>NC_090445.1:927062043-927365074 GCF_031143425.1 Pleurodeles waltl | reverse complement strand
TCATGTCTAGGTGCCGTTTAACTGTGAACTGTAACTTTCTGATTAGTGCTTTGTCTTTTCTTAAGGGGCTTTTTGGTCTTAAACTTAAATAAATCACATCCCTGATTATCTGTGTCTGATTTTGCTCTTTTTTAATAGTGGTAATCTTTCTAGATTTTCTAAATTGATTTGAGAATTGTACTGTATTATTTCTTCCCATTCCAAAATAATACCCAGTTTCTGACACTATAAAACTAGAAAATCTAGAATTTATCACAATAAAAATGAGAGAAATAGTCTGTGAAAGCTATGGTGTACTTATATTATCTGACATTATCAGGTCAGCTTGTCCACTTATTTTCTTGTTTGTATCATATTTTATCACAATTATAAATTAGATATAAAATGGCCATTCAATATTCTTCCCTAACAGCTAACTTCTACAGAGTATAAAGAGAAATTCAGGGCTTTGACAGAATGGTTTCTTTCTGGAGTGTTATATACAACATAAAGAGTCCCTTTCATACATTATAAGTGCACTGCAAGTCACCATGACATTTACATAGAGGAACACATTCTGTTATAAAGTTATGGAACTCCAAGGTGTCTTGCAATATCCTTATCATGTACAATTGGGAATATATTAGTCCTTCTAATATATCTTAACATGTTCACCTTACCCACAAACCACTTAAATCCTTGGTTCATAGCTCTTTTATATGAAAGAGAGGGCATGTTTGCAAACATGAAAAATAAAAGTAGGATCTCTAGTGTACAATTAAACTCATGAAAAAGCTGTGAGATATGTGTTGCAAAAAAAAAATTAATCAGTTTAACACATCAGTTTTAAAAATGGGCAGTAGCTCAGAATGTGTAAAAACATGCAGAAGTGTTCTAACTTTTTATAATTACATAGCAAGTGCAAAAAATAAACACTTTCCCATAAATATCTCTTTCTGCTTGTCACTGTACAGCTAGAAAATAGAGCAGAAGTAAGAAAAGACATGGGGGCACACTTAAAAGTCCCTACTTTCATTTTTACACCGCATTAACATAATTTTGTATGCATTAGAAGGCCTAAAATGCTGTGTCTTATTTACAAAGTGGCACAATGTATGCATTGTGTCACTTTGTAACCCTGTGCCAGGCATAATGTATGCAAAGGGGGCGTTCCCTTGGAAGGGGGGGCCAACAAAATGGTGCAATGCAATCTAACAGATTTCCTTGCGTAATTTTTTGGTTTAAATCTCTTTTATTGATTTATTGTTTTGTGAAGCACGAACAATCCAGTACACCCACCTACAACCACTGGCCGGTGGGGCAACAGATAACTGGGGAAAAGGGGGATGTGGGGATGGTGCTGCACCTACGTCACGGAAGGTACCCCACTCAATGTACGGACTCAAGACGGTCAGTGCTGGTGAGAAAGGCCTAAATTCTCCACAGTCAGTTAGCGGGTGCCCTGGGGAGAGTTTGTCAGTCAAAGGATGTGTAGGTAGGAGGGCATGTTAGTTCCCGAAATTCATCTGATAGATACTGTATACATGGTCCTCATGTTTTGTCGAAGAGGGGCAACGAACTGGTCACTGCAGTGGTCAGCTTTTCCATGCCCATAAAAGCCCATAGCCTATGTAGCCAGTTGGTGTGAGTGGGAATAGTAGCGGTACCCCAGTGGGATAGCAGTAGTTGTTTAGCAGCCCCCAATGCCAAGGTAATAGCTCTACCCTTAGGTGTGCGGAGTGGGTATGTTTGAGGATTGGGAAGGCCCAGCAACACATAACTTGGAAAACGTGGTATGGCTGTGGTATATATGTGATCAACTGCGGTGAGGACGGATTGCCGAGACGAGGTGATCCCTGTGCAATGCCTAATATATGGGTGAGTGTACCTTTCTGTCCACACTGACGGCAGCACTCGCCATCGCTGTGTGCCCTCTACTGGGCCACCCATGTGGGTGTGTAATACATGTAGTGGGCTATTTTCAGAAACATTTCTTTAGTGTTCATAGCTTGTGCTGTGACCCGTGCTCAGTGGAGGATATCACCCCACTCCCGATCCGTAAAAGTGCACTCACATTCCCTCTCCCATCTACGTCTTGCCGATGTCATGGAAAGTGTGGGCGTTGTAGTCAGGAAGTTATAAATGATGGACAAGAGCCGCTTGTCCATATCTTTGGTCAGTAACCACTGTTCAAATCCTGTAAGGGGTCAGCTGGCGTGTGAACGCATCGTGGGCGAGGTCACCCAGTGGTAGATGGCCACGAACTGCCAGTAGGCTGAGGTCGGGAGACCGTACCTCTTTTGGAGGCTGCTGTTGAAATACATGACTCCGTCCTCTTCAAAGAGGTCCCCTATCCTTTTACAATTCCTGCCAGGACAAGAAGGCATGCTCGTCAAGTGCGGGGTAAAGTCCTGGTTGACAACGATCGGTGTCTGGGGGGACACTGGTTTGGAAAGTCCTTTTATAACCTGCACCCTGTCCCATGCAGTCATCGTGGCTCTCAGAATTGGTGAGACATATACCCCTGGTGGTCTGTGTTTCATCTGCAACAATGGCAGCTTCCAGATGTGGACCCCCGCCACTGCTTGGTCAATAAAGCACCAGTATTTCTCAGTCATGGGTCGGTGCCATTCAAACACATAGTGCAGCTGTGAGGCTTGATAGTATCTCAGTAGGTGTGGAACTCCCAACCCGCCTTCAGACTGGGATAGATATGCTTTTGGTCTTGACATTCTGGCCCTCTTTCCACCCAAGATGAAGTCCCAGATGAGTGAGGCTTGATAGTATCTCAGTAGGTTTGGAACTTCCAAC
The DNA here is from genome assembly GCF_031143425.1 of Pleurodeles waltl. Classification (NCBI taxonomy): domain Eukaryota; kingdom Metazoa; phylum Chordata; class Amphibia; order Caudata; family Salamandridae; genus Pleurodeles; species Pleurodeles waltl. The sequence continues at coordinate 927,362,284 of NC_090445.1, read as the reverse complement.
CCGCCTTCAGACTGGGGTAGATATGCTTTTGGCCTTGACATTCTGGCCCTCTTTCCACCCAAGATGAAGTCCCAGATGAGTGTTTGCATTTTATCTAGGAGGTGAGGGGGTGGCTGCAGTGGCAGGGTCTGCATGAGGTAGAGTATCTTAGGCAGGAGTGTCATCTTTACTGCTGCTAGACGCCCCATACAAGAGAGGCCATGTGACCTCCATTTGGTTAAGTCGGAGCGGGTAGTGTCAAGTATGTGGTTGTAGTTACTGTCTATTGTGGCCGCTATTATGGGGAGGACACGCAATCCCAAGTATGTAGCCCACGGGAAAGGAAGGATGGCCTCCAGGGATATCCTCTCACCCTCCAGAGCGGTAAGATTCAATATGGAAGATTTAGTAAGGTTAGTTTTCAACCCTGATACTTTGCCGTAAGCCGCTAGTTCCCCCATTACAGCCGAGAGAGAGATCTGGGGCCGGGTCAAGTGAAGGAGCATATTGTCTGCATAGAGAGCCAGTTTATGCAGTCTGACAACCATTGGCACTCCAGAAAAGTCTGTATGCGGCCGTATGTGCTCAGCAAAGGGCTCTATATATAAAGCAAATAGTATGGGCGAGAGGGGGCACCCCTGTCGAGTGCCCCGTAGGATGGGGAACTGACGGGACAGTCCCCCATTCTCAGCGACCATTGCTCTGGGTTTGTCATAGTTGCAATGGATCCACCCTCAAAATCTGGGGCCAAGCCCGATTTTCTTTAAGACCATATGAAGGTATGGCCATTGCACTCAGTCAAATGCCTTCTTTGCATCAATGGAGAGGAGAAGAGCTGGGATTCTACCTCGATGGACCTTGTCCAGTAGGTGGCATAGCGTCTTGGTGTTATTGCCACAGGACTGTTCAGGTATGAATCCGGTTTGGTCTGGGTTTATTAAGTGTTGCATGTACGGGTCCAACCTGTGAGCTAGAATACCCGTACAAATCTTCGCGTCCACGTTTAGCAGTGTGATGGGACGGTAGGAAGAGCAGATTTGCGTGTCCTTCCCTGGTTTAGAAATTACTGTCACTATGTCCAGTTGCATCGTAGGCGGAAGGGGGAGAGATGGGCCCAAAGCATTATAGAGTCTGGCCAGAATAGGGGTAACTGTGTGTCTAAGGATGAATAAAATTACGCCCCAAAGGTGTCCGCGCCCAGAGCCTTCCCTGGCTGCAAGTGATGTATGGCCGCAGGGACCTCTGCGGGAGTAATATCGTTTTCTAATGTGGAGCAATCCAAGGGTGGGAGTCGGACCACCGGCGCCGAGTCCCAATAGTCCTCCACCCCTTTATGATCGACTCTCTCTGCTGAGTATAAGTCTGAACAGAACCATTCAAATTGTTGGCAGATCGGCTCATCCTGGCAGGTCAGGGTACCATCGGGCAGCCTTAGCTCCACCACACGGTGTTCCATGGCCTGTGTACTGAGTCTGTGAGCCAGCAATTGTCCCACCATGTTCCCGCCGTGTAGAACTTTTGCTTTGTTCAGAGTAGGGCATGTTCCATTTTATCCTTATCCAAAGCCCGTAGCTGCTTTCGCTGGATGGTAAGCTGTCATCTCATGGCCAGGGACCTAGTCTGTCTATGTGCCTCTTCCAAAGCCCGTATGCCTCCCTCTAACTGTTGATGCTTATCACAACGTAAGGCGTTCTGCCTTGCGGCTATCACTATAAACTGACCCTTAATGATTGCTTTAAGGGTCTCCCAAAGGGTCGCAATGTTAATTTCAGGAGTATCGTTCACAGCTAGGAAGTGACTGACCATGTCTCTAATTTCTGCCAGCATGTCCTCGTATGTCAAAAGCCTTGGGTTGAGACGCCATTGACATCTACTTGGTTGGTAGACAGGTAGCGTGAGAGAAAGTGTGAGTGGGGAGTGGTCTGAGATTGAGGCCACCCCATTGGCAGAGCTGGTAGCCACGGTGGTAATGCGTGGTGAGGCGATGAAGAGGTCTATATGGGCATATGTCTGGTGAGCGGTGGAAAAGAAAGAATATGCTCTATCAGTTGGTTGGTGTTAGCGCCAGATGTCCGTCCGTCCCGCCACCCGAGCCAGTCCTGGAAGCCCTGTGTGAAAGCGCCCGTCTGACCATATCTCTGAGCAGATCTGTCTAGGTGGGGATCTGGTGCTAATTTAAAATCTCCACCCACCACAATATCTTCATCAGGTGTCCCCAGGACCTTACCCAGATCGTCTTAGAAAGCCCTCTTTGTGCTCATTTGGTCCGTATATATTAGCCATCGTCAGGTGGTGCCCCTGCAATATCAATTTGCAGCGAGAGGAGCCTCCCAGGGATCTCAGCCTGTAGTCGGATCACCCTCCACAGGAAGCTTGTGGCAAACAAGATCGCCACTCCCGCCTGTCGTCCATGACCCGATGAGTGAAACTGTTGGGAAAACCAGTGTGTCCTCGTCTTTTTCCAGTCCTGTTGAAGTAAGTGACTTTCCTGTAGTAGACATATGTTGCACTTCAGGTCTCTAAGTTGTAGCAGGAGACCTTGCCTCTTCTCTCCGGAGCACTAAGGCCTCTCACAATAAGACTAAGTATGGTTATCATCGGGGAACTGATGAGTGTTGCAGCGCTGTACTTCGTCTCGGTGTGTGAAGCGTGTGGTGGTTCCCTCCTGTGTGTTCCGGAATAGTGGGGTAACAGGCATATGTCCCCCCTAGGATAGTGTAGGAAGGTAGGGTCAAAGGAACATTTGACTTGGGGTAAACTGTTAACAACGTTCCCCGCCTGGGAACAATCTTCAGCATCGTTTGAAGTCCATGCGTATACATCAGTCTGTTGAAAATTCAACCACTGCTCCGTTGAGGTGGAGCTGCGCCAACCAGATATCGCATAACCTTATTCTTGCTGTACTTCTAAGATGCTATCCCCAGTTGCCCTTATCCGCCTGAGGCCACCAAAGGGTTTGTTGTCCTTCTAATGCTGCTGCGGATAGTACAGTCATTCCAGAAGCCCCGGCCGGGCTGCCAGACCAGCGTGCGCTGCCTTCTTTCCTGCTGTGTGGCCTAGTGCCCCAAAGTGCCCCCGCGGAACGGGATCCACACCAGCTTGCTCCTGGTCCGTCTCACCTGGAGCCTCTCTCCTGAGGGAGCCCCATCCTCCTGTGGGGGGGTGGGGTCCCAGACCCCATCATAGGGCCCCATATGATTCTCCTCCACTTACCCCTGCTCCGCCCGGTTCCCAGTCAGGGCTCCTCAACTGGGGAATGCTTGGCACTCACTCCGACGGTGCCTGCCCTCCACCAGCCGCCCACAGCTCAGGCCTGCAACGTGCCGTAGCTCATATGGCGCGCCAAGCCGACAAGCGCCTCACTGCCGTGCCCAGCGTGGGCCTCCTTAAGGATGCTTCCTCATGGGCGGCCCGTCAAGACTCAGTCCCTGCATGTCTCTCCCGGGCCGGCAGCCAGACCCCCCCTATCTTTGCCCTGTCTGTGGGCAGGGACTCCCAGGCTCGTTGCAGTAGTCTCCTCGAATAATGCAGCGGCCGAGATACGCACCCAAAAGTGCCTCTCCCTCCACCTCCGCACAAGGGATCTGCGTTCACCACGTGGCAGCCCTTTTTGGGCCACTCCAGCCATGGCCCACGACAGCATTCAAATCTGGGGCCCGCAAGGCTTAGCTGTGCATCCGCTGCCACCAGGGTGCTAAAGGGCTCAAGAAAAGTGGTGCAGCACTGTGTGCAGTGCCACTTTTCTCAAATGTGCCCTGTGGTTTGATTTCTTTCTTTAAACATCTGCTTTAAATATGCTCCATGATCTGATTTGCCTTTCCTTTCAGCTGCTGGCCCCAGCAGCAGGCATTGCGACATCAGAACTCAACTGTAAAAAATGATTACACTTGCACAGCTGTGTTATATCTTTATAACATGTGACTGTGTGAGTCACAAGTAACCTATTATATAGAAATTAGAGAGAGGTTTTTATACGGGAATTGCAGAATCCCAAATATTATAGGTTATTAAAATTCCAGATTTAATAGAACTTTTTAATGGTTGGCCGAGATGCTGAGACAACAGATGTATAACCACTTGTATGACAGGACTATTTTGATATTATCTTATTTAATGTGTTTTTAGCCATTTTAGGAGCTTGTGGCTCTGGTGCCAAGGCATATCTCACATAATTGTAAAAGACTTCTGTTTAGTAGCAATTGGTGGAGTGTGTACCTTTTACTCTGATAATGGTCCGGCTTTTACTTCTAGCATATTGACACAAGCACTTATGAGGTGGGAGTGCACCACTAATTCTTTATTGAACACAGACATGATTAAATCTAGTTACAAAAATGTCATTTTGACCAGGACATGAGGTGAATTATTGCTGAATTTTGGGATTTGTTAATGACGACAATGTGAGGAACCTAACATTAGTGGCCTTTCTGGTGGATAATAGGAATCCAAAATGGGAAATAATGGCCAGATGGATATCCATCTGAGTTTACCACAGCAGCATAATACTTAAATATAATTGCCATTTTGGAACTTAGCAAGCCAATTCAACACTCGATTGATATTAGGAACAGAAACGTAATTTTCTCTTTCCAGTACTTATTGAGCTAGCAGTTAGTGATGAATAGGCATGAAGTGACGTTAGATGTACCTCTGACTGTACTGGAGTGAGTGACAAATGTCTTCGGCACAATGCATGTTTTTGAGTCGGTCTTTGGGATCAAAACTCCAGCTAAGAGGGAAGGATATGTAGAATTAATAATGGTGACTCGCTGAAGCAATGCATTTATATTGATAGAGTAAGAGTACTTCAGAGTCTCAAAATTATAGGAATGGTCTCCTATGTAGCCTATAGAAGTCTTTCCTGGTCAGAAGAGCGGTATCCAATGAGTAAAGGAAGAGATCCACATTACCTTTTATCAGGTGAAGCAGTAGGGTGACCACAGATCTCCCTTGTGGACTGTCAAGGAAAGGTTGGTATTCCTGCTCCACTGTGGACGATGTTAAATGTTCTGCTATTGAGCTTAGATTGATTTATGCTAAGAATCTTAAATAACACACTTAAATTGTTTTCGTAGAAGCCTGAAAATTAGAATTGGTGTTCGTGGATTCTGTAAGACCTTTACAGCTCCAATGAAGTACTGAATAGGTTCTTTCATTTCCTTTATGTCAGGGAACTGTCAAGGAATAAGAAGAAGAGAAAACTCTGGAAGAGGTGACATTTCAATTTCAGCCATCTCAAACTGTGTGCCATAACTGGCAAGAAAAGCCAATAACTAATAGAAGCAAGAGGACTATAACTTTGGTGTCCTAGTATGGATAAGTTCAAATAGAGCTTTCTCAAAATTACAGCCATAGTTGCAGCACACAAAGGAAGAAATCCTTGCAGAATGAGGAGTTGTAAGTGAAGATGGACAGTCTATGGTTAGAGGAGCTATCCATCCTGTTAATCCCTTTTAATTTATGTATAATGTTTGTATAATGTTTATTGGTATAATGTTTATTGGTAAGCATCTACATTTCAAGTGTGCTAATTACTTCTATCATTACATATGTTCAATACTGAGGCATGGGCACACTGAATAGAAGTCAGAAATAAGCCTGATTAGAGAGGAGAAGACATGCAGCGAGTGAGAATTGAATCTATGTTGTTGAGAATTTGATGATGTGGTCCCAGAGGTGGTTCTCCCAAGGTGAGGCCAACACCTTGTAGAAGAATTTCCCTTTGAACCCTGAGCCTCTGTGGCTCCCAGAAACTAACCACAAGCCTCAAAGAAGAGAAGGTATACATAAAGTAGCCTACGCTGTCCTTATTCCCTCCAAATCTCGCTTTCAGTGTAAGTCCTTGTATATAAATACGTTTGAATAAGGTGCAACAACGGATGGCTTGAATAGTCCATCTGCAGGTATAGTGTGATGACATACGAGTGCAGTCACTGAACTTGTTTTGTCAATTCCTAGAACCTCTGTTTATCCCGTGTCTCCTTCTAATTCTTTGGCAGACTCTGATTCCTATACTGTGATCCTAATAAAGTGTACCTATCACGACCAGATTTCGCATAGTTTCAAAATGTGTACTTATCACGACCTGATTTCTCATATTGTCATCCTCTGAATTCTAACTAATCTCTATTATCTAAGTGTTGCCCCTGATCTCTAAGCTCGTACTACTCTCAGAGTCGCCCCATAATTAACATTCCTAGAGATAACTCAGTTTTATAAAATGCTAAGTGATGGCTGTTTGCCTGCTCCTAATTTTTATAAGTTAGAAAGCTAGAGGCATACCTTTTCACCCCTGCCTTCAAGATGCCTACCTGAATCCTTGTGGAAAAAAGTGAAAAGGGACTACTAGAGGTAGAGGTACAAATGGTCTTCTTACGTTTATTAACTGCCCTGTCATCAGAGTTCAATAGAAAATTATTTAGTGCTTTGTGATTTCTTTAGTGATTAAAGTTAGATACGTGAAGAGGATTTCAACCCTTCAAACACGTTTTTCTTCCTGGTGAAAAAAACCTGAGTGCATCAGACTTTGTCAAACGAAAAGGTACTGTTTTTTTAAATACTAAGGGCTAGACTTACAAGGTCCTAGCAGCACCATGAGTCACGTTAGCGGCATGTTTTTATGCTAATGTGGCTCAACAAGGCAAAAATCTCTGCGCCGTATTTACAAACTGCTGCAATGCATGCATTGCTCCACTTTGCGACCCCTTGTGCCACATTATGCTTGTGTCAGGCATAATGTATATAAGTCAGGGCATTCCAGCATTAGGAGGCCTGCAAAAATAGCACAGTGAAATCCACAAGATTACATTGAATATTTTTGGTGTCATTTTTAACAAAGCAAATCAAAGCAGGCATTAAAAGGACACACCTATTGAAATCAATGGGCCGCTTTGCACTTTGCTCCTCTAGCGTCAACATTTTTGTGGAGCAAAGCACCACAATAGCATAAAAAATGTTGATGCAATTGGCCTAACGTGTCTAATGGTGCACCGTATTGTAAATATGGCACACCCATGGTGTTGTTAGGTGGTGGGGGGGGGCAAGAAATCTGGCCTATCAGTACTGATGCACCAGATTCTTGTACATCTTGGACTAATGGGCATGTTTACAAGAAAGTGGTGCATCGGTCCTGATGTGCCACTTTTCTTGCATCGCCTCTGCCCCACCTAAAGACACCATGGTTTTGTATGTACTGTGGCGCCTTGCTGCACTAGCGTCAAAAATGTTGACACTGCTTCAGCAAAGCACAGGGAGGCCCATTGATTAAAAAGGGTGCACTATTTTAACACCTGCTCTGAGCTGGTGTTAAAAATGGTAGAAAAAATGGTGCAGTGAAATTTTGCAAATTTTACTGAGCCATTTACTCAGGCCTCCCTGCGCCAGAATGCCCCTGCTCATTCATTATGCCTGATGCAGGCATAATGTGGCGCAGAGGTTGCAAAGTGGTGCAATGCAAGCATTGCACCACTTTATAAATACGGCACGTGGGAAAAGCCATCTAGCATAAAAAATTACGTGATTGCAGTGCAAGGCGGCACTAGGGGCTTGTATGTATGCAATTCTCTGGTTTAATATGGTATTTCTTTAGGTATATATTCACTTAGTCATATTTCTCAAGGTTCTGTGTACTGAAAAAAGAAATATATGTCACTGTATTAAGTCCAGTACTTTTCGGAAAGCTGTGGAATTTATTAAGAAAAATGTAACTGTTTTTACTGGATAGCAACATAGCCACGCTGACAACAACTAATTGCATTAGAATTTTGCTAATTATACAGACATTACACAGTAATTTCAAAAACTGCTACAAAGACTGAACAGCAGTCTGTAACTTAATTAAACATTGAGCCTTGGCATATTGTGCCAGGCTGCTTCAAGCCCACATGTTTAATTCCATCGGGCCAGTTTCATTGGAAATCGCATGCCCCATTTGCCTCGACTCTTCTGTAGGAAGGTAAAAAAAGTAACTTAATGCGATTTGCTCTCAGAAAAAGCGTTCTCATGGGAACATATACGTCAAAGCAACAAAAAGCAGCACCATTACAAGTATTTAGAAGCAGACCATTTCATTGACATGGTATTTGTCTGCATTTAACTTGCATAACCTGTGATTGTTTGTTTTGACATAAATGACACTTCAATCCATATTTTCGTGTTTCTGTGAAAGAGAAATACCGCGTACCTCTTGCCGAAGAAAAAAGGTTGAGAGACGCAGAGCCTGCCTCATTCCCAAGTCAGTAGATGGGCTCGCCGACAGTCTGCCTGATGATGTGTCAGTGAATCCATTATGCTTAGGGACAAGACCTAGAACAATCTTAATGGGTGCCTGGCAAATCCATTTTAGTCATTGCTTCACCTATGACTCCCTGAATCTGCCAGTTTTATATGCTAGGCAGAATTCTCCTATGCCCGACCTCTCCGGACGCACTTACATCCAACAGTTAATTTAAAGTACCTTTAAGTTTGAAGTTGCCAGACATTGACTGTGGCAATCAGAAAGACATGCATTGTTAAATCTACTAAACAGCAACAAACATATATTTAAGTTATAATCACTAAACTATTTCACAACCATACAGCATCGCGTTTACAATATGTAGTGATATATTTGTTCTACTTTATGAACTAATTTAAAAACGCTTGCTTACAAACAATGCTAGTCCATAGAAATGGGACCGCTTTGTTTATCTTCTTCTCATGCAACTGTTTCCCCTTTCCACTACTTACATTAATGTTCAGAAAGTGTCAATGTTATTGCAGTGGATTTTCCGAATCTCCTTAAAGCTGTAAGGAATCATGAGTTTACAGTTGCAAAACTGCGATATTCTAGATATAATGTTGATTAAACGAAAGCAAGCTCTCAAGCTTCAATCCTCAAGAAAGTCGTGCACTAGTTCCTTTGAAATAAGTCACCCGATTGGAAGCTCCATACAAAAAGTAGTTAAGGGTTCATCATGCTTGGGCGATGTTGCCTGGTTGTTCTTCCTAGATGTTAGACAAGAAATTGAAATTTTGCATGCAAAAGTACAACTAAATACTTCCACACTGAAGCCAAAATTTGTGGGGATTTGGCACAGTACAGGGCAGCAAGCCACCTTGCTGCGCTGCCCTGCCTCAAAGTGAATGGGCAGGAATGCACTGTATCTATGGCATATAGTACATTCCTGTCCTTTACCCTTGCGCTGACGCTGTTTTCGCAGTCTAGCGCCAACGCAGGCACCCTTGCACCATGGTGCAAAGGTGTCCTCATTGTAGCCAGGATTGTTGTTGTGCAGGAAGGGGCACTTTCATGCACAAAAACAACCCTAGGAGGGTTTTTACCATTTCTATGTGTGCTGCAGAATGCAGCACACACAGCAAGAGGAAAAAGTTAGGAGAAATGAAGATATTTCTTTTTGTTGCACCTCCCCTGGAGAGGAGTAAGGTGTTGGCGCATCTTCAGGCTTACATGACCTTGTAATTCTGCAAATGCATCAAAATACATGGGTGTTGCTTAAGAGCACCCCCTACAATGCAAAGGAACGACTCTCTGATGTAGAATAAAGCAACAAAGTGCTGCCTTTCCTTACTCCATACCTATAAGGCCATTCAAAGCCACACAAAGTTGCTTTGTGTGGCCTCATCGATATGGTTGAGATGTTTGCGCTACCCTTGCACCACTAAAACTGGTGAAACAGTGGTGCAAGCCTCTTATGAACCCTTGTGTGTGTAGAAAATGTGAAAAGACAAGGAGGCATTAGAAGTTGTTACTGACATCTTGTCTGTCTTTGGTTGGATCTGAAAGTGAGTATGCGTGACTCCCAGTGATGTGCAAAAACATCCCTACCTTTACACCTGGGCATTATGACGTTCGATGTAGTGGGGTGGAATTGTGCATTTCTGTTCAAAATGTCTCACAAGTAGCCAATGTATGTGCCTGTAGGATTGTCCAGGCCTTTCACATGCAATCACTCCCATAGCAGAATAAAGATAATTTACAGCAATATGTAGGATATCTGGAATGCAGGATATTGTTCAACTCAGAAACTGTTACTTAACTTTCAAACATTTAATTTGGAACAGGTTTAGGTCCTAACCAAACTGTATTAAGAATCTGTTGTTTGGCCGTAATTAAAAACTACATACTTGCATTCTTAAGAACTTTAGTTAATTCTTCGAAAGTTATTTTTACTAATGGCTACGTCTTTTCACTCTGACTATTCAAAGTCAAAGGCTGTATCGCTTTTTATAATCAACTTTTCTGTCTCTGTCATGGCCTCTCCCAATATACCTTGTGAACATGCTCCTTGATGCTCAAACTTCATTCACTTTACTATCCATCTAAAATCCTCCAAGCAATCCCACTTGTTTCTCACCATTATTCGAAGCTGGAAGATTTAAGTCAATACTGACAGCTCTTTTCCGTCCCTTTTTGGTCATCTTAACTTCGATTGCACACAACTGCGACGTCACCGATTTAATCAATCACCTTGAGACATGCCGAATTACATAACATGATCAGCTCAGTTTTTCCTGCTCGGAATCGGGCCTGAAAGCAGTTTGAAAGGACATTACGCTCAACAAAATTGTAAATCAAAAACAGCTTCGCAAGCAGTTTTGACCTATCATGGAGTGGCTTGTGGGCCTCAATTTACTAAGATAAGAAGGATTTAAATTGGTCGTTTTGAAAAATGGTTATACTATTGCTGTGCTCCACCTACTGGCAACAACTCTTGTATTTAGTAATATGTTAAACAGTTTTGGTAATTCATCAGCTATTATTAAACTGAGGTCGCACTGCCAGAGTGATGTTCTAAGGTCTAGTATTGCGCCAAAGGGATGGCTTCTGTTTATTATCTCCACACCAGATATGTAGGGAAATGCATCTTTTCACATGCTCACTTCTATTTGTTTGGACTGATGATGCGGATTTTTTGACTCTCTGCACCTACACTCTGCTAGCCAGGCCCATTTCATGTGCTCTGACCCTCAAAAGCATGTTGAAATTGGCTACACTTCTAATTGACATCTATGAATGACCTGTAAGTCCCTACTGTATGGTATAACGTGTCCGTAAGTTAAATGTCACTAGTAGACTACACCACAGAATGTGCCACTGCTACAGTGACAATGCAAACATGACTGCAGGCTTGCCACTAGTAACTTGACTGTGCAGATTTAAATTGCAAAATTGACCTGTCAAGACAACTCCCTTTGACAGTCTTAAACTCTCCTTTTAAATATTATGAGGTCACCCATAATTTAGCTATAAGTACCCATAAATCAGTGTATATTATGTATATTACACTGATAAGACCCAAAGAGCTATTTCCACTGTAGCAGAGTTTGTTGTTCCATAGAAAAGCATTAGGAGTTGCTGACATTACAAAAAAGTTATTTTTTTTGCTTTTTAAAATATATATTACAACTGCAGTTCATTGTCAAAGTTGGATTTGTGATGCATATTTTACAAGAGATACTTTTAAAAAGTCACTTTTTGCCTAGTTAAAGCCTCTGGAATACCATGTACATGAACTTCCAACTGTCCCCCATCAGCTGAATATCCACTTGATAATGTGTGAATTTCCTCCAAGAGCTGAGACAAAGGCTTTCAATGTCCAAATGTGTTTTGTTCCTCTGATAGGATGATCATCTGGGCAGTGTCCAGGTACCTAAATAGCTACAAAGAGGCCTGCCCTGTCACGTATGTATGATGGAACAACACATGCGTGTATCACTCATGCCTTTACAATACGGTCTCTACAATGATGGCGCCTTAACCATGCATGCCTTTAAAACCATTCCTTTACAACTAATTTTGATGTAAAAGTATGTTTAGCAAAGGAACATGCGTGGTAAATTCTCCCCCACCCTGCCCCCAACACCTGACACCATACTCCACTAGCCTAAGCCCTTAAAACTGCCCCTTCCACCTCCTGTGCTGAGCACTAAACCCCTGCCCTACCCTGTTCAAAAACCTACCCCGCCCTGCCTTAACCCTTACCCTGACCACCCACCATGTCCTAAAACCTAAAACCGACCCTATCCTAAAACCTACCCCATTCTGTCATAAAAACTTCTCCGACCACCTGTTCTAAAATCTAAAACCTACCCCGTCTTAAAAACTACCCAGACCCCCAACCTAAACCCTAAAAGCTACCCTGCACTGTCCTAAAAGCCATCCTGCCCTGTCTTAAAAATTAACCCAACCCCACTCCCACCCTTAACCGTAAAACCTACCCTGCCCTAAAAACTACCCCTCCCTATCCCAAAAACTAACCGACCCCCAAACCAAAACCTAAAACTGACCAAACCCTGTCCTAAAAACTACACTGACCCCCACACTAAACCCTAAAAGCTACCCTGTCCTGTCCTAAAACCAATCCCACCTTGTCCTAAAACAACTCTGACCCCATGCCCTAAAAACTACCCCACCCTGTCCTTAAAACTACCCCACCCTAAATGCTAAAACCTACCCTACCCTCTCCTAATAACTACCCCTACCCTGCCCTAAACCCTAAAAGCTTATCTGCCTTGTACTAAAACCTACACCGCCATGCCTTAAAACTACTTCGACCCTACGCCCTAAACATTAACCCTATCCTGTCCTAAAATCTACCCTGACCTCCAACCCCCACCCTGAACCCTAAAACCTATCCTTCCCTGTCCTAAAAATTACCCCAACCCCCACCTTCGCTCTAATTACTAAAAACGACCACGTTCTGTCCTACAACCTATGCCACCCACTCCTAAAATCTACCCAGACCCCGCCCTAAACCCTAAAACCCACCCTGCCTTGTCTAAACATTACCGAACTCCCCATCCTAAACCCTAATAGCTACCCTGCCCTTTCCCAAAACCTACCTCACCCTATCCTAAAAACTACCCCGATCCCCACCCCACCCCACCCCACCCTTAACCCTAATAGCTATCCTGCCCTGTCCTAAAACCTACCCCACCCTGTTCTAAAAACTAACCCAAACCCACGCCCCTGCTCTAAACCCTAAAACCTACTCTGTCCCAAAAACTACCCCACCTTGTCTTAAAAACTACCGCAACCCCCACACCCACCGAAAAACCTACCCTGCCCTGTCATAAAACCTACCCTTACCCCACGAAAAACCTAAAAGCTCCCCTGCCCTGTCATAAAACCTACCCCGCCCTGCCCTAAAACTACCTCAACCGTACACCCTAAACACTAAAACCTACTCTCTCCTAAAAGCTCCCCTGACCTCCTGATCCCACCCTGAACCCTAAAACCTATCCCACCCTGTCCTAAAAACAACCTCAACCCCCACCTTTGCTCTAAACACTAAAAACTAACCTGCCCTGTCCTAAAACCTACCCCACACAGTCCTAAAATCTACCATGACCCACTGCCCTAAACCCTAAAACCCACCCTGCCTTGTCCTAAAAACTACCCAACCCCTGCCCCACCTTAAACCCTAAAAGCTACTCTGCCCTGTCCCAAAACCAACCTGTCCTGCCCTGAAAACTCCCCCACTCCCTACCCTGAAACCTAACACCTACACCACCCTGTCCTAAAAACTACCCCGACTCGCCCCCACCCTTAAGCCTAAAAGCTACCCTGCCATGTCCTAAAACCCAACCCCACCCTGTCATAAAAACTACTCTGACCCCGCCCTAAACCTTAAAACTTACCCTGTCCCAAAAACTACCCCTCTCTTTCCTAAAAACGACTCCTTCCCCTGCCCTGTCCTAAAACCTACCCCGCCCTGTCCTAAAAACTACCCAGAACCCCCACCCTAAACCCTAAAACCTACCCTGTCCTAAAAACTACCACACACCCCATACCCTAAACCCTACCCTGCCCTGTCTTAAAAACGACCCGTCCCACGCCTTAAACCCTAAAAGCTATGATACCCTGTTCTAAAAACTACCCTGACCCCTGCTGTAAACACCAAAACCTATCCTGCCCTAAAAACTCCCCACCCTGCCCTAAAATCTACCCTGACGCCCCGCCACCACCCTGAACCCTAAAATCTATCATGCCCTGTCCTAAAAACAACCCCCACCCACCACCTTTGCCCTAAACCCTAAAAGCTACCCTGCCTGTCCTAAAAGCTACCCTAAACCCCACTCTTAACCCTAAAACCTATCCCGCATGTCCTAAAAACTACCCAGACCCTTTGCCCCCCTAAATCCTAAAACCTACTGTGTTCTGTCCTAAAAACTACCCTGACCTCCCGCCCTTAGTACTAAAACCTACCCCACCCTGTCCTAAAAACTACCCAACCTGTCACCTTTGCCCTAAACGCTAAAAGCTACCCAACCCTGTCCTAAATCCTATCCTGCCCTGTCCTAAAACTACCCTGACTCCCCACCCTAAACTCCTAAAACCTAGCCCACCCAGTCCTAAAACTGACCCTGACCCCCAGCCTAAAACCTACCCTGCCTGTCCTAAAATCTAACCCACCCTCACCCCAAACCCTAAAGCCTACTCTGTTCTGTCCTAAAACCTACTCTACCCAGTCTTATAAACTACAGCAACCCCCCAGCCCACCCTAAACCCTAAAACCTACCCTGACTAAAATCTCCCCTTACCCCTGGCCCTGTCCTAAATACTACCATAACCTCCCTCCTAAAGCCTGTCCCCACTTACCTCTCTCTTCTACTCTCCTCTTCTGCCCGGACTGCTTTCTCAGCCGTTACCACACATATGCGTGGTAATGGCAGTGTGGGTCCTGGGCTCACTGCGCAACAGTATTCAAGGTAATCTGACTGATAATGTGTGATACTTCGAAGCCGGTCGCAGGATGCCTGCTTCCAATCAAAGGAGGACCTGGCCTAGCAGTTCGGGATAGACTGTTCCCATGTGAAGCAGGGTAAAGACTGATTTGCTGGGTCCAAACTAGGGTGGTATGGTGGGCAAAAAAACTAAGGATTGAGATGTGGCCGGAGTGATTGCCAGTGGTTGAAATAAATTCAAGCAGTCCATTCATCACCTTATTGCTTTTGCATTTTCTAGTCAACCAGGCTGAGGAAGGAGCTGCCCCATAGCTGGTTTTGAGTTACTACACGGTAGGGTGTTCTCTTTCATTGGTCACACCGCGAGCATAGGTGCTCTGAGAAAGGGAGTAAAGATTCTGCCATGTTGAATTTAGATAGAGAGGGGCATTGTGGGATGGGACTGTTTCCAGTAGGGCACACAGGAACTGCTGTAAATGTTAATAGGGTTGCCCCTGGGAACACTTCTCTATTGGTTAGTGAGGGGCCAGGTGTCTGCTGAGACCTTTGAGAAGAAACCTAAGGCCTGGACCTACTCCCAGTTAAACCTGAAGACTAAGAAGTGGTCTTGAAGGGTCAAGTATCTGCCTTCTTGATAAGCCATAGGGACACAAAAGCTGATACAAACCTATTTTTCTGGAAAAGTTAATCTGACTGGTTCCACCTGGACCTGCTCTGCTCCTGAACTCCAAGTGCTGTTTCTGAGATCTTTAATCCCTTGTCTAGTGTTATAATGCATTCCTCCTGTCTAACCCTAAAACCTGGGACTAAGAAACATTTTCAAGACTTTTTGCCTGGAGAACTGACAGAAGGCCAGGGAAAACCTGCCAAGTCAATCCAACAAAGGTGCATTTTCACTGGGCCAAAGATTCTGGCTGCGCCATCTCGGAGATCTTCCACAGCATCAAATTTGATTCAGTGGGACTTTGTGAAGAAGGTATCTGGCCTCTTGCAGCCCTGTTTGGCCACAGCTTTCAGCCATGCCCCGCTGGAGGAATATGACCTCCAAAAAAATATTAAGTCCAAAGGTAGAAATTCCCATAGAGTGAAGGTGCCAAATGTATGCAGCTGGTGGCTGGCTTTCTTTGGGCACAAGTTTTGAATTTCTCCCACTATGAGCTTCCCCACCCAAAGTTAACAGCTTCACCAGGACTTCAGATAACGGCTATCTGGCTTTGTGGGAGCCATCCTGGCCTCAGCCTGCTGCCTTGCTTTAATGAGGATTTTTGACTTCCATTTCAGAGACTATGGACCTCATTACGAGTCTGGCGTACGGACCGCCAGACTCGTGGTCATGGTCGGACCGCCACACTCCTGGCTGTTTCACTATCACATTACAACCCTGGCAGTTGGAGCACAAGGGGACCACTACCACTTCCAGGAACAAGGTTCATGATGGTTTTGCGGCAGTCAGAGGCATTGTCAGTCATAGCGCCGCCATGCTGATCACAAGTCCGCTTTTCATCAGCCTTCTCATGGTGGGGTCCCTGCCATGAGAAGACTGATGGAAAGGAAGTGCTGGGGGCCACAGTGGGGGCCCTGCACTGACCATGACACATGTCTATAACCATCGGAATGCACACTGTCTCCTACAGCAGACAGTGGCCTTCATTCTGACCTTGGCGGGCGGCGGAGGCCGCCCGCCAAAGTCCCGCCGTCAGGTTACCGTTCCGCGGTCGAAAGACCGCGGCGGTAATTCTGACTTTCCCGCTGGGCTGGCGGGCGGTCGCCTTCAGACCGCCAGCCAGCCCAGCGGGAAAGAGGCTTCCACGATGAAGCCGGCTCGGAATCGAGCCGGCGGAGTGGAAGCTGTGCGACGGGTGCAGTTGCACCCGTCGCGTATTTCACTGTCTGCGCAGCAGACAGTGAAATACATGTAGGGGCCCTCTTACGGGGGCCCCTGCAATGCCCATGCCAGTGGCATGGGCACTGCAGGGGCCCCCAGGGGCCCCGCGACCCCCCCTACCGCCATCCGGATCTCGGCGGTCCGACCGCCGGGATCTGGATGGCGGTAGGGGGGGTCGGAATCCCCGCGGCGGTGCAGCAAGCTGCGCCGCCGCGGAGGATTCAATGGGGCCGCGGTACACTGGCGGGACCCCGCCAGTGGTGCCGGTCTGACCGCGGCTTTACCGCCGCGGTCGGAATCCCCATTGGAGCACCGCTGGCCTGTCGGCGGTGCTCCCGCGGTCCTCCGCCCTGGCGGTCAAAGACCGCCAGGGTCAGAATGACCACCAGTGTGTCTTCCAAGGGTTCTGGGAACACCCTCTGAGTGATGGCAATGGCTCCATTGTGCTACAGGTTCCACTGGGCTGATGTTTCTGTCGGTCAGCCAAGTGGAAACCTTGTAATCGGCCTTGCAAGGTAGACCTCCAGCTCCACCCCCCCAACCTTACAATGGGGCCCTATGTCACAAGGTAAAACCTCTGAACATGGGTGAACCTGGTCTTTCTATGACGTTTCCCTGAAGTTGGCCTTAAGTAGCATCAATGTACTGGTCACATGCAACCAGATGACCACTGTTGGCGCTTTATGCTTTTTGGCACTATCTTTATTCAACAATTTAAAAATTCATAAATTCAGGTCTCTGGTTTGTCTTATTGGATTTTTGACAGTTTAGTGTAATTTTTTCATTTTAAAAATTAAAGTGGGATTTTTATCGAGGTGTGCTTTTGACTTTTTAACTTTTTTTTGTACTTTAAATCCTTTATACATTTTCCTAAATTAAGCATCTCTGCTTTGTGCCATAGCTAGAAGTCTTTGAGCTCAGATTTAAGTGATTGAAACCGTTACTGGAACTAACAAGAATAGTGATCCACCAATATACAGACACACACACAAGTCTGCCACACCAAAGGTCAGTGATAAACTGGCGGTACCAAAACCAACAGTGTTATGCCAACAGAAATACGCCCACAGCATTATGACCCAAGAATCACTGTGGCAGACTTTCAACTGCAGTAAACCATTGGCGGTACATACCGCCGCGCTCAAAATACAGACACACAAATAAAACAACACCACATTGGCCAATACAAACGACACACACTTGACACACATACACACACCATACCCACAAACCAATATAAAACACACACCCACATTACCCACAACCCTTTACCACTACAAACAATTTACAACAGAGAGAGAGACATGCCAGGTGCACACACAGAACCAGAGCCACAGAACACAATCACCCATACACCATCCACAGACATCACAGCACACACCCCAACACATCACCCCACACTCACTACTCACACTACACCCATGGCACCACAAAGACACTCCAGGTTCTCTGAGGAGGAGCTAAGGGTCATGGTGGAGGAAATCATCCGGGTAGAGCCACAGCTATTTGGATCACAGATGCAGCAGACATCCGTTGCTAGGAAGATGGAGCTATGGTGGAGAGTCGTGGACAGGGTCAATGTCGTGGGACAGCACCCCAGATGACATCAGGAAGAGGTGGAATGACCTATGGGGGAAGGTGCATTCCGTGGTAGCTGTACAGAGGACTGGCGATGGACCCCCACCTCCTTACCACAACTAACAACATGGGAGGAGCAGGTCTTGGCAATCATGCATCCTGAGGGCCTGGCAGGAGTAGCAGGAGGACTGGACTCTGGTAAGTAAACTCTCTATTACTATCACCCCCATACCTGCATGCCATCACATACCCTCACCCGTACCCTCAACCCCATCACTGCACCACCTCACATATACCCCACCATCACAACCCACCCATCCCAGTAACCAGCACTGCATGCACCATCAATGCATTGACACCACTCACAGCCCTGCATGGACACCTATCACCACAGCATGCACAATAGTGACAATCACTTAGCCAACCAAATCACAACTCACACAAGCCAAAGTTGCCTTGGTAATAACAACCATAGGGGGAAGCATACCCATGCACAAGATGTCACACGCAGTAACAATAACACTGCTTTCACATACCAACAAGACCCCCAAACAACGTCACCGGTGAGGAGGTTCCAGCAACATCCAGTCCCGCCCGAAGAGGCCCACAGTGATGACAGCAGCTCTGCACGCCTGGATCAGGATGACCAACCTGGCCCATCAGGGACCTCTGGACAGTCAGTGACCCAGGCACAGTCCCATACCACCAGAGAGCCTCCTCCCTCAGGAAAAAGCACCACAGCACCCAGCCAGCGGGCCCATCCCTCTGTCCCCAGGACATGTCAATAAGCAGTGTGACCACCACCACAGAGACCCCAGGCAACCCCACAAAAACAGGATGATCAGAGACCTAGGGTCAGTGGCAGTGGGCACACAGTTCAGGGGACATAGGCACAGGAGAACAGGGAAGCTGGGAGGACTGTTGTGCGACAGGGGGAGGACAGGCCCAGGGAACCGACTCTCCACGAGGCACTCACCAACATCCTGGGAGCATACCACCATTCCCTGGAGACCATCGGCCAGATACTGGCAAAGGTGCAGGAGACCCAACGCCTGCAGAAGGGACAGTACCAGGAGATCAGGGAGGACCTGAGGGACATCCACACCACCCTGGTCACCATTGCAGGGGTGCTGGCAGACGTGGCCAACACAATGAGGGAGGCAGTGGCACACCATCGGGCCCCTGACACTAGCCACACTGATGAACAGCCCTCTACCTCCGCTGATGCTAGTGGACAGGTGGCCGCGCCACAGGAACAACAGGACACCAGCACCCCTCTCCCTGCAGAAGGAGAACCACCACGCAAAAGGTCCCTGCAATCCAGGCAGAAGCCAGAAAACATTGCAAAGACCCTCGCCAGGAAATAAGACTCCCCGGAATGTCACCCTTGTGTCCCACTATGTCACCCTGTCCACCTTGAACTGCTATTGCTCCACTTCCTATGCCCCCTTGGACAATGCACTTGTGATACCAATAGACTGGACTCTATCCTGGACTTTCCTCCATCAGTAACCCAGAACTTTGCAAAACCCCCTCCACTTATTAGCACATAAATAAACACCCTTGGAACAAATACAAGTATGGAGTCTGCCAATTGATTGAAATATGTATTAGTTTAACAAGCTGTAAACATTGCAATTCAACTGTACAGTTATGTATACATAGGTATGACTTATAGTGGACAGCAGTAAACACACCAGGAGCCAGAGTGGGGCACAGATATCTGAAAATAGAGATGCCAAAGGGTAAAGTAAGTGGCCATAGAATTTGGAAAATCCGGCTGCCATGTACAATGTCCAACACAAAACTGCAATGGAACGTGAAGTTACAGTGTCTTTCCTGTGTGTCACTGAAAGTACTGTTGAATTATAGTTGTTCTGTTGTCCACATCCTCTTCCCCTGCCTTCATCACTGTCCACAGGCTCCACCGCTGCCACACGACCATCTCTAGCCTTATCCTCCTGCACCTGGCGTCTCAAGGCCAGGTTGTGCAACATGCAACATGCAACGATGATCTGGCACACCTTCTTGGGTGAGTAGCACAGGGACCTGTCAGATGGAGGCACCAGAATCTGATCTTGAGGAGGCCAAAGGTGCGCTCAATGATCCTCCTTGTTCGCCCATGTGCCTCATTGTAATGTTCCTCTGCCCTTGTCCTGGCATTCCTCACTGGGGTCAGTAGCCATGAGAGGTTGGGGTAACCAGAGTCACCTGTAAATATCGAGGGATACCTGTTAGCCAGACCCTCACCCTTAAGGCCAACCCCACACCCATATACCAACAGACACTGGGTGGGGACTATTAGCCACCCCTTGTGCCTCTGGAGTTAAGAAATCACATATGGAATGCTACTATTGCTCAAGATAAAGGCATCATGCCCAGGATACTTTGCATTGACATGGGAGATATACTGGAGATATACTGGCCCGCCAGGCACACCATCTGCACATTCAGAGAGTGAAAGCTCTTTCGATTTTTGAACACATGCTAGTTTCTCAGGAGGGGGGACAAAGGCAACATGTGTACCATCAATATCACCAATGATATTGGGGATATGTCCCAGTGTATAGACGTCAGCCTTTACTGTGACCAAATTCTCCACATGGGGGAATACGATGTAGCTGCGCATGAGTTTCATCAGGGCTGACAACACTCTGGTCAGCAGGTTTGAGAACATAGGCTGTGACATCCCTGCTGCCTTGGTCAATGTCGCTTGGAAGCACCCACTTGCCAAGAAATGGAACACTGACAGGACCTGCACAAGAGGAGGATACCAGTGGGGTGGCAGATAGCTGAGATCAGGTCTGGCTCCAATTGGGCACACAGGTCTTGAATTGTGGCCCTATCAAGTCGGTAGGTTGGGATAATGTGCCTGTCCTCTATTGTAGCCAGGTCCACCAGGGGGCTGTACGCAGGGGTATGTCTCCATCTCCTATTTATCCTCAGCGGTTGAACTCTAGGTTGAAAACGGTGAGCAGATGGTCATATTCAAGATATCCTTGCATTTTGTTACAGAAACAGTATGTAAATGTGTAGGTCTGTTGATGTGCCAGTGTCTGCTGTGACACAGTTAGGTGCCATGGCCTGTTTCCCCCTGAAATGGCGGCCGTCTGACCTGTGGGGAGGGACAAATGGAAATGAGGGAATTCCGCTGATGCTGTGTGCCATTGCGGGAGGCCGTCGACGACCGCCGTGCAACACCTCATTGGTTACTATTGGGGCCTACGGATTCCAGGAGCCAATGGTGATGTACATCGGCCGTGACAATACGCACTGCCGCAGACGTGATCGCCATTTTCTAGCTGTTCACTCACTTGCTACCTGACCTTCAACAGGAGAGGACCTACACTGAAAGTGCTGCTGTGACCTGTGTCTGGAAGCGACCATGGCTCGAGTGTCTGTGGAAAGGGCCCCTGCCTTAACTTCTGAGGAGTTGGGGAGACTAGTGGATGGGGTCCTACCCCAGTACCATTTACTTTATGGTCCCCCAGACCAACAGGTGAGTACACTGTGAGCATGAGGGGCATGATGTATGGAGTGCCATGGGTGTAAGCCTCGTGTGGGGGGGTGGCTGAGGAGTCCTGGGCAGAGTGCTGCATGTATGGTGGGCAATGTCTGTGCATAAGGGGATGGGAGGGATATGGTGGACCATGAGTGTAACCAGCCAGACTGTATGACTCATACCTTTTCTTATGTATCTTTTTCTGCAGGTCAGCAACCATCAGAAAAAGGGCTTTGGCGTGCCATCTCCAAGGAGTTGCAGATCCTGGGGGTCTTTGACAGGCGGAGCATCCACTGTCGCAAAGGGTGGGAGGACCTGTGCTGCTGGGCAAGGAAGATGGCAGAGGCCCAGCTGGGGATGGCCTCCCAACGAGGAAGGGGTGCCCATCGTACCCTGAACCCCCTGATGTTTCGCATCCTGGCAGTGGCCTATCTGGAGTTGGATGGGCGCTTGAAGGCATCACAGCAGCCACAAGGGGGTGAGTACAGTTTCAGAATCATGAAATTGCGCGTGTGTAGGTGTTATCTGGGTGGGGGATGTGGGTTTGTGGGTGCCCCCTAGGCCAGGACGAACATGACAGGGTAGGTTCATGATGGGTTGGGGTTCACCCCAACTACAGGTACAGCCACCACCCCCATACCAGCACCTCCCTCCCAGCAGCCCCTGAGCGTGTTTCCCGTGCCCGCTCACCCAGGAGGGTCGGCATCTCCTTTGCCCTAGGCACCTCAGGCCCTGCCCCAGTCAGCCCTGCTGCCCTAAGTGAGGAGGCTATTGACCTCCTGAGATCCCTCTCTGTTGGGCAGTCAACCATACTGAATGCCATCCAGGGTCTTGCAAGGTATTTGCAACAAATAAATGCATTCCTGGAGGGCATTCATTCTGGCGTGGCTGCCCAACAGAGGTCATTCCAGGCTCTGGCCAACTCCCTGATGGCAGCCATTGTCCCTGTCTCTAGCCCTCCCTCTCCAATTTCCTCTACCTAGTCCCAATCCCCTCAACCCCAGCCTTGCCCCAGCACACAGGCAGACCAGCATGCACCCAAATCAACACGCAGAAGTGGCTCAGGCAAACACAAGCACCACACTTCATCCCACAGGCACTCACACAAGCACCATCCAGATGCAGACACATCAACATCCACTGTCTCTACTGTGTCCCCCTCCTCCTCGTCATCCACCTCCCTCCCACTAGCATCTCCACTCGCACCTGCATTCACTACATCCTCATTTACTACCTCCATCACAATCACGCCTATCACTACACGACCCTCACTGGCAGACAACCATCCACAAATCCATGCACACGTCCCCTGTGTCTTCTCCCACTGTGCCTGTGCCCCCTCCTCCCATAGTACACAAACGCAGGCCCTCAGACACCCAACAGCCATCCACCTCATGACAGTATCCAGCCCATGCACCTGCACCCAAACACAGCAGACAGACACCTCCTACAACCACTCCCTCTTCCTCCACTCCCAAACCTTCACCCTCTCCCAGCCCCAGTGTCCATAAAAGGCTTTTCCTCTCCACCCTTGACCTATTCCCTGCCCCTCCCCCCATTCCTTCACTTCGGCCCAGGCTGGGCAGAACCCAGGCCATCACCTCAGCCACCCAGTCCACATCCACTTTTGTTTCTGCAGCCACTGCAGGTGTGAGAGGCTCCAAAGAGACACCCGTCAGCACTGCCAGTGTGCCTGCACCAACTGCCAAGGGCAAGAAGGGTCCACCAGCTAGCAAGGGCAAGGAGGCACCACCAGCTAGCAAGGACAAGGAGGCATCACCAGCTAGCAAGGCCACGGAGGCACCACCAGCTAGCAAGTGCAAGGAGGCACCACCAGCTAGCAAGGGCAAAAAGGGACCACCAGTTACCAAGGGCAAAAAGAGACCACCAACTATGAAGGGCAGGAAGGGAACACTAGCTGGCAGAAGCAAGGAGGCACCACCAGCTGTCAAGGGCAGGAAGGGAACACCAGCTGCCAAGGGCAATGAAAAAGGCACAGACACTGCAGGCAGGATGGATCTAGTGCCTGGTGCTGGAGCATCATCTGGGCAAACAACACCAGCCATGGCACTGCCACCTGCACCGCTGCCAGCACCGCCACCTGCACCACTGCCAGCAGCAGCAGCCCGAGTGGGCAGCCGTCTGAGGCTGCAGGGGAAGGGCTGGAGCATCCCCCCACCACTAGCAGCACCGCCACCTGCACCGCCTCCAGCACCACCACCTGCACCGCCACCTGCACCACTGCCAGCAGCAGCAGCCCCAGTGCCCAGACGTCCGAGGCTGCAGGGGAAGGGCTGCAGCCTCCCCTCACCATTGGCAGCACCGCCACCTGCACCACTGCCAGCAGCAGCAGCCCCAGTGGGCAGCCGTCCGAGGCTGCAGGGGAAGGGCTGGAGCCTCCCCCCACCACTGGCAGCATCGCCGCCAGCCCCGCAACTGCCACCACTGAGCGGCCCTCACCGCCAGCAGGCAGTGAGTAGTTGTGCCTACATGGGCTGTAGTACATCCTGGTCCCTGCAACAGCTGTAGGTGTGACACCCAGGTAGAGACTGTGACCTTGCACCTTCCAGGATCTGCATCGCTGGGCACAAAGCCCCTTCCAGAACCTGTGGAAGAAGGCATCCACTCAGCCCTCCTTGCCAGGATGAAGAACACTGGGCACCAAGCTCCCTCCAGAACCAGTGGAAGAAGGCATCCACTCACCCCCTCCTTGCCAGAATGAAGCACACTTTTTACTCCCCTGGACCAAGCAGTGGGTGTGTGTGTGTTACTCTCTTTTATCTCCCCCCCTCCCTTGTGTGCTAGGTGCGGTACTCACTGTGGTAGTCTTCGCTGCCATTCATGTTCCTGGTGTAGGAGGAGGTATACCAGCATGGGGAGGATCTGCAGTTCGGGCTCCATGGCATTGTGAGTTGTTTCCCTTCTGTGTATTGTTTCAGCCGTGCTTTTGATGGTGTTGGTACCACCCTGAAAAAGCTGGCGGATTGGCTTGTTGTAATACTGTGGGCAGTACATTGTCTTCTGACTGGCTGTTGGCAGTTACCCCCACATTGCTTGTTGCTACCGCTGTGGTGGTCGGTGTGTTAAAGTGGCTGTCAGTGTTGACGGTTTCCGCCGTGGTCGAAAATTCCATTTTTTTTATCACTGGCCTGTTGGCGGTACAACCGCCGCTTTATCCCCGATGGCCAGGGTTGTAATGAGGGCCTAAGGACCGTATTTATAGGCCCCTAGCACCAGAGGCGCATCACTTTTTCTGATGCACCTGTGGTGTTAAGCACAGCGCCATATTTACAAGGTGGTGTTAAGCCACTTTTTGTGGCTTAACACCACCTTATAAATACAGGTCCTTCCCAGACAGCACTTTGCATGGAAGAGGTGTGCAATGGGTGTTGCTGTGGGTGTGCCACAGCAATAGCTATTGCATTTTGACGCTGCCTCAGATTTATGAAATTTTTTAATCCTGAGGCAGCGCCAAAATCTAATGCACCCCCAGGGGTGGCGTTAGCAGGGCACAATGAGGAGGAATACTTTATTCCTCCTCGTTTCTAGCTATGTGCTGCCTTCTGCTGCATGCACAGAAAAAGCAAAACTCCAGAAATAATTGTTTATGTGCAGGAAGGTATCCCTTCCTGCACATAAACAATCATTTGAAAATGACGCTGTGGCACTTCTGTGTGTGCTGCATTGTGCAGCACACACAGAAGTGCCAAAGTGCCATTAGTGATTGTTTATGTGCAGGTAGGGACACCTTTCCGCACATAAATAATCACACTGCTCAACATAGACATCCTTGCACGATGGTGCAAGGATGCCTGCGTTGGCACTGGCAGCTAAATTTAGCGCCAGTGCCATGGGGAAACGCAGAGGTGTGCTGTATTCCCTTAAAAAACAGCGCACCCCTGCATTTCTAAAGTGACGTGGTGCGACGCTGCCAATTTTAACGCAGCACTGCGCTGAACCACTTTTCTTTAAATCTGGCCCCAAATTAAAAACTGGTTGACCCAGGGGAGGTTGGAGTAGGTACATAAGGAAACAAAAATGGGAATAGACCGAATGTACTTCCTAACATTTGAGATTCTATTCATAAACAAGAAGGTAGCTCATTGGAAAGGGTGTCAGAGATCGAGATTTCATTGGATGTTTCTGACAGAGACTGAAGTTCCTTGATAATTCGAAAGAGTTCCTTTGCTAAACTGGTAGCCTTTTTGATGTGGACGCTGCAATAAGAGGGATTGGCTATACCTAATATCACTTGATAGTCCTTTGCTTTTATCATTCTGAGGTCAGTGTTATGATATGTATTTCAGTGTCTTCCGGTGGGGCATGATTCAACTTTCAGCAACACAACCGTTATTTCTGAATTTGCAGGATGACTTTATTAGTAGGGGAAGAGCAGTAGCAGGTATGAATTTCCCTGCTCATTTGCAAGTGCGTGATATTCCTACCATTCTGATTTGATAAATTGGTAATATTTACCAAAATAGGATTTGGCTCTTGTCAATCAAACACTCAAAATTCGTCAAAATATTATGAGAGCAATAGCACACATCAATGATTATTTTTTCCGAGAAAGGGCATTCTCGTAATCATTTATGATATACATATTATTTCTGGCAAAACACGTTGACAAAGGAGGAAAACCAATTGCCATGACTAACAACAATGTTGAAGCTATAACTATTTCTCTACCTAAAAGTCTACATCTAGCACATGTTGTTCTCCAGAAACCAAATAAATACATTCAGCTTTAATCTATCGCATTTTTTATGCGCTGAATCGTTAAACAGATTGTAGAAGACGCGAAATTACGCAAATGTTTTAGATATGCAGTCGTTTCTAACTTCAACCAAACTTTTACCCTAGTTTTGACAGAAGTATATAATCACAAATGTACACATTTAACATATAAATAGAAAACAACAATGCAAGAATACGAGTGTTGTTTTGGAGAGTGTTTTCATCCAAACAAAAGACGCTAAAGTAGGTATGAAAGGCACAAAACGTACTTTTTAGGGAAACGTCATTCCTAACTTGCAGACGTTAGAAATTACTGTCCTGCATGTGTTTTGTGACAGCACTTTTCTGCCGAAGCTCTCAAACACTACACTACAGTTGCGTTTGAGACACATAGGTACATAATGAATTCTCCTTCTCCTTCCTGATATCCCATGTAACGTTCCTATGTGATGCACGACGAGCAGAACAGTTTAGAACATTATGTCAGAGATTGCTGCAGAGGCTGTGCCCCGCACACCGATTATCTTTCGATAATTGTCGTGGTACATAAAGATTTGCTTTCAGTTGTTCTCATGTGAGCAGAATCTTTCAGACATGTAGATTATTGGATTTTGATATTTTGAATAATTTTTGTTATTCGTACATTTATTGTTTTTCATTAACTTTCACACACAAAAATGGTTTGTGCAGAAAATGTCTTGTGAAAACTGTAAAACTAGATGTGTGACACCGCTGCATGTCTTAGGCTAGCCATTTTCATTGCATGACTTCAGAAACTGTATGGAAAATACATTGAGCAGGTATCATCAAGGAATTTTCGGGCATATTTACAAGCGCCTTGCGTTTCCTTAGTGCTGCCACAGCGTCATTTCTTTTACATTAAGGCATAGCTAAAGTGGCTTTTCTGCCACGCTGTTAGAAATGGGTTCTCTGGTTGGCAGTCAGTTGGCACTCAGTCAAAGCAGGAACCCTTACTCTATTCAGGGTAGGGTGATACACACCTAGGATAACCCCTGCTCATCCACTTGGTGCCTGGGCACAAGCAGTCAGGATTTTCTCAGAGGCAATTTGTAAAGTATTTGTACCACACACAATAACAAAGTGAAAACACCACAAAAGGACTCCACACCAGTTTAGAAAAGCAGCCAATATTGATCTAAATCATGGGTACTCGCAAAAATTTTCCCAGGGGCCAAAAGGTTTGGTCTGTGGCGTGCCTGGGGGCCGCATTGATGCCAGGGCGGTGGCGGTCGGTGGGGTGACTAGGTGGATTGGTGGCAAGGTAGCTGTAGGGAAAGCAAAGGATATGCATCTAGTGGCTGAAATAAACAGTTGGAAACCAGAAAACCTGGATTTAATCCAGGCTTACCCACTTTTCCAAATTGTGTGATCCTAGGCAATTGTTTAGTGTCACTTACCCTCCTTTTTCTGCATTATCACATTTAAGATGACCTCGAAATACATGATTCATGGTGTGCGCTGCACAAAACCTGCTTCTGTGTTTGATTTAATAAACTATAATGTTGTTTATGTATGTTAGGAACCCAGGCCACCATAAAGTGCACATACCAAGTGACTTGCCTCTTTAATTTACTATTGATGGTGTTCTCAGGGTAAGGGAAATAATTAATGTTTCCAAATTTATGTTTGAAAACTATCACTTTAAAAGGAATGCATCTCAATGCACTGATAAAATAAATTGTACTAAGGCGAAAAGGTTCTGCATGTTAACTAAACACACTTAATGTGAAGAGACTGTCTTAGTTTTACACTTATGCTGCAAGATGTCTTTAAAAATGAAGGTGTTTCTAAAGTTAAGTGCAGAAGTCCCTAGTTACTTCCTTTCATTAGCACCAATTAAGTTTGAAATAAATTATTGTGTGTGTATTTAATATTTGTGTTAGTGCGGAGTTGAGCAAACAGCTGCCCAGTGCTCCTGTTGCCCCAGGGGCCGCATGTAAAGGTCAGAGGGGCCGCATGAGGCCCGCGGGCCGTACTTTGAGTATCCCTGATCTAAATAAAACAAGACCAAAATGCCAATATTCCAACATAGACAAGCAAAGATATTAATTTTTAAAGTAAAGAGAGCCTTAATCAATTGAAATCAATAGATGCATTTTTTTGCACCAATTATCTGATATGCATCAAAAATAAAGCCTTACAGGCAAATCGGAAAAGCAAGCGATGCATTGATTCCTTACTCGCAAGTGAGGTCGCGCATCAATTCTTTCTCCGCTGGGCGTCAGTTCTTTCCTTGCACGGGAGAATTGCATCGATTTCCAGACAAGCAGCCTCAGGTCAGTGCAGTGATGTTGCAGGTTAGTTGCCCAGGGACGATGGGTGGAAAATCCTGACGCACGGCAGCCATATATCCGCGCTGAGCTGGCAATGCAATGCATCAATTTCACCAGAGATGCGCCCATTTTCAGACGCAGTGCAGGCGCTGCATTGATTTTTCTGCTGCTCGGCTGTGGTGCATGGATTTTCACTTTGGGTTCACCAGCTTCTCCTTCCAAGTGCCCAGGGACTGGATGTGGCACAGCCTGGCAAGGTAGGGGTCTCAGCAAGAGAGCCCAGGTGCTGGCAAATGAAGACTTTTGATGGCCCTGAGACTTCAGAACAGGGGGCAAGATCAGTCCAACCCCTTGGAGAATCTTCACAAGCAGGATACACAGCAAAGTCCAGTCTTTGTCCTCTTTAAGGCAGAAGCAGCAATTGCAGGCTAACCCAGCAAAGTATACACAGCAAAGGGGCAGTACTTCTCCTCCAGCTCTTCAGCTCTTCTCCTTGGCAGAGGTTCCTCTTGATCCAGAAGTATTCTACTAGTCTAGGGTTTTGGGTCCACTGCTTATACTCATCTCTGCCTTTGAAGTAGGCAAACTTCAATGGAAAGTCTCTGTTGTTCACAAGACTCTGCCTTGCCCAAGACACACAGGGTTGGAGACCACTTTGTGTGAGGACAGGCACAGCCCTTTCAAGCGTAAGTGTTAGCTCTCCCCGCCCGCTGTAGCCTAGGAGATTCATCAGGATATGCAGGACACTCATCATCTCCTTTGAGTCTTTTCTAGATGGAATTCACAAACAGCTCAACTGTCAGTCTGAGCTGAGCAGTCTGACTTTCTAAAAGTGGCATTTTCAAACAGACAATCTAAAACCAACTTTACCAAAACATGTATTTTTAAATTGTGAGTTCAAATATATTTAAAGGCATTCCCTATGTTAACCAATAGGAGAGATAGGCCTTGCAATAGTGAAAACCGATTTCACTATCAGGACATGTAAAACACACCAGTATACCTTTTAAATACACTGCACCCCACCCATGAGGCTACCTAAGGCCCACCTTAGGGTTGACGTATATCTAGTAAAATGGAAGGATTGAGCCTGGCAAGTGGGAACACTGGCCAGGTCGAATTGTCAGTGCAAAACTACACACACAGACACTGCAGCGACAGGTCTAAGACATGTTTACAGGGCTACTCATGTGGGTGGCACAATAAGTGCTGCAGGTCCACTAGAAGCATTTGATTTACAGGCACTGGGGACCTCTAGTGCACTTAACTATGGACTTACTTGTAAATAAAGTATACCAATCAGGGATATCCAATCATGATTACAGTTTACACAGGAAGCACTTGCACTTTAGTACTGGTCAGCAATGTTAAAGTGCCCAGAGTACCAAAAACCAGCAAAAACAAAGTCCAGCACATAGTCAAAAACACAGGAAGCAGAGGCAAAAAAGACAGGGGAAACCATGCCAAGGATGCCAGGTCTCACACACGCCACATTTGCAGAGTGTCACAATGCTTGCATTGTGCCACTTTGTAAATCCTTGAGTCACATTATGTCTATGTCAGGCATAATGTATGCAAGGGGGGGCGTGCCGGTGCATCGAGGCCCCATAAAATGGTGCAGTGAAATTTACATTTCACTGTGCCATTTTTTCAGTCATTTTTAATGCTTGCTCAAAGCACCCATATTAAGCTATTGGCCTCCCTGTGCTTTGCTCCACTAGTGTCAACATTTTTGACACTAGTGAAGCAAAGCACCACAATAGTGTAAAAAATGTTGAAGGTATTGTGCTAACAACCGCCATGGTGAGCCGTATTGTAAATGCGGTGCAACCACGGTGTCGTTAGGTGCCGCTAGGTGCCGTTAAGGGGGGCACAAGCAAAAAATGCCCCTTTGAATGTAAAGGCATGCATCATGTACAATGTAAAGATGAACGCTGAAGCATATTTCTTATAATATGTAGAATTTTCTTTAAAATGTATGGTATTTCATGTGGAAAATATTCTACAATCACTCCCTCCCTGTGTATCAAGTTCAACACACAAAATCTGGTCTATAAATAATCCATCCACACAAAAAATTATCCACTTCTCTCTCACACACACATCCTCTCTGTATTTTATTTTATTATTAAAGCCATGCTCATACAACCTTAAGTTCACAAGACACTTACACAAGCCATATCAAATAACATTTCAAAACGCTCATGTATGACAATTGCTAGGAGACTCCTACATCTAGTTGAAGGGACTTGTCAAAACCACAACACAGTCCCAAGCAACTTCTCAGAAAGCCTACCCCTAAAACAACTGATAAAAGGGCCTAATCAGAAGGCTACATGATTGATGTATTTAGAAACGCTCATATTTTGTCTAGCTCAGCTCAGGTTCAGAGCCGAGGTCTTTTGTCACCTTGCTAGGCCAAGCTAATTACTTTGCTTCCCAACAGAAGGAATAAAGGCCTCTCTGCAAAAAAAGGATTAATGAACAGTGGCTCCCTCAGCTCCTGGGAAGGAAGGGTTGGGAAAAAAATCTACATCTCATTGTCACACTCTGCTAGGGCTGGGAGCAGCCCACGCCTACTGAACAAAGGTGGAAGTCCTGACAACTGGAGCCAACACAGGAGGGTGGGTCCTCTTTGAAGTTTTGGTGGGAAAGGCCCTGGCAATGATGTCAATGAGGGATGGAACTGAGTCTAACAGAGAAGATGTGACCAGTGACTTTTGGACAGCACCATCTTGAACTGTCCCTCTGTTCTGTGCAGGACATATGGGAAAGAGGTGGAGAGGTGATGTGGCACCCTAGGATAGGCTAGATGTGCCTGACTTTAAGAACCTTCCACCTACATTAGGTGAATCTTGCACAAGGGAGAGAGTGTGCTTTTTGTGCTCCACCTTTCCTTGTAATGATGGTGGCAGCAGTCATGGATAACTGGTAGGAGAAACCCTCTGATGCCCTAAATACCTATGGAATCTGACCCAGTTAACCACAGGACCAGTGGGCCTCTCCAAGGGCCAGTGATGCTGCCTACCTTAGACCACCAGGAGGACCAGCTGGGGGAAGATTTGGACTTCTACACCCCAAAAGAAGGAGATAAGCACCTGGTACAAAGAACAGGAAGAAACCTGGTACAAAGAGCCAGTTCAACCTGCTTCCTGCAAATTGCACTGCATTTGAGGCATGCTGGAATTTTTATCCATCATGAGTAAAAAGAGCCCAAAATCCTTAAAATTGAACAATCCGGGCCCAAGATATACCCATTTCAAACAGAGCACATGGGGCTCTGCCACCGTTTTCTGAAAATGTCCCTGGGGTGGGCCAGGGCTTTGCACATGATATAATCATATATTTTCAGGGAAGGGTAATGTCTGGTCCCCACACCCCATTTCAATTTCTGTCTACAAGGGCTCTCATATCCCTAGGAGCCAACACAGAAAGATAAGATGAGGAATCTTGCTGCATCACTCCACGGAGACAAGGTGAAGGGTCCTGGGACCCTATGTCAATGCCCCAGCCCACTACTGAGGATGAAGGAGCACTTTTATGCCCTCCTCAATAATATGCTTCCCATTCCCTTGTCTAGGAGTGAGCGAGGCAACCACCATAGTATAATGTACCTGGCCCGCATGGTGCCGACACTGAAGGGAAGAATGCTGACTCCAGCTCCAATGAGGATGAAGCCACTTACGTGGGGAACTGGCTGGGTCAAGGGGACTCCCTAAAAGGCCCCATCAGATTGAAGGCCGAGATGTCCAGATGGGACCGAGCACCCTGCTGAAAAAAGAAAAAATGCACACAAACCTTGTAGGGTAATGTCGTATATAAACATCAAGGCCCATATTTATACTTTTAGCGCCGTATTTGGGTCATTTCTGTATGCAGAAATGGCACAAACATGCAAAATACAATTCTATTTTGTACATTTGCACCGTTTTTGCGTTAAAAAGCAGAATAAATGTGGCGCTAAAAAGGTATAAATATGGGCCCAAATTCGTACTCCCTCGAGGGAGCCCCCAATGATTCCCTGCGAGCTGTTTTAATTCCCAAAGTAGTGACTGATATGATGGCTGCAAGAAAGCAGAGGAAACACCATTGTAAACCAAAGAGCGTGAGGGAGCTGCAGGAGGGGAGCAGCCCCCTCTTAATATGATTTGAAAAAAAACACTGAGCCGAGCTCCACAGGTTCAGGTTTAAGATGACCTCCCTGTCTTCCTGATTAAATTCTAAAGCATTCTAAAGGCTGGAGCCTTTGTTCTATAGCTGGGATTGCCACACTATCTAGGGGCTGTCTCTATGGTTGCATTTTGTGACTAAGGGTGTAGGTGTATAACTGAGGGTGATGGGAGGCAGTGCAAGAATTTGTCAAAGAGCCATGTTTTCAACATGTTGCAGAATTCAAGAAGGGAGGAGCAGGCCCTGATGTGGAGAGGGAGGTTGTCGCAAGTCGTGGGTGTAGTGTAGGGGAATGCTAGACCTCCTCTTTTTATTTTGCTGATGCGAAGGGTCTGTGCGAGTGGGGGCAGGAGTCGGGTGGATTAGTGGAAATGTAAGAAGTTGATAAGGTATGTTTTCCCAAAGATCATCACTTCCAGTCTACTTAGCTAATCATTCAGTCAGAGAAGTTGGTTCTTGTGGTGGTGTACTCTTCGGTCAGAGATAGGATGATCTTGCATTGATTGCATTTATACAAGATTAATGACTATGGTGAAAGGTTGATAATGTTTAACTTGTGGTTTGCTTACCTCTTAACATGGGGCACCTTTGAACTAACAAATAGGCTTAACTTATATGCAGTGATGACCCTTGATAAAGCCAGTAGGCCTTTTTATTTAAAGTGACACCCCCTATTTTGTGATGGGCTTTCTAGTAGAGGAGTGGGTACTGTTATTTTGGAGGTTATGACCTTTTAGGGGTCAAATATGATTTCATATTTTCATCAAAGGTATTTTCAATCTGCCTTATGTAAATATGTGTAAACTAATGTGTGCAAAATGTGTGATAAATGTTTTTTTCCTTTTTCTAAAGTAAAAGCACTGATTTAACAATTATTTATTGAATGTTATTGTTGTGGGCCAGCTCATGTGATTACTAGCCCAACCCACCACCACTGAGTAGGACTTGAACAGCTCTTCTTTGCCATTCTGATAGAGACAAGCACCACAATGGGGAGATTGGTCCCCAGTAAAAGGATTTTGTGGACCTATTACTTGAAGTGGCCTCAGATCTTGCACAACTAATGACCAAATTTCCTACAACTACCTATCCAAAAACCTAAACCCAATAACCCATGGCAAAACTATCACATAAACACATATTACAAATGGTCTGCATCTTGCTCTCAAAACCAAAGAGATACAAATGACCACTTGAAAGAAAATAGTGGTAATCAGACAATGGTCAGGGCAAACTGAAGTTCCAATGACAACTCAGGCACTAGCGATCAGTAATCCAAAAGGCAAAAATGGCCCACTACACAAAGTGTTGACCTCCATCCACAACCAAACATCCTATTCGACCAATATAATGGTTTCCTCCTAAGTATGGAATACATTTACCACCAAGTTATTACTCAAAGTTATTGACATCAGGTAAGAGCCTATACATTTGATGGCAAATGAGCCCATGTCCTCCAACTGTAAGTTCCACCCCTTTTACGTTCATGTCACTGAATAGGACAGGAAGTTAAATTATGTGGTTGGTGTTTTGTTCAGAGATGAGAGCCTGAAATTCAAGAGACATTGATAGTGGTTCAGTCAGCTAGAAATGTGAGCTGAGATGCTCCTGCAGCCACCAGTATGGAAAGTGATGAGTTAAGCAACGACTTCTGCCATGGAAAGAAGAGGTTCGTGAGCGTGGGAAGCAGCTGTATGTAAGATTATCATAAATAACATATTGTTTAACATAAATAATTTGTGTCCTATATATCATTTGCAAAAACTGGGTTAAATCTTGTACTTTTAAAACCAATAGGGTAATCTTTTTGTAAACATGATTTACTCTACTCTACTCCATCGTAGGAGCGGATCCAAAAACCCCATCAAGTTGACAGTGTTCCACACACCTTATTTAGATGTATTGTGGCTGAGCCGCAGACAACCACAACGGAGTATTCTTCCTAGCCATCAGGCTAGTGGTTTCTCGCCAAACCTAGTAAGATATTCCAATTCTGCATGTGTTGTACTGGCAGCAGATTGCAGATGGTTGGAGCCTGTTGCTTGATCCAATGGACATTGTACCATGACAGTGGCAATGGAATAGATTTAAGGCATGCACACACACTGTACCTTAGCCATATGTGTCCCCCTGCACAACACACTCCACAACACACTACATACACACTATAATCATTGCTATTCCAAGACCACACAACTTGGACATGCTAAAACCATTCATTGCCATACATCCATGACATAGTACACATACATTAGTGACATTGCACCTACACAGAACACAACCACACCAACACAACCATCTATACAAACCCACTAACACACAACCACACACATGATGACAACAAACACACAGTAACACTCACCTAAATGTTGCATACAGCAACACAAGACACAACCAAACATACACAACAACATCAAATCCGTATCCAAGTGGTACACATATAGTCACAACCACATCACCCAGTCCAGCTCCCTCTGCTTCAACAACCCAATCAAATCACACACACACACATAGACGTAATGAGTCACATACACAACTAGAAGCACAACATCACAGGTGCATGTCCCCTTGCAATGTGCACACATTTACATAGTTGATGGGTGTGAATGTAACGTCACTGTGAAGCCTGTATTCATTTACCAATGAATACTGACACCAAAATGACAGTTATGTACGTGTGCGAAATGTGTCGTTCCAGAGTGTCCTTATCTATGTCCAACATAATTGTGCTCCCCACATATGCATGTCACAGTAATCCTCCAAAATTCCTGTGACATGTATATGACTGCAGTGGTCCCGAGCTCATGTCTTGACCACACAACATACACAACCAATACGGGTTCTTACCTTTAAGCCCAGTGACAGGGGGTCATGTTTTCTCCATGGTCCAGTGGCAACAGTGACAGAAGATCTTGTTCCCTCGTGCTAGTCGAATACGAAAGTAGAATGGGGAAAAAGATAGGTTTGTACCCCATTTCCCATCCAATCTGCCAACTCAGGTGTGGAGGTCCGACTGCCACCGCTGGCTTGGTGGTAAGGCACATCCAAATCTGCTCAGTGGTAAAGGAGGGTGGAGTCAGGCCTTCAACTCCTATTCCCAATGCCGTCATTGAGATGTCTTGTGATTCTTGGAGAGTCGGCGGGACTCGGGCGATCTTTCTCCTATGGGCCCACAAACATCTAAATCGAGCAGTTGGACCGCCAAAGCAGCGAACAAGTTTTCTGATGGAAAACTGGAAGCAGGACCTTTGCCACCAAAATCTAAATCAGGCCCAATATTCTGACAAAAATACTCAGGTAACAAACAATGGGTTTCTCATGTCAGAATTTGTTTGAAAGGTACGTTGTCAGTGTCAAGGAATATTGAAAATACAAGAGATCTGAGAAAAACAATGTGTAAGACGGAGAGTAGTGGTTTAGAGGTGGTGAATGTCTGGTTAGGAATGAGGTTTTTATCAAAAACCCAGGTAATTTACTAACCCAGGCCATTTTTTATCCAGCGAGGCTATTTTAATGCAGCTACAGACTTCAAAACATATTTAAAGAATCATTTGAAGAGCATTAGGAATCTAATAGTAGAACATTTGGACTTCTAATTAAGCCTAGTAGGAGTAAAATACTATTAGTTGTTAGCTCCAAGAGTGTTCAGACCATTGAAGGACTCAAAGGAGCTTGAGATGACTAAAATGATTTGAGGACCTAGAGAAGCAGATATGACTAATCTAATCTGTGCTGCACAAAACAGTGCTGCACATATTGCCATTGTGTATAGAAGCACATCAGAGTCTAGGAAGTACGAAAGACATAGACCTCAGTGGAATCCAAATTAATTGTACACAATAGGAAAAGTGCTGAAGGGGTGCTTTAGGGAAGAAACAATTTCTTACACTGCAGAATGTGCAAGTATAGCAGTAGTTGAAAAGAGTTCCTTTTGTACTAATGAGCTACACTAGTGATAAAAGACAAACATCACTTTGTCATTTAGCTGTCCAGATTGACTCATCAAAAATAAATAGTTTCATAAATGGTACAAAGTGAATTTGTTTGAGAAACTCTTCATTTATATATTTATTTAGTTGATTATCTATTTATGGCTAATTGGCAGGTTTATGCAGCGAGTACCAAACATCAGTAGTGTCAGAATGCTTTAGAGATTAAATATTGTTTCAGTCTTAAGCTACCAAACAAATCAATGTTGGCCAAGCACCACAATGATATAAAAATAGCACACAACTGTATACATTGTCAACAATAACAATGTCAGATAGCAGTGAGTAAGCAGTATGCAATTTGACATCCCAGAACTACTGACATCATTTCAGACTTAGCATTTATTGTGCATTCAATCTATCTGTCCACTACGTTAAACAAATAACACATTTCATTCTAATTTATGAGTATTCTAATGTTCAGGGAAGAGGAATGAGTGGGGAAATAAACTGAAGCAGGGAAGTATAATTATGGGCCAGACACACGTCTATTGTATCTGAGGGTTTCCTGGATGATCCAGAAGGTCATTACATTTTTTCCCATTATTTGTTTTGTTCTTTTGTCACCAGTGTAGACATTTCCATTTTCGCAATGTTGTTTTTGTTGTTGTTTTTTTTTTAGATGTTTTCTTCTTTTTATTTTCCCTAGATGCTATTCACTTTTATAAAATATTTTGTAGGGTATGTCTACCCATCAGTAAGCAAGATGCTACTTTTTCATTTCCCCATAATCTTGGATTCCGCCAACATGTCCACTGTCTCATACATCCTCTAGTTGCTGAATGGAATTGAGGATTTCCAGAGTTTCCATATTAAAAAGACATTTATAATTGGCAATTTCCAGTGTGCAATGTAGTGCTTCATGAATCTGATGCTATCAATCAACCAATCAACTTGGATTTGTACAGCGCGGCTAATCATCTGTGAGGATATTCAAGAGCTGAGAGCATAGCTGATTCAGGTGGGTTTAGTTGAAACATCTCTTTCTGAATAAAGTATTTAGGTTTTCTCATGCCTTCCTCCCAAATACTTATCTACGTTATTGTGTACTCTTACTTTATTTATCCTTTAATGAGGAAAGGGTGTTGGGTTAAAGAACAGAATAGAACATGTCCTTCATATTACTAATTGTATCTGCTTCAAGCTTAGCTTAAAAGCCTGTGGTTGTATGGCAATATCTAGGAACAAGTAACTAATTTCATTCCTGTCATGATCACAAAAAATATGAGCACTCGATCATTAGAAAATATGATTTAATGTCACAGCTCAGCTAGTTGATGCACGATTGGGAAGCATCCATGTGTTGGCTCAATGCCACTAAATTTGACACTAGTTGATGGACTGTGAGTTATGCTGTTGATACAGCAGATTGTAGAACGTTTTGGGCATTTACATATAAAGAGTTTCTATTTCCGTTACTATCTAAAATGTATCAGAAAACCACTCAAATTGATGTCTCCATGTATGTCACAATTGTTACTGTTAGACTTAGCATGTTTGCCATGGTTTCCCCCTAAACTTTTGTCTTCAGATCTCCTGTGTTTGCTGGCTTAGTTGTAGCTGGTCTTAGGACTCTGTGCACTTTACCACTGCTAACGAGTGCTAAAGTGCTTGTACTCTCTGCTCAGAACATGGTAACATTGGCTTATACCCAATAAGTATATTTAATTTACCTGTAAGTCTCTAGTAAAGTTTACTACAGGTGCCCGGGCCTATAAATTAAATGCAAGTAGTGGACCTGCAGCACTGATTATGCCCCCCACTTAAGTAGCCCTTTAAACATGACTCAGGCCTACCATTGCAGAGATTGTGTGCACGGCTCAAACTTCCATTTTGGATTTGCAAAATAAACCTTTTGCCAAACCCAAATCATCCTCTGTAAGACATGTACTTACCCCTAAGGTAGGCCCTGGGCAGCCCCAAGGGCAGGATGCAGTGTATTTAAAAAGTCAGACATGTACTTTTAAGGTTCATGTGTTGTGAAAGTGAAAAACTCTTAAATTAATTTTTCACTGCTATCTCTTCTAGAGTATAACATTGGAGTTGCCTTGTTACATTTGTAAGTGTAATTCCCTTATAGTAAGAGATCACTTGTTCATGTTTAGTGTCTCTGCAATCCAAATTTAAAATCCTAACTGAAGATGAAGTCAGATTTTAAAGTACAAATCTGAAAATGCCACTTTTAGAAAGTTGGCATTTTCTTGCCTTAAACATTTGGTGCCTGCAGCCTGTCTCTGGTCAGATGACTTTGTGTAGTTGGCAGTTGAGCGTTGTGTATTCCTCACATACAACCAACCACAATGGGAGCTTAGGTGTGACTGGATGGGCCATCACTGGCAGGAAGGGAGGGAGGAGAAGGTCCCAGGGTAACTTGCACCTGAATAGGCTGTGCCCTTTTTCCACACAAAGGTATACAAACTGCCTGTAGTTAGTCTTAAGTCAGGACCAAGAAGGCAGGGCATGTCTGCACTTCAAAGGCATTCCTCTAGCAGCTTCTCCCCACTTCAAAGGAACAAATGTGTGTAACAAAAGGAACTCAGACACCACCACTGTAAACTTCTGGACCTGTAGATACTCAGCCAGGAAAAATGACTACTCTGCTGCTCCGAGGAAGGTGGGCTGCTGCTCTGAAAGACTGCTGCCCTGCTGTGCTGACCTGCTGCCCTCTTGCCTAAGTGAGAAGGACTGGACCTTGCCACATATCTGAACAGAAACATCACTTTGGCTGCGTGATGCAGTATGAAGCGAATGTGCAGAATGCTTCGCAAACTAGGATTGAGGGTACTCTGTTATGCAGGC
Organism: Pleurodeles waltl; assembly: GCF_031143425.1. Taxonomy (NCBI): domain Eukaryota; kingdom Metazoa; phylum Chordata; class Amphibia; order Caudata; family Salamandridae; genus Pleurodeles; species Pleurodeles waltl. Next base: position 927,322,663 of record NC_090445.1, on the reverse strand, counting down.
CTGGTTAGATCCCTGTCTCTGGCTTACTCTCCAACGCAGTCAGTCTGAACTTGTGTCTTTGTGTGATCTAGTGTGACCAGATACCCACGATTGGTGATTTATGCCTTTTAGCGCTATTTTCCCTCAACACTTTGAAATTCAATACCTACTAATTGTCATTTTGGTCTTGTATTATTTAATAACCTAGACTCTATTTTTCTAAGCTAATGTGGAATTATTTTCTTTGGTGTTTTCATTGATTTAAGGTTTAAGTGTTGCACAAATAATTTAGAAATTGCTTCTAAGTGAAGCTGACTACTCTGTGCAATCTACCAGGGGGGTTGAGCACGGGTTAATTGAGGATTTGTGTGTTCTTTACCCTTACTAGGATGGTGGTTGCTGCTTGACCAAGGCTCAAACCCCAGTCAACCAGTAACCCAGTTTCTAACTCTGGTGATCAGTGGTGAGGATAGGATTTGTGGTAGTGCAGTGCCATAGAGTGATTTTATGTACACTACTACCCCATATCTAAGACCAATTTGAGTTTTAAATTCACCCTGATTGGCTTTTTGTTTTTTTTAAATCAATATTTCTCCTACCTGACTGATTGTGTCACCTGCAAAGATGGAGTTTGGGATTGCCAATCTGGAGGGCTACACTGTGGCTGAACTCAAGGAATTTTGCCTTTAGAGGAAGTTGCTCACCAAGAGGGGTATCAGGAAAGCAGAGCTTCAGAAGGTGTTGAGGGCATGGGTAGGGGCCCAAGAGTTGCCAGTCATAACAGATTACAGGGGGAAGAGGAGGAAGAGGAGAAAAGGGAAGGATCAGAGCAGGACCTACAGGAGGGTCTTGGAATGCAACCTGTTGAGGGTGGCAATAACCTCTTCCCAAAATTGGAAATCCCTCCTGTGCAGGGAGCAGTGTGTTGTATTGAAGCCAGTCCCTAATGAAGCTGGCAGAATGGAAGACAGGGAGGAATCCAAGCTCATGGTGGAGGAAAAGAGACTGACTATGAATGCAGAACAGAGGAAACTGGCCATGGAGGATAGAATTACTCTGGAGTGTTTGGCTCATGAAAGGGGCCTTAAGGAGTTAGACATCAAGACAAGACTGGCAGAGTCCAGCAGTGATGATGGCAGCCTTTCTTAAGTGCCCTGCTGGACACAAGAGAGTCCAATATTCCTAAATGTCTGGTGCCTGCCTTTTTGTGGGAGACAATATTGGCAAGCAGTTTGAAGGCTTTTGAGGTTGCCTTACAGATGCACAAGATCCCTGAAGTGAATGGGGGATTTGTTTGTGTCTTATCTTGACTAGGCTTGTGGTTGCTGCCTCATCAGGGCTCAAACCCCCATTCAACCAGTAACCCAATTTATAATAGTTTCTTTATTTCTTTATTTCATATATTTCACTTTTAATATATTTCACTTACCACAACCCACATTTACTGTTTTATCCTTGCTTGCATAATCCGCTTCTTTCTCTCTCCAAGATCTATTTCTATTGTGAAATTCATAGGACCACTGTTTACTCCTCAAAAAAATGGGGAACGTTATCTTGCTTAACTTCATTTTTTTTCTTTAGGAAAATGAGTTGTATTTAAATAAATATTTGTTTTACTGAAAAACAGTCACAGACATGGAGGTCTAGTGACCCTAGCAAGCCAATGAATATTACTGGGTCACAGTTTTCTACCTGTCTCATTAATATTAATGAGGAAGGTCACGATTTGCTATTGTCTGACCCAACCTATTAGTGGATAGGTCAGTTCCCAAAATCCCAATGCATTCAACATATTATGACCACCTTTGCCAAATGCATAGTACACACATCTGGTTGTATGGGCCTAGCATTTATTATTCAAATGCAACTGATACACAAAGTAGAATAAGATATTTCAATCAACAAACTGGAAAACTTGCAGAAGTAAAATCAATTTTGAACAAGTACCATTCTTCTATTAAGTGCTATTGAATAAATGTGTGTTTTATTGGTGTTTACTTACAGGTGTCACTTCAAGAATGGACAGTTGCATTACTCCTTTGATACCTACTCAGCTGACAAAGTTGAATACTGCATCTTCTCCAGCAGTGGCTTTTATGGCAACAAATTTGGTGGATCACACATCAGAAGGTGAGTTTGTTCATGAGTTAGTAGGTACATTCCAAATTCTAAAATCTAATAGGTTTTTTTATATATTTCTTAAGAGAGTACATCAAACATACTGTTTCTTAACTTTAAAGGTAGCAAATAACACAAAACAGAAAATGTGCATTACCTTTTTGAAGTTTGGTAAGATTGCAGATTTCGAGTACAAGATGTTCTATGATCTGTGTTTATCACAATTGTTGTTGTTGTTGTCACTATTGGAGTAAAAAAAAGTATTACATTTTACATCTGTGTAGGTTAAGCTGGAAATAAGAACCATCAATTTCATATGAACATGACTTGGTGCCCAAATCTACATTCTGATTTCGATGTACCACATAAAATCAAGTAAATGACAAGCAAGTGCTTTTACCCCCACACATCATCACAATAGTCAGTGTGCAAATGGAAGTTCATGCTATAAGTGTCTCTACAAGTTAACAACAGCCTGAGCTGATTCTTAACATCTCTTTCTGAATCAAGTCATATGGCAGTCATCGACTCATGGGTGAAATGGTGTCTTCACAATCAGAATTTTCACACACATTTACTAATATTCCATAGGCGCTGGAAGAGCACCCCTTAAATATTCAAATTCTTTCACGGTGTGCCAAGCCAATGAAACCTTATGTTCCCAAGCAGTTGAACCCATTTTGTTTAAAACATGGTAGGGTGATAACATATGTAAAACATTGTCTCCATTGTGATAGAGCACGCATTTTGTTATGAGTGACCCAATGTTCCATGGATGCCCCCTTACATCAAAAATGATATAAAGTAAGCCAGTGCCAGAATTTTGCAATGTATGTTGTCTACACACCATGAGTATATGACCCTTGAGTCAAAAACTACCTCAGCATTTTAGGGTCAGTATTTTGTCATGGTTGCCACCCTCCCACACACTAGGTTGGCCATGTTTATGACAAGAATATCCTCCATTATGTTAGTACCAGGACTTTACCACTGGTATCCACATGCCAGACATTTCCTCAAATAAATAATTTTTTATAATGAGTACCCTATATGCCATGAACTACTTCTAGTATGCCAGTAACACTATTTTTTCTTAGGTGCTTTTCATGCCAATAATTATGCCCAGTATACCAGTGCCAGTACTTTGTCACAGGTGTCTGTCATGCTATGAATTTCAGCCAGTTGATCTAGATGTCTTTCTAAAACAATAATTACTTTCAGTATGTCAGAGCCAATGGCAAGCTCACAAGTTTTATATCACGTTCTCCATCACATTAATTTACAAATTAATATGTTAATTCATTCTTACTCACTCACATTAGTCTCAAACATTCTCACTTACTCATGATTGCATTTGGGTTTCTGGCACTTCGGTGATGCAACCAAGCAAAACGTTTTAAGGTGGAAATCAGAATTACTCTCTATTCCAAATCAGGATTGTATTGGATAGTATTCCAAAGCAATTCAGTATTGTGCTATGCGCTGCTTTGTGTTACTTTACATCAAGTGTCCTTCATTTTTTATTGCAGTAACAGTGAATAATAAAATATTATTCACTATTAGTATAACGAAAAACAGGAAGAAAATAAGGAATGCAGAGCTGCCCTTTTGTCCTTGGCACTGAGTTTGCCACCACTGAGGTCAGTGGTCATGAAAGCAGTGGCAGAGGTTTCAAGGGGCAAGTCAGGAGTCACAGCTGTAACCCTGGTGAAACCTAACTGCTGTCCATATTTCTATCTATATAATTTTCCCCCTTACGTTTTGAGGTCTGGCCATGTGCATTTTGAAAAAGACTATGGCCCTCATTCTGACCTTGGCGGGCGGCGGAGGCCGCCCGCCAAAGTGCCGCCGTCAGATTACCGTTCCGCGGTCGAAAGACCGCAGCGGTAATTCTGACTTTCCCGCTGGGCTGGCGGGCGGTCGCCTTCAGACCGCCCGCCAGCCCAGCGGGAAAGAGGCTTCCACGATGAAGCCGGCTCGGAATCGAGCCGGCGGAGTGGAAGCTGTGCGACGGGTGCAGTTGCACCCGTCGCGTATTTCACTGTCTGCGCAGCAGACAGTGAAATACTTGTAGGGGCCCTCTTACGGGGGCCCCTGCAATGCCCATGCCAGTGGCATGGGCACTGCAGGGGCCCCCAGGGGCCCGCGACCCCCCCTACCGCCATCCGGATCCCGGCGGTCCGACCGCCGGGATCTGGATGGCGGTAGGGGGGGTCGGAATCCCCGCGGCGGTGAAGCAAGCTGCGCCGCCGCGGAGGATTCAATGGGGCGGCGGTACACTGGCGGGACCCCGCCAGTGGTGCCGGTCCGACCGCGGCTTTACCGCCGCGGTCGGAATCCCCATTGGAGCACCGCCGGCCTGTCGGCGGTGCTCCCGCGGTCCTCCGCCCTGGCGGTCAAAGACCGCCAGGGTCAGAATGACCACCTATGTTGCTGCCATTTTACTTAAAAAACGAGGTTGCACCTACGAGGGGGACGCTACATAGCCCAATTTACTATTCATATTGAATAGTTTGTGTAATTTAATGGTATGTACTTGAGCTCTTCAAATGTGGTGCTAATTTCCCCAGTCAACATGACTGTTAAAATATCAAAGTATTGTTTGAATATTAAACACTGTTTCTGAAAGCACTTAGTAGGTGAGGATTAAAAATGCACTAATGTGGAATTAGTATGCTGCGAAGCTGACATCAGTTCTCTCCTCTTCCCACACCCGACATATCCCAAAAGATATTGCTTGACATGTGATAACACTGTAGAAGGTGAGTGTGAATTCAAACTCTATTACAGCTCCCTTGTGTCACCGAGGTGCTAAGGTGTTTGTTTATTCCCGTAGTTATAATTAATTGGCCTCATGAATGAAACAGCATTTAAGATTTGTGCGCGCAGTGTTGTTTGCCACCCACCATTAACACCAACCTTCTATGTGCAATACATGCTCCGACATGTCCTCATAACTTCACTATAACTTCAATGAAATGACTATGGGAATTTATTTTTAATAATCGTTCTATTTCCACTACCATTGTAGGTCCACACTGCATATAATTGACAGAAATTCAGATATTCTCATGTATCGATAATTACAGACTGATTACGGATGAGAGAGAACACGATAAAATGTGCTTATGTTTGCCAGTTTGGGTTCTTTAATTTGTTTCATAGTCTTTTTCACTCTATTGTTGCTATACATGAACAATGTAAAATCTTCCCACTTTAGTCTGTGGCGTTCCAAGGACCAGATTTACAAGGCTCTAGTGACTCCTTGTGCCAAACTAGCATCATTTTTTACGCTAATGTGTCTCATGGAGGCACTTTTCGCTGAGCCATATTTACAAAGTGGTGCAACGCATGCATTGCGCCACTTTGCGACCCCTTACACCACATTATGCCTGTATCAGGCATAATGTATGCAAGGGGGAGCGATCCATCGTTAGAAGGCCGACAAAAATGGCACAGTGAAATCAAGAAGATTTCACTGCACCATTTTTTACGTCATTTTTAGGTGGGGCATGGGTGATGCAAGAAAACTGGCACATGCTCCAGTTTCTTGTAAATCTGGCCCCAAGTGTGCAATGTGTCCTAACCCAAGCAATAAAAATGGCGCACATCAAGTGACTGGGTGATACAATACAGCCGTTTATTCAAGCAAAGTAGGTTCCTTACACTGTTGAGCACTGGTGTCACTGCACTTGCTGCAGTAATGACAACTATGCCCCTGAATACTTAAGCTCCTATTAAATTGAACGGTGCTGCTATACATTACAGGAATGCCCTTGGGCCGGCACTGTAAACGAAAACTCATAATTTCAGAGGTTGGGCCTTTTCAAGCCCATACTCGTGAACCTGATGCTGCTGCACAAAGTGGGCAGTGTCTTCCAGTGACAGCAGGTCCTCCGCAACCACAGTCAGAGGGCAGAAGACCTTTACATCCCTAAATTTGGGGCTGGAGAAAATAGAAGGATTTGAAAGTAGAAGCAGGGATTACAGGGCTGTGGTTCCAGTGTGGCCCTACCACAGCAAGGAGGTGAATTATTTAATAGTGTCAGGCTTTGAATGGGGCTGTCCAAACATTCTATGGTCGGCTCTATGACATTTGTAACCACCATTTAATGAGTAAAGCTAAGTCACTTCTTTCAACTATTACATTACTTTTGAATTTCCTCACATTGAGACCTTACGGAAGCCACAGACAAGTAGCTAAACTGGGTTGGGCCGGGTGATATTTTTTTCTATGATGTTTTTATAGTTGTCATGAGGTCCTTAACGCATAAAGATTGTATCACGCTGCATCGTGTCATGTTTTATTAACAATTCCTGCTGGTAGTTCATCAAATCTAATTTTGAACAATTGTAGGTGGCGCATCCCAAATCTCTAAAATATTCAGGACCTTTATACGAGATGGAAGATAACACCAAATCAGCCAGTAGCAAGACTTGCAAACTTGATCACGATTACAACTGGTGTGGAGGAACAGCCCTCCTGATTTGTTTTCCTATTGCACAATTTGCTTGGAAAAAGCATGCATAAGGTCCACAGGGCTAAAAACCTAGGAAAATACATTTATTTGATGTCTCCAACAACAAGCGGGACAAAGGTTAAAAATAATAAATGGGTACATTATAAAAAGTCATATTCTATAACATTTCTGAAATGTCCAAAAGGAGCAAAATATTGAACTTAAGAAACACTAAGGTACATCTCAGACATTTCCCCAGCAAGGCCATTTCAACAGGCAGATTGCACCACAAAGGGGTGCAAGGACAGGAGTTTCACAAGTTATCGGTGGAATCCTTCAACCAGAATTCTGCATCGCAGGGGACCGCTGCTCTTTTCTAAACGTCTCAGCATCCCCAGCCAATCATAAGCAACTGGAATATGTAGGTTAGCAGAAACCCAGAAAAAGGGGAAAGGTGAATGGGATCGGAAAGAAAAACAGAGACTTTGGATATTGCCACCTGATTCGTCACTCTGCAGGGTGCTACCAGCTTCTCTGTGGATGTTAATATCTACTGGTTCACAGTGAATAGCTAAACATTAGACTGCAACCTTTAACACATATCTTTGCATGAAGGCACATACCAAAGCTGTATCAGACGATGCAACTCTGGAATATCTCTATGTCACAGCCTCTCTAGTTACTCAGGAAAGCTGACGTTCCCGGAACTTAAACATTAAAAGAATCTTAGCGATGTATATAGTAAAATTTTGTCATAATCTCATTTCTTTGCAGGATAAGCTCATTACCTTCTATTGTTTGAAAACATGTCCTCTGAATACAATATATACTCAAACGTGTTCATTAATCCAATTTAAATTGACAAAATTGGGATTATACAGTTCACACTAAATCAAATAATAGCTTTTTCTCTAAACATGTATGTTGGACTTGACCCTCTCTGCAGGGTCATCCCCAAACATTTTGCCTTCTGATCTTTTTTTCGGACCTCATTTCTGCTGTCTTTAGGATTTTGTGCACTTTACCATTGCTAACCAGTGCCGGTGCTCTGTACTCTAAAACACAGTGATTTTGGCTTCTCCACCATTGGCATATTTAATTAACTTGCAGGTCACTAATAAAGTGCCCTATATGTTTGCAGGGGCTGTAAATTAAAGGCTACTGGTGGGCCTGCAACACTGATTGTGCCTCCTACTAAAGTAGCCCTGTAAACATGTCTCAGGCCTTCCACTGCATGAGCCAGTATGTGCAGTTTTAAACTGCCATTTTGATCTGGCAAGAGTAACCAGTTGCCAGGCCCAAACCTTCCTTTTCATTACATATGTTACCCCTAAGGTAGGCCCTGGTTAGCCCCAGTGGCAGGCTGCAGTGTAAATAAAAAGATTGACATGTATTTTTTAGTTTAATTTGTCCTGATAGTGAAAAACTATTGAACTAGTTCATCACTTCTGCAAGGCCTAGCCCTCTGATAGGTTAACATTGGGGTTGCATCGCAGTAACCTTTAAGCATAACTTACAATTGGGAAAAATAGAAATTTGGAGTTTGGTGTCTCTGGACTCACAATTCAAAATCATTACCTATAGTGCAGTCAGATTTTAAATTGTGAGTCTGAAAATGCCACTTTTAGAAAGTTGTCATTTTCTTACGTTAATCATTCTGTTCCTCTGCCTGTCTCTGACTATACGTCTAGGGTAGGTCACAGCTGGGCTTTGTGCATTCCCTCTAGACGGTCACATACAAGAGAGCTGCGGTGTTGTATTTGCACCCTGATGGCCCACCACCATTCTGATGGTTCTTCCTGGGGTAGATGTGAGGGAGGAGGTGACACACTTGAACGGGACTGTACCTCTCCCCAAATGAAGGGCTGCATTAATCCCCTGTAGAGTGTCTGGAGCCAGGAAAGGAAAGGCAGGGACCTTATGCACTTCAAAGGCCTCTCTTTGATGTCTCTCCCACTTTAAAGGCTAAACTGGACATAACTACTGAACCCCAAACCCTACAAATCAGAACTCTACTGAAACTGAGGACATTCTGCCAGGAAGAAGGACTGCTGAGCTGCCAGGAGAGACTGCCACTCTGCTAGTTGCATTGCTGTGCTGGCCTAATGCTTGCTTTGTGCTGTGCTGTAGGAAGGACTGACACTTTCCTACGTGCTTTGCTGTGTTGGCATGCTGCCTGCTGTTTCTTGCCTTGAGTGAGAAGGACTGGGCCTGTTCTCTACATCCTTGAACCCAAGATCTCCAAGGGCTTGCTAACTTGCCTCCTGTTCTTCTGAAGTTTTAGGCACACAAAAGACTTACAAAACACCTACTACAGCTACTGGACCTGTCTTCAACCAGCTACTGAACCAAAGAGATGCCTCTCTAGAACTGGGTCCTTGGAAGTGGTTTTTGGCTCCTGATATCAAGCTTTTGAGCTCTTTGTGAATGGGCCCTTTCACATCAGAACCATGCCTCTGCTTGAAGGATCAGCATGAGTGTGCATAATTTTATCTGTTTGCACAACGGCATCAATGCTCGTGACCCCAACAGCTCTCAAATGGACCCTTTGCACCAAACTAAGGAAGTAAATCTTCAGTGGGACTTACCTCAAACTTTATCTGACCCATACTCCATCACAGTCAGTCTTTATGTTTGAATGTAACCTGGTGTAGGGCTTACAGATATCCCATGTTGGCACTTTATGCTTCTTAGCACTATGTTACAGTTTGATCTTTACAAATGTATGTCTTCAGTTTCACTTATTGGTGTTTTATCATTTTAATCTCATTTTACTCAGATAAATACCATCTATTTCATAAAACTCTTTTCCTTTTCAAATGTTCTCTTTCTTTCAATCTCTTATGTTCTTCATTCACTTTATAACTCAATGCCAAATCTCCTTTTATCCTCCTATTCATGTCTCTAGCTTTCTTTTTCATCATTATCATTTGTACTATTTTGTATATAGCTAATGTTGATAGGAAGCAAGCTACCACTATTAATACTGGTATTAATTTTGTTTTGAGAATTCCTCCCTCTGTTTCTTTAAGCCAACTAAAACTAGTAGTGAATCCCTTTGTAAAGCTTTGAACTATACTAGTGGTTTCTAAAGTTTCCATGTCAAGTTTTGGATCATACATATTATTTGTGTTTTCTACAATCTTTCTGCTCTCATCCGGTATATAAGTGCATTAGTTTTCAATCTTTGACCTCTTGCTGACTCCCCCTTTCTCAGCTAATAAGATATTTAAAGCACATCTATTCTGCAAAACCATACATCTAATCACTACAAGCTCAGTGACGCCTACTAGTAAGGCTCCAGAATTGCTAATTGCCAATCTGTCAACTACAGTTGAAAGCTTTCTAATATTTCCGCCATTTAAAATAACTCTTACAACAGGTGATTGCTCCAAATATATCCCCTAACAACTGTGTCCCTTCATTGACACTGCATGAGTATCTTTTGTGTGCTAATGTCATTGTTAATGCATCTAAGCTTTGTATATGAAACATCGTTGGAAACAGTAAGCCTAAATAACAAATACCCTCCCGATAAGCAGGCAATCTAAAATATGCATTCTTTCCACTTATAAAATAACCTCAGGTAAAGTAGGGTCATCTTCTTGCAAAACTTGCTATGATCCTCCAGATAATTCAAACATATGCTCACAATTGCTATTTCCCACTGGTGTCTCTCTCCCACTAATTCTTCCATTAAAAACACATATTTTTCCTTTGTGTCTATTGTCTAACTTAATTTTATGTACAGACATTTTCTTTCTAAATGCATCCTCTTCCTTTCTCGAACATTCTTTTGAACATCCTCTCTTTTGTAGGCACTTTTTGCAAACTCCTAATTTCTCTATTCTAGCATCAAAATAGGTTCATTAAACATCTTTATCTTTTCTCATGAGCTTTATGAGCTTTTACACCGTTTACAGGAAGAAACGGTCTATAGCAATGCCATGCAGTCTCATGTCCTTAGCTTGTGGTTGTAAATTCATAATTTTCATTAGTGGTAGTTTGGAAAGCACCATATCAAAGTTTGAATAATAATAATCAAAATACCATTGCCTATACACTAAACGAAGTAACATAGTATAAGAGATATGATATGCAAGTGGAATGTGATGATAAGAAATCTGTTCATCTGCAAAATATGACATGTGTACAGAGACATAGCAGTCCTTAACCTCTAAAGCCTTAGTGCATTCTTGTACTAATCTAGAATAAACATTAATTGAATAATCTTCATTAATGTAATCTGCAAAGTATGTCTTTATATCATCTTCAGTAATATATGGTTTCTATGTTGCATTTAGTTAACCTACTACAGCCTTTTTTATATCAGGTGTAAAATGTGTAACTTCTACTGTTGCTAATCCTACTAAAATTACATGTGTCAGTAAAACCCTTTACACCTAGTCCTGTTGGCATTATGCAAGCTGTCTCTAAATTAAGCTCTGCTACCAATAAATCAGTTGCACAGCAAAAAGTAGTTTGTAGAAGTTGAACAATATCAATATGCTTTTTGAGGTTATTTTTTTTTTTTTAAATTAGTCTTTTTTGTTTAATGATTTTGTATTCTTTTCTTTAGGTTATTTTTAGTTCTGTAAATGATAATATGGTCTTCGTATAGACACTCTGTAACAATACTCCATGTTCTTCTAAAATGTTATTCATACTCTTCAGCTGCTCTGTCGGGCATCAGCAATCTTCTTATCTTCGTTCTCAATTTATTTTATTACTATTTTTATTTCATAAACACTTCAAAATACTGTCTTAGTCTTTCTGTTTCTTAATTTTTGTAGTTTAATTTCAATAGACTATTTTTCAATCAAAACTTTCAAGGTGGTTGTGGCAGTGCTCCAATCAAAAAAATCTGAAATTGAAACATTCAAAACTTGACTCACATAAAATGTCTATTCAGGTGACGAATATCTTTGACGAGGTACTCTAGAACTTTTTTATCTTAGCAGTGTACTTTGTTCTCCTTTTGTGTCACTTACACCACTGGACTGAGTTTCTTCTCTGATTGTTGGTTGTCTTGATTCAGCTGACACACTCAATCTTGCTATCTCTCTATTACATGCTTTTGGCCATTTTTTGCTACATGAATTAGTTCTTGTCTCTATCCCAGAACTTGTTCCTCCTCCTGGATCTTCAAAGTTCTAACTTTGCTCTGAGGCAGATTCAGAAGTTATTTTGTCAGACTGTGACATGTTTGGCAGTTGGACCTCTTCACCTGTCAGAGATTCTTCACACCGTTCCTCTCTTTGTTGTCTCAGATCACAGTCTTTTCTCTCTTGAGTTTCTTTTCAGAAAAAGTGCATTGGTACATACACCAGTGCTATCGGTTCAGGCTCATAGAACACAATTTCTTCATAAAGATTTCTTGTTTTCTAGGTATGAGAAGCATGCACCCAGTTTGGGATTCCAGTACATTTGACTGGAGTATTTGTGATCAGAATCACTTGACAGGGACCTTTTCAAAGCAGCTCTAGACCAGATATTCTCACATGTTTTTTGACTAAGAACCAGTCACCTGGACAAAGGTCATGGCATTGCTCCTGGTTTGGATTTGCGATAACAGCTTCAACCTGTTGACAGACAGAATGTACCACATCAACCAGTCCCTTACAGTGATCGAGTATCATGTCAGCTAAAATATTCAAAGTGTATTTGCTGGAACTGCAGGTAGCCTCAGTGCTCTACCAATCAGGATCGCAATGGGTGATAAACCAGTCTTTCTCTCAGGTGTACTTCATAGACTCATTAACACTAAAGGCAGGCTATTTCAGAGAAATTAAAGCACAGATGTTTGCATCTTTAATTTAATTCTCCTCATTTATTTGCTCCACAATGGCTGAAGCTTCTGGATGATGACTGCAAGGGAGCTTCTGTTGAACTTGTAATGCTGCAGACAACATTGTTAAAATCTCAGTGTTCCAGGGAGGACCTCAATCAGATTCTAGATAGACAGGCGTACCATGCCTTGAAACAATTTTGCTACTATAAAGCTATCATTTTTTCTCATTAGATAAACCTCCACCCATCTGGAGAATATGCAGACAATCACCAAAACATATTTTATCTAATTACAAATAGGAATTTTAATGAAATCCATATGCATCTGGTTAAAAGGCCTTCCGAATCTTCCTATGATCTTAGTGTAACCTGTGTTTGCTTGCCTACATTTATCTGTTGACATGTCACATATCAATGACACAATTCCCCTGTTTGTGCTCTGAATCTAATATTAAGCCAGAATGTTTTAAAGGTTAGTATCATGGCATCTCTACCCAAATGAGTCTGGCCATGAAAATGTCTTTTCACTGCAGATAGCAGACTGTCTGGCAATACTGGTCTTCCATTCACTGAAACCCAAACATTGTATTAATCTATTCTACAACCTGCTCTGATCCAGCACTGCTTTTCTGTTTCCGGTTCATTGTCTTGTATTCTTCTCAATTCATCCCAATTTTGAGGCATTCTCAACAGCATGGAAAAGATTATTTCATCTGGATTTACATTTGTAAATGAGTTATTGAATGTGCTGGTCACAATTTCATGCCACTTCATCAGCATACCTGTTGCTGACTGTGACATAACTATTGTTGCTCCTGTGTGCTGTGCACTTGACTATAGCAATTTCATTTGAAAGCTGCAGAGCTTCTAGAAGATTTTTCCTTGTTCCCCATTTCGAATGGGCGAACCCGAGGAGGCCATGAACTCTATATGGGACCACAATTGCCCAAAATCATGGACAACACTAAATCCATTAAAGGCTCATTTTCTATGTGTGGTCTGGGTTTGGTGCATAAGTCTGTGACATCAAGGCAATCATGTTCAAATCAATCAGATTTGTGTCCATCAAGACGAGGCAGCAATGTGCTAGTATTCATTACTTGACATTTCATCAGCACAACATTGCTTCCCGCCAGTATTTGCTGCTAATAGCATGTTAGCCTTGAATTGGTAAATTGCTGGGTTTTAGTTCTAGTAAGCAATACCTCAACTGAGTGAGGAACCATAGCAATTAAAGGATATCCCATCACAATGTCTCTCACTTTTCTTGGGACTTACACTAACTGCAGCTACCTCTTTATGACAGACAGGGAAAGGGGTGGCCGCAGGATCAAGAGCCACTGACAAGTAAACCACAGGCTTTTTGGCGTCTCCATGAATATGAGTTAGCACTGAGGGAGCACAGCCCTCCCTCTCACTACGGAACAGTATAAAGTCTTTTGTATAATCTGGCATTCTAAGTGCTGGGGCATGACAGAGACTTTCTCTCAGCTCTAAGAATGCTTTCATACAAGGAAAAGCTCAATATCCACTGTCTATAGTAGCCAACCATTCCCAAAAACCTCCTGAATTCCCTGCGCATTTTAGGCTGATTCATTTTCAAGATTGCTTCAACCCTCTCTCTTACTACTTTTCTTGTTTCTTTCCCAATGATATATCTCAAACACTGGACTTCTTTTGACAATATTGCAGTTTAAATTATTTTTAAAAATCTGAATAACAACAGAAGGACTCACAGTGGATCCTTGTGGGACACAACACTGTGCCAATACTTCCTCTCAGATCACAAAAGAGAACAGATTCTGCCTGTCTTCATGTAATGTAATCAAGAAGAAAGAATGGCAGAGCCCAGTCACTGAAAACTATTCAGCTGTGCATGAAATCTGATAAAGTAGGGTGGCTAGATTTGGTACCACAAGAAAACATGGGATTGCAATGTCAAGGACCTTTCTTAAATCCTGCACTATCCTAAACTTACCATTTGATTCTTAGAATCTCATGTTTGGTGAGCTGCATAGACCAATTATTTCCCTCAATATGCCTTTCTCTCACAAATCATTTATCAAGTGTGTTATTCCTTCTGTCACATCAGGTGTAATGTGATATGGAGTTGTTCTAGGGAAAACTGCATCTGTTCTTACATTAATTGTTACAGGTTCGACACCATTCACTAGTCCAATGTCCTTTCCAGTGAAATCCCATGGCTCTGGGTTCATTCTTTCAATTAATTCTGCAATTAAATCTTTGTTGTAAACACTGGGTAGTTCCCTACTGTCTCCTGCTGAACAATTTTAAAATCTGCATCTTCATCACTGGTCTAAAAGTTGACTCCCTGTGGTGTGCTCTAAATGGTACAATTTAACCTGGTCAATAAATCCCTCCCTAAGAAACTAACAGGATTCAAATCGCACAACACAAAGTGATAATTTTCTTTAAAGGATCCTATCTTTACAGGTTTTTCTTTTTAAATCGTATTAGTTATTTGTCTATTTGTGACTCCTACACTTGAATTTCATTTCCCTAGAGGGGTAGGTCTGGTACTTTGACTGTTCTCACAGTACAACAGGTATCTCCTTTGTCAATTAGAAATTACACTTGGGCGCCATTTGCCTAACCTTCTACCAATATTCCTCTCTGGTCTACCCCTAAGACTGCATCATGCACGCAATCTGCCCCCTCTTTCAGGCACCAATATTGTGAAGTGCCTGAATTTAACATTTGAATATTATCAAACACAGAGAACTGTTGAACTTCATCCTGATTTTCAATCTGTATTAAAGTTTAATTAATTTAGGCAACTGATTTTGATTCAGTCTGGCATTGTTTACATTATATTGTACCATAGGTACCTGTGACACAGGTAAAATTTGAGCTCAATTTTGCATTGGCGTTTCTATTTGCTTCATAGGTGCATTTGGAATTTACCTGGATTAGGCATACACTCACCCTTCGAATGCCCCACCTTATTGCACAGGTGACATTTTCTTCAACGTTGCAACATCAATACCTCTACTCTTATCAATCGGAGCCCCTCTTCCTTTACATAGGGATACCACAATTCCTCCCTGTATAGCCTGCATTCCTATTTGAAAACCACCTATTTGCACTCTGTTTATCTCTCAAGCTGTGCCACTATTTCCCAAAAAAGTCTGATTTGAAAAAACACAATGTGCAAACATAGGGCCTGATTTAGATATTGTCGGACCATTTACTCCATCACAAAGGTGACTGACATCCCATAGGTTGAAATCTGAATCCCATTATATCCCATAGGATTTAGATGTTGGCGGATGGCAAATCCCTAACCATTGTGACAGAGTACTTCATCCACCAATCAGACCCTAAGACTATACCAACATAAACGTCTCTTCAAGTATACATTGTCTCATTTCCTGCTCACCACTGCAATACTGTGTATATTTCATAGTCTCATCCAAAGGCTTCATCTGCAAATCACATTCTACTGTATGTTCTGACAAATGTGAGGTCTTAAGCCAAATACAAACAGTG
Organism: Pleurodeles waltl; assembly: GCF_031143425.1. Classification (NCBI taxonomy): domain Eukaryota; kingdom Metazoa; phylum Chordata; class Amphibia; order Caudata; family Salamandridae; genus Pleurodeles; species Pleurodeles waltl. The sequence continues at coordinate 927,306,806 of NC_090445.1, read as the reverse complement.
TAATGAATAACCTCATATCTGTTGGGTCAAAATAACTCTGTCCTGTATGCTGCTGAAATGTTTTCATCAACTAATCATGCACAGTTTCCATAACTTCCTGTACATTCAAGTGAACCTCAAATAAATTAAATCTTTAGGTGGTACTCTACCTTTCTGAAATGTAATTGCCTCACTAAACTTAGTCATCACTACAGGTGAAGGTGCATTTATAACAGGATTTCTTGTTGGTTCTGTATCTGGCCAGTGAACAGCAATCTGACATTCTGCCCACAAATCACTCAGAACCACAATATCAAAAAATGTATCCAAATCTTTTCATAACAACTTTTAACAAATCTCTCAACTTGTGTATAGTACTGCACTGGACTTTCTTTAAATGTTGGAAAATTATTTGTAAATGCTGTAAGATCTGTGCTATTCCAATGGGCATGTACATATTCTCCACCTGGTATTTCTCTTAAAAGTTAGGCTGCTGTTGTCTCTTCTTTTTTTAAATGTGGTGTTTGTTTCTTTTTCTCCTCAGCCTCCTTTGCCGGTTTCTTTCTCTTTTCTTATTGTCATCATTTGCCTTCCAATCTGTCCAATTCACTCCATTTGCGTACACATTTAATCAATTCTGTGAGATGAATTTGCATTCCTGAAAGGAGCATTTTTTCAAATGCCTCATCATTTAATTGCACTCAAAAACCTCAATGTAATGGTACGCTTTTAGAAATATAGGCCCTCATTCCAACCCTAGCGGACGGCGGCAAAATGGAGAAAAGTACTGCCAACAGGCTTGCGCTTTTCCCCATAATATGACAATGGCGGTTTGGCTCAAGCCAAACCGCGAATGTACCACACCGTCTGCCACGGCAGTAATGGCCTCCAGGCTGGAGACTGCAGTCTCCTGCCAGCCGGCTGTCACTAGCCCGCCTGCGGGATTTTGACCCCGCCTACCGCCTTGTTTTTTGTGGCTTCCGTACTGCCATGAAAACCATAGTGGTAGGCACTATCGGTGACAGGGAATTGCTTCCCTGTCACTGATAGAGGACTTCCCATCCCCCTCCCCATCCCCTGGTTTCCCCCTCACCCCCTCCCACTCCAGACCCCTGCACGACATACACACATCTTCACGCACCATCTAACACACGCACATATACACACTCATACACACATTCATCCATGCATGCATACATCCATTCACACACACTGACATACATGCATGCACACAACACAACATACATGCTCTCAAACATCCATACACACACACACGGACAACACGCATCACACACCCGCACACATGCATGCACCAACATACACACACACACAACTACCCACACACACAACACCCCCACCCCTTCCCCTGTCAGAGCACCTGACTTACCTGATTGCAGGGGGTCCTCCAGCAGGAGAAAGGATGGGGCGCTGCTGACAGCAGCAGCGTCCGCCAGCAGATCACCACCAGGCCGCATCATGTGTCATGATGCGGTCTGCAGTGGTCTTCTGGTGTGGCACTGCTGCTGGTAGCAGCACCACCTTACCGCCATCCACCACCATGGCTGCAGCTGGATTTCCACCATCCTTCTGGTGAAAATTCAGCTACGGTCATAATTTGGCGGATGGCTGGTAGCCGCGGTGACAGTCTTTTGGCGGCCATCACCGCGGCAGTAGGCGGTATATACGGCCAATGTTGTAATGAGGGCCATAGTCTAGTACCTTACATTATAGCCTTCCTTCACATGTGTGCTCTTTTATCCCATACTGCATCTGCATATTTTCTCACTGCTCTTTATGTCCATCTTTAAAATCTTTCCCTACCTTCCTTTCAGGCTACTTTCTCCCATGCATAAAGCGCTTCAAACTGTGTGATTTAGGAGATGGCTTCATTTCATGGAACACTTCTTGTAATCTGCCAATTATCCCTAAATTAAATGTTCCCCATCTAGGAAGACTCAATGACCCTTCTTTTTGCAGTGAATGTGCACCATTAACGAAGCCAAACACATGTATGTAACCCTTCTTCAATCATCATTTGATATGCAGGCATATCCTCAGGTGGTGCTTCCTCACCATCTCTATCTGGGACCATTACACCAGCTCTCATTAAACTCTATGTAGCTTTGAAAAACGCAATTATTTCAAATTCAAACCGTCTATTCAAAAATGTAAATCACAGCACCCTGAAGGTTTTGAAATTGTTCCATGTACATCAGAACACAGAACCTTTTTTATCAAATCACAATGCAGTTTAGCAATACAATCAACAAATGACTGCGTATCTTGCCACGGTTTATCCAATCACAGTGCGGCTTTACACCAACCAACCAATGCCAAAGTGGCACAATATGATGCAACAACTCTCTCTTTACAGTGGTTCACCCTCTTTTACAATTTACTGCTCAATAAGAAACAAATGACAAATCTAATAAATAAGCAACACAAAATGACATACATTTTTATCTGCTCCTTATAAAGAAAAAACAATAACACATTACAACTATAGGAATAAGATTTTTATCCCTTCTGATTCTCGATCGAAAATTATTTCTCAATCACAATGATGACTTCTCAACCTGTGGGAAATCACCTATTCATTGTTGTGTCACCTTTGTGCCTTATGTTTCACATACACTAATAAAAATAGTACAATCCCAACAATTTTATTACGTCCCTATCTGTGTGTAAAGTCAACAACGTCTCATGGCTTACACTTCTCCTAGCAGACAAGAATATCTTATTTTTCTCCTTATCAATCCCAAGATCATAGACTACTTCTTAATCCGATAGCCGCTTTATCTCTTCAACCAAGTACATATAACATAAACCATACCAATTACAATTCAGACCATAATAAAACCAATTCAATACAAATCACAAATCACAATGTGTATTTTTTGAAACATCAAACCTAGTGGTACTCACACCCGTCTAATTTAACCTACTCTTCAAATGCAATCTGCAACCGATTTGGAAACTGCACTTTATCACTCTTCGCAGTCAACTTCTGGGCAGTTAATATTTCTATGTAACTTTTTGGCCAAGTTTTTTGGAGAGGGGAGAATAGTAAAATTTACAAAATATTGTGTATCTCTGGCCCACAAGAGGGGATTTTGGGAGCAGGTATAAGTGTAAGCTGCCATTTCTCAAATAAGTCAATTAACAATCAATTCTTATTTTTTTCGAAGTCAATAATGAGAGTTAAGTTTTCAAAAGCTTTTATTAGTCAATCAATAGTTGCATGAAGAACACCCCAAATGTATCCCTATTCCTGTTGTCTAAATCAGTAAAAATGTTGAGATAAACTTATCAAAAAGTGAGAACAAGCTTTCAAAGAATAGTCTAGTAAAATAAACTATCAGGAATCGTGGATAAAACTGTACTGGAATAGAAAGTAGCCTGGACAGAGAGCAGTCTGTGGGTATCCAGAGCTAAAAGTCACAGTGTCCTACTCACTCCAATAACTCTGAGCACCTAGCCTAACTTAGTCTGTTCCAGCATCGTCTAATCAATACTTTCTCTATGATATCTTTATACATTATGATTAACAATTACATGATATCAAACTGTAGCAGGCAAATTGTTGAGCAGCCAATCATTGATCAAGTTGTCCATGTGAATGGCTTCAGCCTGAGATACCTAAGATATCAGGTGAAACAAAGAGCAATCTAGAGTGTATTACAGTTTGTTGCTTTTGTAGTTACTCAGGTTACATGTGGTAAATTCATAGCTACTTTGCTTTCTGAAAAGCAAGACACTTATATAAATTTCTAATTCATTCCAATTTCATTATTTCCACTCTCATAGGTGCCACACCATAGCTTGTTCATAAAGAAACATGTTTTTAGATTAGTTTAGCCAGTTTTGAAATCACAAAGCAGGTTATTTAGATAGAAATTAGTCAATATTATTGCTTTCATTGTTTTAGAAGGAACTTAGCATCATACATAGGCCATGCAAAGGGTATGATAGAAACATTTATTTTTAGTTGATGTATGCTAGGGTCATTTAATGTTAGCTATTCAATCAAGTCAAGCAAACATGGGTCAAGCAAAGTTTGGAAAGGAAATACACTTTTTAATGCAGCTTCTGGTTAGGTCTAATTTCCACTCATGTGGGTTGTTAGTTAAGCAAATCTGACTTTCTAATAAAATGCTTTTGCACAGTGATTTAGACTCCTTATTTTGACAAAATTAGTGCTATGAGGATGACCTTTCTGTTTCACCCCTGCTTTTTGGATGACTGACACTCAGTTTCACCCTCTCTCCTAATGGAGGCTAGCTCAGTGGTGACCACATTTTTTTTTTTCAACAAAATCTACAAATTTTCATTAGCCAGTAAGAAATTTGAAATATGTCTTTGTATATACATTTTATGAGTCCTGTATACAAACTGCATTTTGTAGAACATTTTAAAGAACTACAATGGAACTACTAACCTACTGGCAAATGCTTCTCACAAAGCTACATGTACCATTTCAAACTCCACCGCTCCTACTTTTTTGTGTGGGGAAATCTCCACCCTGACCGCAGAGTCTCCACACACATAAGTATATGTTGTAGTAGTAAGTGTGGGAGGGAAAGAGGCGAGTGGCAGGAAAATATGCACTCCAAAATCGGATGGGGAAGGAAGGAGGGAGGACAGTTTATGAAGGGATAATACAGCCAAAGGTTACTCAGCCACCCACAAAAGAGAAAGCCCATTCCTATTAACATAGTGCGCCTCCAAAGTTACTGCAGCCATAAAGGACCGAAAACAATTTTCAATGTACTCCATCTCAGGCATGTGTTAAATCCAACACTGCCCCCGGCCAGGCACTGATACTGCAACATCCTCTCAATAATGGAGGTAGGGACTTAGAATAAAACCCTTAGGAAATAATGTTAAAATAAAAGGAAAATAAAATAAGTAGTTAAGAATAGAAATACATTAAATTTAATGGTATAATAACTACCAAATATATTTTGCTTTTACTTTGTCATTTAAACTTTTCATTAAATTTACAAATTATTATTAACATTATTTTTCATAAAATCTGAAATTACTTTTAATTTATTCTGTACATCACTTTAAACAATGTTAAAGTATTAAATATATTTATATATATTTATATGTGTGTGTGTGTGTATGTGTCTGTATATATATATAATAATGTTACGGGCAAAAAATGGCCACTTTTTAAAAGAAGATTTTTAAAAACATTAATAAAAAACCTGACTTTATCATTAAAGAGAGTTTTTCATTTCAATTTCAAAAAGACAAAGCATGATATAGCTACCTGCTCCCAACTGGAAATTACATCTTATTATATGTAATAAGGATCCTCAATGGTATCCTACTGTATGAGTTTTTCACTACCAGGACATGTAAGTCCTGGTTGGAGTACATGTCCCTCCTCCTTTTAATTACACAGCACTCTGCCCTATGGGTTACCTAGGGACTACCTTAGGGGTGTCGTATATGTAATAAAAGGGGAACTTGTGGCTTTGCAAGGAGGTTTCAATTGCAAGTCTACATGGCAGTTTAAAATTGCATTCAGGCTGCAGTTGCAAGCCTGGGTCATGTTCTCAGGTGCGATTTAAGTGAGATACACAATAAGGCCCACTGGTAGCATGTAAATTACAAGCCTTGGGTACATGGTATCCCATATATGGTATAACATAAGTTTAAAAGAATCCCCGGGTCCTGAGAGACTGTTTTGTTTCATGGCAGGAGCCAACATTAACCAATTGGCACCAGGCAGGTGCCATATAACATTGGGCACAGTCCCGCCACGTCCATCCGTGGCTAGATGAGGCTGGACTGGGCCACGGCTCTTGGTTCCCCTGGCAACACCTACTTCCTCTGGAGCTGATATTCAAAACGCTGGTGTTTGTATTGCATTTGTTCATGCCCATAAATCTTCAGAACCCTCTGCCTACTTGGATCCTTTGGAATTGTATTTTTTTCAGCAGCTGGATGGGGAAACATAAGGCAAACAAAGTGCTTCTGGCTGGAGTATACAAGTAGAGAGCTAGCATGGGTGGTGCAGAAACTAATTGTTATATTAGTACTTTTGACTCTTTTATTCAGGAAGTAGATCTTCTTCTTGCTGACAGTCTGGAAGCTGTGCCACATGATTCTAACACCACTTCAAATGCTACCCGTCAATCGCAATATGATGCTTTTAGTAGAATATCTCAACATAGCAAAAGAAAAATAAGTTTTGAGAGGGTTATATCAGGCATTAATGAGCTGTCAGACAGAGTGCCCACGAAAGCCCACAGTGGGCAAACTACCTCTCTAAGGGGCCCTTTTTCAGGTGATTTAACTACTGCTACTGGTGAAGGCACAGCTTTCACACCCATCCCTGTTTCATTGGATCATTGATTACCTCAAGTAGCACTCACGCAGGCAGTAGGCATGTTGGATCCAACATCCCAGCCCGTGTGAGTTGCCAACATTGTGGCTACATCCTTTCTTCCCATGAGACTGGTTGGTGAAAAAAGACCCTGAAATTGTTAAAAATTACAAAACGTGTAAAATCATAAATAGCTGCATGATTTAAAGCAAAAAATGAATTACTTCAAATCATTGATGAAGAAGTTAATTGGTACAGTTAAGGCAGTCAACAATGTTCCTTCTGATTCACCTGTCTGTTGTACAACTAGGTTGGTTGCGATAAGGTCATAGGTACAAGGCTGATTTATCCATCGGTTAATCCAACTCAACAGGATTATAATCTGAAACTGGTAATTAATAATGACATATGTGCTGCTGTGAAAAAACACCCTAATGCATTCCAAGGCTCAAATAGGTTGCATGGGTCAGCAGCCAATATAGGTACCAATTTATCATCTGGCAATAATGGTTCTTTGCCTCATATAAACCTGCTCCTCACCCAAAGCCACCCCTTAGGTTCTGGTTATTAAGAATGTCTCTAAACATTTTGTGCCTGAATTTCAGGAATCCTTGAGAAACAAGTGTGTACATGGGCTTGGGGCTCTTACAAAAGGCATTAATACTCTTGGTAAGGACAATTATTTTGGTAATTAGAGTTGCCTTGATTGGCAGCTTCCTGAAAAATTGGGAAGGGAATTGTGTCATTATTAATTTCTATTCCCCCACCTTGCCCACTCATGGTTAACCTCTTATCAAGTTAAATCTAATAAGTCAGCCGGTGCCCAATTATGACGTTTGGGATACTTATATAAGCTGCAGCCAAAGGTTAGCCTGTTTCCAGGCCAGATCCAGCCAATGACTAAGAGACCTGAATCAATGTGCCCAGTCTTTGACTTACCTCTACATAATCGTTTTCAGCAGTTCACCAATATGGAAGAAGTGGATTGACAAATGGTAGCTGATAGAGGCAATACAAATCTAATGGAGGGCTGAGGGGCTTCAGACATATTTTCTTTCTTGCTTCCCCTAAAGGTCCATCACACTCCCCCCCCTACATTTGCCCTGGCAGCTTTGGATTTCCTTGGCAATCATGAGAGTGCCATAAAAGTGTTAGAGGTAGTGGAGGTCTCTCATAACTCTTCACCATCTTTCTTCACTGATGGTTTCATCCCAGTAACACCTGAAACCTCTATTTCTGTTTCTGCTAGTCCTGCTTTGGCCTAATTTACTAAGCTTGTTTCCTGGAATCTAGCAGGAATATCTTCAAAACATTCCTGCCCAGATTGGTCTGAGTTTATTGATGTTTGACATCTGCCTTTTCCAAGAGACATAGGGCCACATGTACGACCTTCAGTTGTGCGACTTGCAATTTGTTATCCATTTGGGAATCGCAAATTGTGAGTCACAAAACAAAATGTACAACAGTGTAAAGTACAATGTTTGCGATTCCCAATGGGGTCACAAATGACCTACCTCATCAATATTCATGAGGTAGGTGGCAATTTGCGACCCCGTTAGGAATGGCCGCAGACCACCATGTCTGTGACTGCTTTTAATGGGCACCCCGGGACATGGCAGGTGCTGGCCCTGGGTGGTGGCTGTCCCTAAGGCCATCAGTGGCTTGCCTGAAGGGGGCCACCTAGGCCCCTTGCAGTGTAGAAGAAGCCCCGGGTAGGTGGTGGGCAGTGGGGCTGCTGGAGGCTACACAGCCTCCAGCACACAATTTCATCAAATTTTTAATTTTCACCAGGTCTGTGGATCCTCTGCGAATCAGGGTGAACATTTAAAAACAAAAATGCTTTTTATACCAGTGGGGTTCCTCTAGGACCCACCACCAGAGCTAAGGGGTCAGGGTGTCTGTACCCTGGCCCCTTTTCTATAAAAAAAATGTTTCTCTTGAATTCGGCTGCCAAGTCCCAAGATGGTTAACAACACTTCCTGGCTAATTTTGCTCATTCAGGATGGGTGTCATGAGTGGATTTGAGAAATGTGTGGTGGCTGTTAAACCGTTTCCTGAAAAAGAATGGGGACAGAAAATACATAAGCAAATGAATAGTTGCAATTGATCAATTTGTTTTTGTATATTACGAATATGTGAACAGTATTTTAGGATTTGAATGTGATATTTTGAAATTATTAAAATTAGTTCGAACCCTTTTTTGTGATTATTTTTTCAACTTTGCACTAATTATGAGTTATGATATGATAATGAATCATATTGGTGGATAGATGACGGGGGCGGTAGCAATGGTTTTAATTTCTTGAGGGGAGATGTGAGCTCTTATATACATAGTAAGGGGTTTAACTTCAGTAAAACAGCACAGAGATAACCATAAACAATAGTTGTTATCAATGAGTTTAAATGTTTCTCCAATCGCCACGATTGCGGGGCATTAGTATGCTTAGCAATGCCTATAACATGTAATATAGTTAGAAATTGAAAGATGTTTCTGTATAAAATGTACAGCAATTGAAACTGGTGGATTTACAAAATATCAGGATAGCCACCGTGTATTTCTGCCTATGAAGGGTAGTTGCAACTGAAGTCCATTGTTGATTTTGTGCGCACCATCCCGTTGCTCCAATTAATTTTTTATATTTATTGCAATGAGGAAACGAGTGATTAACAACACTGAAAAAGTGCTTTGGGCTGAACCGCATTTGTTGTTTTTGTTGGCTGAATAAACATAAATTTGGAAAAGCATTTATTCTCTGGGACTGCACAACACCTTTTCTTCTGGAACTAATATATGTGAATAGTAGGGAATAGGCAGTTATAGTTAGGGCCATGTTTCCATAGGGAAATCATTTATTGACTTGCCTATATCTTTGGCACCGTTTGAAGAATCTTCACAAAAGTTTCCAAAAAAAGTGTTGCAGTGATTCTTGTGGTGCATGGGAAGTTTCGGGATGATCCGTGAACTGGGTGCCAAGAAAAAAGGGGCTAAAAAACATTGTGTTTTCCATGTTAATTTCCATAGGATTCTTTAGACACGACTACTGGCCAAACCACTGGACGGAACACTGTTTGACCTATTTACTGAGTTATTAATTTAAATCATTACTTACATCAACTACTTACCACTTCAAAGTAAATGTGTCAGATTTGTGATAGTTTCAGCTTAATCACTTTCTCAAACATATTTAATTTCTCATCCTCAAACATGTACACGCAGGTCATTTTTAAAGATTGAATTTCATCAATTAGATGTTTCGGATTACAGGGGACATTGGAAAAAGAGTAGCAGTTAAAATATGATCCTTTAAAGAAGAATATCTAAAACACATCATTACCACATGTCCCAGTGCTAAACATTTAATGCTTCTTTCACCCTATATTGAGCGAATACATGACAATTGCGAAGAAGTGTCCTCGCTATGTCCAAGTCGGAGACAAATAGCATTCATTGATTAGATGTACAATTCATCTTCCCTATGGTAACTGTTATACCTGACAGCTTTGGGGTTTTCATGTGCCAAACATTTTGCCTCTCTACCTCCATTTTGCTGATTTTTTTCTTGTTGACCCTAGGACTCCATGCACTTTACCACTGCTAACCAGTGCTAAGGTGCTTGTATCCACTCCCTGAAAATATGGTTGCATTGGCTTATACTCAATTGGTATATTAAATTTACTTATAAGCTCCTCATAGAGTGGTATACCATCATCATCATATTTCTTTATCCCGCTGTGAAGCCATTAAAGGACATAAAACTATCACAATGTAAAATACAAAAAGAATTAAAAACAATGGAATCCATTCAATTACAGTTCAATGTGCAAATCAAGCAATATTCCATGTGCAAAGTTGGTATCTTTATGCACCACTAAAATCCCCTAATAGAATCTTCCAGGCAATCAAAGCCAACCCCAAAGACAGACAAATGTAGAAGAAAACTGTAGGATGATAAACGATTAAGACCCCCAATCAAGGAACTGAACGTTCTTGAAATCCCTACTGTATATCCTCTAGAAAGGGCGGTGTGATCTTAAGAACCATTAAGAATCAATTTTCCAACATGCTGAGGAGATGACCCACAGCTCTGTAATCTTTTTAGTCTGAGCCTAGAAATGCATAGTAGGAAACATGTGGCCGTGAACACAATCGACTGCCTAACATCACTTCTCAGAATCATGATAGCTTCTCTGTAATCTCTACTTTCCAAGTTGCGACACAACAGGAGAATGTATTTCCTTTTGTACCCAAGATATGTTGTACAGAAAATTAAAACATCTTCCAATGTTTCAGAAACCTAGGTACAGAAAGGACAAACCCCATTAGACTATGATGGAAAACACAGCCATTTAGCAGTTACTGAGTTTAGGGACAGAATCTTTACCTGAAATGTCTTATTTAGTAGCTTAGTTTGTGGGATTCTTTCCTATCCAAGGAAACTTCCTTAGTGTATTCATCTTTAAACTCAAGAAACAAGGCTGTGAGGGTACCTACCCTTTCTTGCCCTAAAAGGGAGTCATGTATCTGCTGAAAGTATATAGCCTTGATCATTGTTTTAGATACTCCTTCAGCTGTGATCCATAAATCCCCTACCCAAAGTTGAAAAGACCTAGGCTGTCATTACAACCCTGGTGGTCGGTGTTAAAGTGGAGGTAATACCGCCAATAGGCCTGCGGTAAAAGAAATGGGACCACGACCACAGCGGAAACTGCCAAAACATACAGCCACTTTAACACTCCGATCGCCACGGTGGTAGCAACAAACACACAGCAGCGGGAACCGCCAACAGACAGGCAGGAGTCAATGTACCGCACACCCCATCAAACCTGCCCATCCACCAGCTTATCCAGGGCGGTACCAATGCCATCAAAAGCACAGCGGAAACAGTTTGGAAGGGAAACCACTCACCTCTCAACACTCAACGAAGAACCAGGATGCCATGGAGCCCGAGCTGCAGGTCCTCCCCATGCTGGTCTACATCCTCATTTACCAGGAGTACCAACGGCAGCAGCGATGACCACAGTGGGTACTGCACCTAGTACAAAGGGGAGGGGGGAGGAAAAAGAGAGTGACACACACACACACATCACGCCACACCCCCACCCTCACTCTCACCCACAACACCATACACACAAACACATGCATCAACACTACATTTACACCCCGTAACCCACTGGAAGAATGCATGGAGAAAAGGAATAGAGTCAAATCAGTGATATTTTAGAAATATTCAGATATACATAAGAATTTTAAAAACAGTATTTACAAAAATATACAATATGTACATAAGGCGGTGCATTGTCCACACAAAATGTCCGTGGGCCACTGGGCCAAAACTCATAGGCCAATCCCACACTTGACTCCTGCCTCAATACGGAGAGAACACTGCAGGGGCATCAGGTCGAAAACACACAGGCACCTCAGGGGGAGGGTGAAGGGGGGTGCACCTCAGCCGGAAGATAGTAAAACACCACTGCTCCTGGAGGGGGCTCCATGACCACAGCGATGTCCTGGGGAGTGCAAGGCCACAGGCTCTCCAGTGGGTAGGTTGCCCACAGCGATATCCTGGGAAGTGCAAGGCCACAGTCTCACAAGTGAGTGGATTGCCCACGGCTTGGTCCTGGGGAGTGCAAGGCCACAGTCTCTCTAGTGGGTGATTTGCCCACTGCTTGGACCTAGGGAGTGCAAAGCCACAGTCTCTCTAGTGGGTGGGTTGCCCACTGCTTGGACCTGGGGAGTGCAAAGCCACAGTCTCTCAAGTGGGTGGTTTGCCCACTTCTTGGTCCTGGGGAGTGCAGAGCCACAGTTTCTCAAGTGGGTGGTTTGCCCACTGTTTGTTCCTGGCGAGTGCAAGGCCACAGTCTCTCTAGTGGGTGCCGGTTTTCCACTGGTTCTGGAGAGGGCTTTGTGCCCAGTGTGCTTCATCCTGCCAAGGATAGGGTGAGCGGATGTCTTCTTCCACTGGTTGTGGAGGGGGCTTTGTGTCCGTGTGCTTCATCCTGCCAAGGATAGGGTGAGTGGATGTATATCTCCACTGGTTCTGGAGGGGTTTTTGCGCCCAGTGTGCTTCATCCTGCCAAGGATAGGGTGAGTGGAAGTCTTCTTCCACTGGTTCTAAAGGGGGCTTTGTGCCCAGTGTGCTTCATCCTGCCAAGGATAGGGTTAGTGGATGCATATCTCCACTGGTTCTAGAGGGGGCTTTGTGTCCAGTGTGCTTCATCCTGCCAAGGATAGCGTGAGTGAATGCCTTCTTTCACTGGTTCTTGAGGGGGCTTTGTGCCCAGTGTGCTTCATCCTGCCAAGGATAGGGTGAGTGGATGCCTTCTTCCACTGGTTCTGGAGGGGGCTTTGTGCCCAGTGTGCTTCATCCTGCCAAGGATAGGGTGAGTGGATGCATATCTCCACTGGTTCTGGAGGGGGCTTTGTGCCCAGTGCGCTTCATCCTGCCAAGAATAGGGTGAGTGGATGCATATCTCCACTGGTTCTGGAGGGGGATTTGTGCCCAGTGATGCAACAATTGGGGTGTGGCAGTTCACAGTCCCTCACCTGGGTGTCTGAGGCATGAGATTTGCAGGGACCAGGTTGCATGATAGTCCATGAAGGCAGGGCTAGACTCCATCCAGCGACGGCTATGGCTGCAAACTGGTGGTAGTGCTGGGGCTGGTGGGGTTGCTGCCAGTAGTGGAGGGAGGCTCCAGCCCTTCTCCCGCAGCCTCTGATGGCTGCCCAGTGGGGCTGCTGCTGCTGGCAGTAGTGGTGCTTGCGGCGGTGGTGGCGGCGGGGCTGCTAGCGGTGCTGGCCGCAATGGTGCCCAGGGTGGTATTGATGGATTTGAGTTCCTCCCTGAACCTCAAATACTGTTCCTCCTGCAGCCGCTGGGTCTCCTGAAACTTGGCCAGTACCATTGCCATCGTCTCCTGGGAATGGTGGTCGGCTCCCATGATGTTGGAGAGGGCCTTGTGGAGAGTGGGTTCCCTGGGCCTGTCCTCCCCCTGTTGCACAGCAGCCCTCCCAGTTCCCCTGTGTTCTTGGGCCTCTGTCCCCTGAACCGTGTGCCCACTGCCACTGCCTCCAGGTCCCTGCTGTTGTTGGGGTGGTGGGTTAGCCTGGGTTCCCTGTAGTGGTGAACACACTGCTGCTTGACGTGTCCTGGGGACAGAGGTATGGGCCCGCTGGGTAGGTGCTGTGCTGGTGCTTCCAGAGGGGGAGGCTCTGCTGTGGCTTGTGCCAGTGTGAAGGGAACCGACTGTCCTGAGGTCCCAGATGGGTTGGGCTGGTCATCTAGATCCAGTTGAACAGAGCTGCTGTCATCACTGTGGGCCTCTTCTGTAGGTGGAGTGGACACGTCTGGAACCTCCTCTCCGGTGACTTGGGGTAGGGGACCTGCAGGGGTGTAAAGGCATGATTATTGCATCTGTCTGTGCCATGGTGTGCAATGGGTGGGTGACCCTGAACCCCAGTGCTTGCATTCTTGTCTAGGACCTTGTGTGCTTGTTGTTTAGGGGTCTGTGTGGGTATGTGTAGTGGCCATGCATTGGTGATGGGTGTCCATACTTTGTTGTTACATGCAGGGCTTGGTGTTGGGATGTGTGGTTTGTGAAAGTGGGACATATGTGAGGAGTTGGAGTGATGGGGTGAGGGAGAGGGTGAGGGTATGTGATAGCATGCAGGTATGGTGGGGGATGTCATAGTTAAGATTTGATTTACCAGAGTCCATTCCTCCTGCAAGGCCCTCAGGATGCAGTATAGCCAAGACCTGCTCCTCCCATGTTGTTAGTTGTGGGGGAGGAGGTGGGGGTCCGTCGGCAGTCCTCTGAACCGCAATGTGGTGTCTTGAGACCACGGAATGCACCTTTCCTCGTAGGTCGTTCCACCTCTTCCTGGTGTTATCCCGTGTTCTTGGGTGCTGTCCCACTGCATTGACCCTGTCCATGATTCTGCGCCATAGCTCCATCTTCCTAGCTATGGTAGTGTGCTGCACCTGTGATCCGAATAGCTGTGGCTCTACCCGGATGATTTCCTCCACCATGACCCTGAGCTCCTCCTCAGAAAACCTTGGGTGTCTTTGAGGTGCCATGGGGTGGTGTGGGTGATGTGTGAGGTGGTGTGTGTTGTGATGTGTGGGGTGATGTTTAGGGTTGTGTTGTGTTTTGTGCGTGGATGTGTATGTGTGATGGTGTTGTGTGCCTCTGTATGGTGGGGTTGTCTTTGCTGTGCTGTCTCTCTGGCCTTCGTCTAAATTTCTGGTCGTAAGGGTTTGTGGGTGATGTGGGTGTGCGTTTTATATTGTACTGGGTGTGTGGGAGTGGTGTGTGTATGTGTATCAGGTGTGTGTATTTGAAATTGTCCAATGTGGTAGTGTTTTGTAATTGAGCACAGCGTTGTGTACCACCAATAGAATACAGTGGTTGAAAGACCGCCGCGTGGATTCGTGGGTCGTGATAGTGTGGGCGTATTCCTGTTGGCGTGAAGGTGGAGGTTTTGTTATCGCCAGTTTATCACTGACCTTTGGTGTGGCGCACTTGTGTGTGTGTCTGGATTTTGGCGGATTCCGAGCTGTGGGTCGTAATAGCTGTGGTGGAATTCCGCTGCCGCGGTGGTGTGTTGGTGGTCTTCTGCACGGCGGTAAGCGCGATTTACCACCAATGTTGTAATGAGGGCCTGTAACTTCACTTTACATTTCAATTTTCTGTTGGACATTGTACATGGCAGCCTGATTTCCCTATGTCTATGGCCACTTACTGTACCCTTTGGCATCTCTATTTTCAGATTTCTGTGGCCCACTCTGGCTCCTGGTATGTTTACTGCTGCCCACTAAAGGTCATACCAAAGTATAAATAACTGTACATATGACTTGCAATGTTTTCAGAATGTTGTACTAATACATAATTCAGTCATGACAGACTCAAGATTTGTATTTGTTCCAAGGGTGTTTATTTAAGTGCTTATACATAGAGGGGGATGTGCAATGGGCTGGGGTGATGGTGGAGGAATTTACAGTTAGAGTCCAGTCTCTTGGTATCACAGGCACATTGTACAATGGGGCATAGGAAGGTGAGTAATGACAGTTAAAGGTGGACAGGGTGACAGAGTGGGACAGAAGAGTGACAATCAGGAGAGTCCTATTTCCCGGCGGGGTCTTGGCAATGTTCTCTGGCTTCTGTCTGGATCACAGGGACTGTTTGCGGGGTGGTTCTCCTTCTGCAGGGGTTGGGGTGCTGGTGGCCTGTTGGTCCTGTGGCGGGGGCCTACTGTCCACTAGTGCCGGCAAAGGTGGAGGGCTGTTCTTCGGTGTGGGTAGTGTCAGGGGCCCGTTGTTGTGCCACTGCCTCCCTCTTGGTCTTGCCCTTGTCTGCCAGCACCCCTGCAATGGTAACCAGGATGGTGTAGCTGTATTGTCCCTCCTGCAGCCACTGGGTCTCCTGCAATTTGTACAGTATCTGGCCCAGGGTCTCCTGGGAATGGTGGTATGCTCCCAGGATGTTGGAGAGTGCCTTCTGGAGAGATGGTTCCCTTGGCCTGTCTTCCCCTTGTTGCACAGCATTCCTCTCAGTTTCCATGTTTTCCTGTGCCTATGTCCCCTGAACCGTGTGCCCACTGCCACTGACCCCAGGTCCTTGATCGTCCTGTGTTTGTGGGGTTGTAGTGGTGAACACACTGCAGATTGACATGTCCTGGGGACAGTGGCATGGGTACACTGGGTGGGTGCTGTGCTGGTGTTTCCTGAGGGGGGAGGCTCTGTGGTTTGTTGGGACTGTGGCAGGGTAACCGACTGTCCAGAGGTCCCCGATGGGCAAGGTTGGTCATTGTGATCCAGACATGCAGAGCTGCTGTCATCACTGTGGGCCTCCTCTGGGGGGGGACTGGATGTTGATGGCAACTCCTCTCCGGTGACGTTGGGTAGGGGTCCTGTGGGGATGAAAATGCAGTGTTATTGTATCTGCATGTGCCATCTTGTCCATGGGTTTGTATCCCTGTGTGGTTGGGATAGCCCTGGCAGCTTAGGCGCATGTGCGTGGTGATTTTGTGGGCTAGATGATTCTCTCTAATGGGCATGCTGTGGTGATGGGTGTCCATGCAGGTCTGTGATGGGGGTCCATGGATTGGTGTTACATGCAGGGCTTGTTTTTGGGATGGGTGGGTTGTGATAGTGGGATATATGTGAGGAGTTGGAGTGATGGGGTGAGGGCGAGGTTGTGGGTATGTGATAGCATGCAGGTAGGGTGGGGGATGTCATAGTTAAGATTTGACTTACCAGAGTCCAGTCCTCCTGCTACTCCTTCGAGGCCCTCAGGATGCATTATTGTCAAGACTTGCTCCTCCCATGTTGTTAGTTTTGGGGGAGGAGGTGGGAGTCCACCGCCAGTCCTCTGTACAGCTACCTGGTGTCTTGCAACCACAGAACGCACCTTCCCCCGTAGGAGGTTCCACCTCTTCCTGATGTCATCCCTTGTTCTTGGATGCTGTCCCACGGCATTGACCCTGTCCACGATCCTCCACCATTGTTCCATCTTCCTTGCAATGGACATCTGCTGCACCTGTGATCCGAATAGCTGTGGCTCTACCCGGATGATTTCCTTCACCATGACCCTTAGCTCCTCCTCTGAACACCTGGGGTGTATTTGGGGTACCATGGATGTGGTGTGAGTGATATGTGTGAGGATGTGTGGGGTGATGTGTTGTGGTGTGTGCTGTGAGGTGCGTGGATGGTGTATTGGTGATGGTGTTCTGTGGCTCAGATTGAGTGGGTGCTCCTGGCTTGTGTCTCTCTCTGTTGGCAATCTTTTTTTCATTGAAAGGGTTGTGGGTAATGTGGGTGTGTGTTTTATAGTGGTCTGAGTGTGTGGGTGTGGTGTATGTATGTTTGTCAGGTGTGTGTAGTTTGAGTTGTCGAACGTGGTATAGTTTTGTAAGTGTGTGTGTATTTTGAGCACTGCAGTGTATACCGCCAATGGTTTACTGTGGTTGAAAGACTGCTTTGGTAATTCATGGGTCCTGATACTGTAGGCGTATTCCTGTTGTCATAACGGTGTGGGTTTTGGTACCGCCAATTTATCACTGACCTTTGGTTTGCAGACTTGTGTGGGTGTCTGATTGTGGTGGATGTCTCAGTGTGGGTAATAATACGCGTAGCTGAATACCTCCGCGGTCACGGTATGTTGTCGGCCTTCAGCACTGCGGTCGGTGGCATTTACTGCCAGGGTTGTAATGAGGGCCATAGTTTTATACATCTAAACAAGGGGATTTTAAGCACACTACACAGCCCCAGTACTTCTTCCACTCCTAAATGATCGTAATTGCCTTCTGGAGTCACCCAGGGTCTACGCCAAGGCAAATTTGTTTTATCCATAATCAATCTAAGACCAAATCTAATCTTAGAGGGGAAAGTGGGGTATAAACAAGGAGATTGATTAAGCATCGGACACAGTGATCTTCTACTTTCAACAGGGATCCTCCATCCTTGTGGCCTGCGACCTCTGCATCATAAAGGGTCACCCCTTGGGTTTGGAGGCTATCTATTTGGAGGACTGGAGATATTGGAGCCCCTCTGCAACTCGACAATTTCCCCTGTGTGCTGTTCTAATTTTAGTCTACAGTTAGTAATATGGCGCTAACACGTTTGGATTGACTAATAGATTTGACCCCATCTGCAATACTCCCATCCAGATAAAAGTAGTTTGGCAAAGATTAGTTCCGAGTATGTTTTTTAAGAGAGAGTTTGGCCTGATATTTGTGGCCTGCGCTGCACACCACTGTTAATTGTAAGTTTTGGTCATGAGGAAATATCATAAGCAACTTTAATACTTTATATTTGTGGGCCAATGAGCTCTTGTTACAACTTACTAAAATGGAAAATAGGCATCACTGGCACCAAGTTACTTGGATAAACAGACCATATATCACACCTGACACACTTTCCAAAGCTTTACAATACCGCTACATGTCTGCATTGTCTCTCTGTTTTATAGTTCAAGTTGTTGTGGCTTCACTTCACTGCAACTCACCACATACTGTAGAGTGCAAATCATGCTAGCAGCAAAATGGTTGCAGATTTTCAGCAGTTTGGCTTCCGCCTTTTAATCGACAAAGTCTACTATTGTTTCCATTACTATTCCTACATGGAAACACAAATCTTATAGTGCTTTGCCGATCTCAATCCTAACCAAAGGTTTAAATGCTGGATCTCTATCCACATGGAAAATGACCCTCTCTGAAAGGTCTCCCCAAACTTTTTGTCTTCCTTCTTCTCTTTTACTGACCTTGTTCTCATTTTCTTAAGTACTCTGATATTCGTGTATACACAATTGGCATATTTAATTTGCTTGTAAGTCCCTTGTAAAGTGGTATACCATATACCCAGGGCCTGTAGATTAAATGCTACAAGTGGACTTGCTTAAGCCACCAACACAAGAAGCCCTTTAAATATGTCTGAGGCCTGCCACCTCAAGGTCTGTGTAAGCAGTTTTACTTCGACTTGGCATTTAAAACCCTTTGCCAAACCTTAAACACCCTTTATTTACACATATGTCACCCATAAGGTAGACACTAGGTAGCCCATTGGGCATGGTTCTGTGTAAGTAAAAGGTAGTGCATGTACCTTTAAGTTTTGCATGTCTTAATAGTGAAAAAACACCTACATAAATTTTTCACTACTGTAAGGACTACTCTTCTCATAGGTTAAGATTGGGAATTCCTTGCTACACTTTTACGCTGTATTTCCAGATTAAAAAGAAACAGCTATGCCACGTTTCATATCATTGGAATGGTAATGATAAATCCTCTTTGTTAGTAAAGTTAGTTTCAACATTGCTATTTTAGAAATGCTACTTTTAGAAAGTGGACATGTCTCTACTCTTACAGCTCTGTCTGCCTGCAGCCTGTCCTCAATACATGGCAGGGGTGGGTGACAGCTACGCTTTGTTCATTCTCTCAAGGCAGCCACAAACACAGTAGGATAAGGTGTATCTGAGTACTCATCTGCATTCTGATGGCTGTTCCAGGGCAGGAAGGGTGGAGGGGGCTGACACACTTGAATAGGCAGTGCATGTCCCCATACAAAGGGCTGATTACCCCCTAATGATAGTCTGGAGCCAGGGCTAGGAAGAAAGGACCACTGTGCACATCAAAGGCACTTCTTTGAAGTCACCCCTACTTCAAAGGCATAACTGAGTATAAGTACTGGGTCTCTGGCACCACCAAATCAGACACTTATGGACCTATAATTGGACTCTGTCAGAAGAATTGCTGTGCTGAATCAAGGGCTGTTACTCTGCTGGACTACCATCCTGGAAGGACTGCTTTTCTGCTGTGCAACCCTGCTGCCTGTTGCTCTCTAACCCTGCTGAGGGAGAGCTGGACTCTGGCTTGCAACTGAAGTGATCTCCAAGGGCTTGCTAGCTTGCCCCTGTTGCTTGAGTCTCAGCAATATCAAAGTCTCCACCCCTGATCCTGTTTCACTGAAAGTGGAAACAGATACTTGCACCAGGAAAATCGATATATCTCCAGTCTGCGTGGAGCAGAACCCGCACATCTGTCTTGTTGCGGGAGTAGAACTAGCACATCACTCTCAGAACCAAAGCATTGCCTTTAGAGACCAACACTCGGAACCAGGCATCACACCATGGCAGCTTGGAGAGATCGACACATCCTCTCAACTGTGCAGAGAAACCTGGTGCATCACACTTTGGAACCAAAGCATCCCTGCTCAATGCTTCAGCTTCAGAAATGACACATCACCACCACTGCATGAAGAAAATTGATGCTTCACCTCGACTGCATGCCCGACTTCAACTCAATGCTCTATGCATCTCTTCTCTGCACCCAGCATCTCGCTGTTGCAGCGAGGAAAAAGGTACTCTGTTCACCGGGCCTGGGTAGCTGCTGTCCCTGGCCTGCACTCCATCATGGTTGGCCTGAATTGTTGACTTTCCCCTGGTCTAGCGCAACCGTATTACTCACAGTGGAGCTTATTGCTACTAAGGGCAAGAACTGTTTTTATTCTGTAAACATTCATAACTCCAATTCTACATATTAGATTTTTGTCATTTTGGTCTTGATTTATTCATCAAGGTATTAGCTATTGTTCTAACCTAGTGTGGAGTCATTTTGTGGTGTTTTCATTGTGTTACTGTGTGTTGCGTTGCACAAATACGTTACACATTATCTCTTTAGATAATGCCTCTTTTTGTGAGCCTGACTGCTCCATGCTCAGCTGCCAGAGGGTGAGCACAGGTTATCTTTTAGTGTGTATCTGACTTACCCTAACTAGGATTGTGGTTCACGTTGGTACAGGGTGCATACTGTGACAACCCGGAACCCAATTTCAAACATACTGTATAGGCTGATAACTAAGTCCAGCAAGAGTGAGGATTTTGTTCCTCAAGATTTTGTTTAGTCTAGTCTACTGCCTGGTGCTGATTAGAATTCTCCTACTACCACGATCAAGAGTGTAGGCACTAATGTAGACACTGACCTCTTACTTACCTCCTATGGGAGCTGAAGCACAAGCTCCTCTCTAAATCTGTTGCTGTGCCTTACTGCTAAGATTTAAGTATAATTGCAGGGTCTGAAAAAGTTAGGTAACAATTTACATTTTCTCCAATTTGTGAAGTAAATAGTAAATACTGTGTTCAGAATTGTTGTCAGTGGAGAGTATGCTGTAGGTATATCTCCTGGCATGTTATCTCCACAGCAGAGGTATAAAACTGACACAGCAGGCACAGCATGAGTAATCCTATTACAAATGGCCTTGACATGCAACATATATAGGCCATGTACAGGGCTTTCCCTGCAAGAATGGCAGGATCTAGATGACAGTCTTGCACAGAGTTGACGCTGCAATCATGGTAGGGTGATGACACACATAGAGGGAACGTCGGTCTGAGACCATTTCCAAGTTTGTTTGTGATGGTGGAGCTTGCTGTAGATCTGGCATTGGCCTTGATAATATGGGTCATTTGAAAGCTTTGACCACACAAAACATGCTGTGGGTCTCAGATTCTAATAGAATTAAAGGAAGCCAGTTGATACAAGTCTAGGTGGGTGGAGAAACCACGTGGAACAGTGAAGAACTGCAAAATTAATTATACTGCATTGCATTATACTGCATTTAAATCAGCTATTTCACTTCAGTGATGAGTCTCAACATTTCTCACTTTAAAGGTCACCAATAAATCAGTGATGAGGTGTGAAGTGGCCTGGCTCAGCACAAATAGATGTTCCTGGGGGAAGAGATCTCCCCTCAGCAGATGGTGAAGCTGGAAGGGAAGGGCTGCCATACTGGTCTTCAAAGGCAGAGAAGGATTTGGAGCAACACCCTCACATCCTGCAAACTCAGACAATTAGGTGCCCCCTTGATTAGATTAGGAGAGGGCAGGAGAGGGGTGTGTTTAGGATTTTTAGCCACACCAGTGGGTGGGCTCAGCCAGATGTAACCTCCAAATATCACTTTCAGCCATGATGGATTTTTGAGGAATGTTGCTCCCTGGGATTGATTTTTGCCACACTTCCCAGGAAGTGGTCATCACAGGGGGAAGGACCCTGCCCCTGATTGGAGAAATAGGGCCCCCTGTTTTTCACCCAGGAGCAAGGATAAACCTGGCAGACCTGCACCCACACCTCAGATCCCTATCAGATTCCAACAAGGAATAACTACAGGAGAAGAAGGACTG
The DNA here is from genome assembly GCF_031143425.1 of Pleurodeles waltl. Classification (NCBI taxonomy): domain Eukaryota; kingdom Metazoa; phylum Chordata; class Amphibia; order Caudata; family Salamandridae; genus Pleurodeles; species Pleurodeles waltl. The sequence goes on along the minus strand of NC_090445.1, from coordinate 927,284,818 downwards.
CCCTGCTGGACCCGTGACCTGCACCTTCACACTGCACTCTGGAGGACTGCACCAGCTGCACACTTGGGCTTCACCACTAAAAGGACTTTACCTATCTTCTACTGCTTCAAGAAGGGACTTCCTGATTTTTGGATTTAAGCAAATAGCCCGAGAATATGAATGTGGTTGTTTAAGTATAAGTTCATATAAAAAAAAACATTTAATTTATACTCTAGAAATCATACTTTTAGGTGGAGGGTATGGATTGTCAATATCAGTTCACCAGCTCTAACAGCAGCACCATCTTGAAAGGAACTTGAAAAAGCCTCCTCTCTTTCATTGGTCCTCGAACAGGGCCCATCTTCCTAATGTTTCACGCAATGGATAAGTAAATGGTGATCAGATGGATGCTGAGAATTCTGAGATGCAGAGTCACACTTAATTGAAGTCACAATTGGCTGCATGCTCCCTTCCTTTTGGATGCTACTCAGAGCAACTCTTTATAATATTTCTTCATATTTCTTTCTGGGAGTTTAGCTTCTGTGAAGCCATCCAATCCTTTGAGCGTTTCAAAACCTTAGGATTCAACTAGAATTGTTAAAGACTGGTTGAGAGAAGCATCATGAAAGGTCTCCTTCACAGAGAGACTGCAGTTTAAATGAGTCTGACTGCTATGGTTACTTGGAGTGGCTAATTACATATACGAAGAAAGTGAAATGTGGAGGCCTCCAATTTATTTACTGCGGTATATGCTGCTACAACGTTAGCCTTTTAAAGTTGATAGGGGCACGTTTTTACAGTAAGATATTCTATGAGGAGAATTCTCATTGAGGGAGTTATTTAAACTGGCTGCTCCAGACCCTATGTGTTTTCTCGAACTGTAGAAGTTAGGTTGTCTAATGAGGCCTAAAACTAATATATTTGCAGCACACCTCTCATTAGAATTTTCATTTAGCAAAGCAGTTTCATGGATACAAAACATGTATCAGATATTAGCTATTAGGCAGTAATTAGGGAAATAAACCTTCAAATGTTAGTTTACTCTGTGTTTCTCATTGGCTTAATCCGAGCACAAATACTGGCGGCTTCGGAAAGCTAAAGTTAAATCACCATTAATCTTCCTCCTGGCACATCCAGTTCTTCCGAGATATTGGCCACCCATGTTGTTAAAAGAAGAAATACTGCATATTGATTTTGCATCTCATGAAGAATGGGCCAATATACTGGATGATGGATGCAGTATGTGGATTATTTGTTTTAATGCCAGAGCCTTTGTTAGCGCAGTAATAATAATGAAATCCCATTTGCTCTTCTTTGCTGGTTACGGATGTTCTATCTAGGGCTCTTCAAATGATCTAAAGCTTATAAAAAAACTATTGCATTTGCCTCTCCCCTTTCGAGTTCCACACTGTCTTACTTGGATTTGAATGCCTGAGTTTCATAAACACGCAGTTATTGTGGCATTATACACGCATTTGGGCAGATTTATTCTTTTTTAGCGCAATAGAGAAACCACATTTGCATTGTTCAAGAGGAAAAAAGCAGGACAGAGCCATATTTATTCATAAAAATGAGCCTGCTCTTAGTCACCGTCCCAAATTGCTGACTAGTACCACGCCAAACCTTTGCATCACGGTGTGTACGTTTGTGTTTGCTGTCTACCATATGTTTAGAATTGGAAACATTCCATTCCAATACAAAACCATAGGCCTAGACATATTCTTAAATAGTTCACATAATATATGTATGTTGTATGGGGCAACACGTAATTTGTGGAATATTTGCAGAAACGAAAACATTCCTTCTTGTTTGCGCATGCTTCATAGATGCATTTTTGTTTTTTTGACCTCAGAGACCAGTATGGCTATCTTTATAGAACGGGATTTGTCTAAAAAACTAAGGGCAGTAGGGCTGAACACACGTGACCTCCCCTTGATGCAAAGTGGCAGAAAGTAATGCAACGCGCTATTGATGCTAATAAGAAGTGCATCTTGCGAGCACAAAATAGCTGTTTTGCAGGAAAGTAAATTCACTTGTAAGATTTTGTGCCACTTTGCATGACTTTGCCCGAGCACAAATCCTCAGTAAACCTGGCCCACATAAATGAGATTTATGCAGTTTATGATTCAGGGGTGAACTGTGTGCTTTGCTAAACACTGCGGTCCCAAGCAAAAATACAAGACACTGCTATCCAGATTCTCAGATTGCAACACAGCAGTCAAAAATGCTGCACTGCCCTACATTGAGTGACAGGGAGAGAGCAGGAGAGCGCCATATTCAAAGAGATGTGGCTCTCGTCTCCCCTCTCCATAGCGCTCGTGATGATTTCAGCTGCTATGCGCCAGGATACCCCATAGCACCATAGTGCTAGAGTGTATGCCTGAGTCTACTGTAGGTTTTGTACAGGAAGGATGCCCTTCTTGTACAAAATACTATGACTAGACAAGTGATAAAACTTTTCCTTCTTTGTATGTGTGCTGTACAGTGCAGCACACATGCAAAGTCAGAAAAGAAAGAAGAAATGAAAAAAACCTCCTTTTAATGCTTACTTTTTAGCGGTATTAGGTTTTGAAATGATGTAGAACGGGGTTAGCATCAAAACGTATCGGTGGTTGAGTGGGAATGCCCATGTACCACTCTTGTAAGACCCCCTTGACACAAAGTAATGCAAAGCAGAGTTTTTCACTGCGTTGTGTTATTATTGCGTACTTTTCAGCATGAAACGAGTTTTGCACTGGAAAGTGAGTCAGAAAAACACATTTTGTGCTGATTTGCATCACTGTTGTGACACTAACCCAGCCAAAATTATTTGAGAATCTCCCCCTTCTTATTTAATTTCCCATGCTTGCACATTTATGTGGTACGTTGCTGGATGACATGTAGTTGTTACTTAATATAAAATGTCTACTAATATGTGGTTGGATAATAACTTTAAGAATTATTAAGCACGTGATTTCCTATTGAAAAACAAAGCAAAGCTTCTTCTCATGTGGGAACTGTAGACAATAATCCGCTGCTGAATTCCAGTTCTTATGTTTTCGCCCAGCACCTTCCTCATTATACTTTTGACTTGACTACCTTCCACCATCATTTTACATTTCCCTCTACAACAGAAAAAAACAATTCTCCAGTGTAGCCAAATCCACAAGGGGTCTGTAAACGGGTGCTTGCCTCCTCCTCCTAATCCTCCACAGTGGTTGGTACCTAAGGGTCGCAAAAGTAAGAAGGAGGTGACAACAGGAACCATTGTCACACCACAGCAGTGTACACAGAGCATGCTTGTATGTTTAACACTGGAACTGTATAGCTGAGTACATTCAACTACAATACTGCACTTATTAATCTCAACATGTGTACTAGCATTAGAAAATGGCCACCACCTGTCCTGTATGCAGGGACAGCTGGAAGTGACCTCACTCCGCCGACGTTCGCATCCTGGCGGGAGGCGGTCTGCACCGCTGTGCAATTCTCCATTGGCTGACATGTCCCTCTATGGAGCATGGGAACCAATGATGATCAACATCAGTGGTGACGGTGTTCACCGCAGTGGAAGTGACCGCCATTTTATTTCCACCACTAGACATGATTCCTGAATTTCCACAGGACGACATTTTCACTGCATGTGCTGCTGTGACCTGCGTCTGGAACCTGCAGTGGCACGTGTAATAGGGGAAAGGGCCCCACCCTTCACTTCGGAAGAGTTAGAGATGCTTATGGATGAGGTCCTACCCCTGTATGGGCACTTGTATGGGCCTCCAGACCAACATGTGAGTACATCATGGGTATGTTGCATGCGACATGGCTGCATGTAGATTTATGAGTGTGCTAGCAGTAGGTCATTTGGGGGGTATGGCTGGTAGCAGTGTTAATGTAGGGGTGGTCATGTGTGTGCCTGATGAGGGGCAAATGCAGTTTGCAGGCCATTTGTGTGACAGGCTGAAATGTCTGGTTCATGGTGTCCCACTGTAGGTGTTTCCTCTGCAGCTCAGCGCCCATCAGAAGAAGGGGTTGTGGCGTGCCATTGCCAAGGAAGTGCGGGCCCTGGTGGTCTATAGCAGGAGGAGCACTTACTGCAGGAAATGGTGGGAGGACCTGAGACGCTAGGCCCAGAAGACCACAGAGGCCCAACTGAGGATGGTCTCCCATTGAGGGAGGGGTGTCAGTCAGAACCTGACCCCCTTGATGGCCCACATATTGGCAGTGGCCAATCCTGAGTTGGATGGGCGCTTGAGGGCATCACAGCAGCCACAAGGGGTGAGTACTGTGTGTTTGACAACCATCTCTGTTGCCTGGTATGAGATTTGGGTGCAGGGTACTAGTCACTGGATGCCCCAATATGCCAGTTTAGACATTGCTGCATAGTCCAGCTTAGATTAATAGAGTGAAATGCATGTTTTTGATAGCTAGTTAGCTGGCCTTCCATGGCAGACAGGGCTTAGTTGGTCCCAGTGGGTGTGTAGCTGGCAGAGTTTGGCTTCTACCTGCTGTGGTACTTAGCCAATGGAATGCAAGTGTGGTCCATATGGCCAATTCTCAGTCTCAGTGTGCTACAGTGATGTGTATGCGATCTGTGCTGTTGGTGCTCTGATTGAACCAGTGCTCCCGTTCTTTCTCCCCCCCTCTCCTTTTGTCATCCTGTCCATGTGTGAATTAGCATTATCTGGAGAGGTAGCAGGGGCACCAGCGAATGAGGGAGCTGCAGCCCACGGGACCCAGGAGGCAGAATTCACCGTTGCCAAGGGGGACCAGTGGGACGCAGGGTGAGGGGAGCACCATGGTGGGGACAGGAGCTGATATCACTGAGTCTGATTCCTCCTCGGATGGGAGATCCCTGGTGGTGGTGGACCCCTCTGGGACAACCCCAGCTACAGGTGTTACCACCAACCCTTACCAGCACCGCCCTCCCAGTAGCCCCCCACCGAGTTGCCCGTGCCCACTCACCCAGGAGGGTGGGCATCTCCTTCGCCCCAGGCACCTCAGGCCCTGTCCCAGTCAGCCCTGCTGCCCTCAGTGAGGAGACTATTGACCTCCTGAGATCCATCTCTGTAGGGCAGTAAACCATAGTGAATGCCATCCAGGGGCTGACATACCAGATGCAACAATGCAGTGCCTTCCTGGAGGGCATTCATGGTGGCTTGGCGGCCCTACAGAGATCGTTTCAGGCTCTGACCTCTTCACTGACGGCAGCCACTGTCCCTGTTTCTTCCTTCCCCCTCCAACTACCACTTCTCAGTCCCAGTCTCCTCACCCCCAACACATCCCATGCACACATTCAGACAAGCATGCGCACAAAATATCACACAAGACCAGCACAGACAAACACAGGCAGCACACTTCAGTCCACAAGCACTCACACAGCCAACTGACAGATGCACACACAACATCATCCACTGCCTCCAATCTCCCCTCCTCCTCCTCTCTTACAGTCACATCCGCACTCACACCTGCATGCACTGCATCAACAGTCCCTGAACCTGCCACCTACAAAGCCTTGCCCACAGTCATCACAACAGCAGACATGCACCACACACACTACATGCGCAGTCACCACCACCATCACCACATCATGCAGCACACCCACCTCACTTGTAGACACCACCACAACATCCATCCACACATCCTGTTTGTCCTCCCCCACCCTGTCTGCCTCCTCCAAAGTCACACAAATGCTTGCACTCAGACCCCCAACAGCCATCCACCTCACACACGCACACTGTCCATGCACCTGCACTCAAATACAGCACACCTCCTCCTCCTACAACCACTCCCTGCACCTCCACTCCCATTCCTCCTCCCACCCCATTGGCCCTCAGAAGCTTTTCCTTTCCCACCTTGTCCTCTTCCCTCCCCCTCCCACTCTCATCCTGCCCAAGGAAGGTCCCACCCCCCCAACCCAGTACCTCAAGCACGCAGTCCGACACTGTACCACCTCTAAAGTCTCCAGCTGCCACTAAGGGGCACTTGAATGTGACGCCGACCCCCCACCCCAAGGACACTCCTCTGCCCCCAAAACGGAGGCTAAAGTGCCACCCCCTCCCAAACAGACAACCAAGAACATGGAGCCACCTCCAAAACCTAGGGCCAAGGAGACCCCTCCCAAGACCAAGGTCAAGGAGACCCCTTCCAAGACCAAGGTCAAGGAGGCCCCTACAAACACTAAGCCCAAGGAGGCCCCTAAAAAATCTAAGCCCAAGGAGGCCCCACCGAAAAAAAGCCCCTTGGATGCCCTCACAAAAACTAAGCCCAAGGAGGCCCCTACAAAATCTATGGCCAAGGAAGCCCCTACAAAAACAATGCCCAATGAGCCCCCTACAGAACCAGTGGGCAAGTTGCCCCCTCCATCATCAGAGGGCAGGGACCACCCTCCAGAACCAGTGGGCAAGGAGCCCCCTCCATAACCAGAGGGCAAGAAGCCACCTCAGTGACCTGTGGGCAAGAAGCCTCCTCCAGAACCAATGGGCAAGGGTCCCCTCTAGAACCAGTGTGAAAGGAGCCCCCTCAGTATCCAGTGGGCAAGGAGCCCCTCCAGAACCAATGGGCTAGGAGCCCCCTCCAGAACCAGTGGGCTAAGAGCCTCCTCCCAATGAGAAGAACCCTCCCCCCACCCTACTACACTTGTCCCCTGATGTGCCTGCCCATTTCCAACATGATGCCCCTGAACAGTGGAGTCCCAATGTTGTCAGGAGTCAATTTGGGGCTTGGACTTTGCCCTGTGGACATTAGGGGGGCCAGGGTTGGAGGGAGCACCGCCAACAGGCTGGCGATGCTCCACAGGGTATTCTGACCGCGGCGGTTCAGCCGCGGCCAGAAAGGGAAAACCGGCGGTCTCCCGCCGGTTTTCCGCTGCCCTGGGAATCTGACACCCCAGCCCTGGGATTCTGACACCCCATACCGCCATCCTGTTCCTGGCGGTTCGCCCGCCAGGAACAGGATGGCGGTATGGGGTGTCGTGGGGCCCCTGGGGGCCCCTGCAGTGCCCATGCCAATGGCATGGGCACTGCAGGGGCCCCCGTAAGAGGGCCCCACTTTGTATTTCAGTGTCTGCCTTGCAGACACTGAAATACGCGACGGGTGCCACTGCACCCGTCGCACCTTCCCACTCCACCGGCTCAATTCTGAGCCGGCGTCCACGTGGGAAGGATGATTTGCACTGGGCTGGCGTGCGGCCTTTTGGCGGTCGCCCACCAGCCCAGTGCAAATCCCAAAATACCCTCAGCGGTCTTTCGACCGCAGAGCGGTATTTTGGAGGGGGGAACTCTGGCGGGCGGCCTCCGCCGCCCGCCAGTGTGAGAATCACCCCCTAGATACTTTGAACTGGCCTTTGGGCATGCATGTACATATGCAGTTGTGTATATTTTTTTATTTTGAATTTTCATCCAACATGATTACATTGGTTGCAACAGAAGTATGTGTCCTGGATTTCTTTGCTCCTGGGTCCTGTGACAGTCGATTTACTCTGCAGTTGGTTCTGGGTGTGTGGTGTGTGTGTGTATGGTGAATGTTGTGCGAGTGTGTGTCACTCTCCCCTCCCTCTCCTCCTCCTTTGTGTGCTAGGAGGCTGTACTCGCCGGCGTTGTCTTCATCAGCGTTGGTGCTCCTGGTCGCCCATGGCATGGTACAGCATCGAGAAGACTTGCCGTTCTGGTTCCATGGCGGCAACAGACTCCTCTGTGTTCCTGGAGGGTGAGTGTCTCCTTTAAAATGATGTGTTTCCGCCAGGCTTTTGGTGCTGTTGCTACTGCCCCGGAAATCCTTGCAGTGTGCTATGTCATATTATGGTGGGTGGATCCATGTCTTGCCTGTAGGTGGCTACCGCTGTGTTCAGTGGTCATACTGCGCTGGCAGTTAGTGTGGTACATTGGCTGTCTGTGGGAGAGATCACCACCATGGTCATTATTTGGCAGTCATTATCACCGGTCTGGTGACGGTACTACCGCCATCACCATTGTGGCGGTAACCTGACTGCCAAGGTCATAATGACCACCTATGTATTTTCAACAGTATCAAAATAAATAAATATGGAGAAAACAAAGACCTACAATTAATTTCTTCCAAATATGTGGTATTTGCTCTCTTGTTTCTCACATAAAATTTAGCCATTACACAATCTGCCGCCTATATTTCTGCATACTGGGTAAGAGATATAGGCCCTCATTACAACCTTGGCTGTCAGATGAGGCCGACCGCCAGTCGGCTGCCCATGCGGCCGAAACCCACCGGCTGCATTTGGACATCCCCGCTGGGCCAGCGGGCAGAACCAGAGTTTCCACCCACCGGCCCAGCGGGAATGTCGGCCGTAACATTGCAGCCGGCTCCTAATGGAGCCGGCGGCAATATGGCAGTGCGGTGGGTGCAGCAGCACCCGTCGCGCTTTTCACTGCCTGCCAGACAGACAGTGAAAATCGCGACGGGGCTGTGCATGGCGGCCCCGTGACTCCCCTTACCGCCAGCCTTTCCATTGCAGTGTCTACCACCATGGACAGGCTGGCGGGAAGGAGAGTCAAAATCCCTAGGGATTCAGACCGCCGGGACAACCATGGCAGTAAACCGCTGGTCTCGGCGGTGTGACAAATATGGCGATTAGTACAACCAGCCTGTTGGCGGTACAATCGCCACTTTGTAATGAGGCCCATAAAGAGACTTTAAAAGGAGATGAATGTGGGAGCCGTGAAATTCTTCTCAATCTAGAATCTTTTATAAAAATGATCATTCTCTTTAAGTTAGTATAGAATTATACAGATAATCAAAAAGTTCCACTATAAAATGTTTTTCAACTCATTCAAATTACTGTCACTCCAGGTTTCATGAATACTGAAGGCTTCTCATGGTGCAATGTTGTGAAGCCTCATTCTTTTACCAATAACTTTTCCTAATGTTTCAATCTGCAAATGGCTGTGTACAGTATGCTAGTCACCACCTGCGTGCAAATGTAAATGCTGCTGGATTAAACTGTGTACTACACTGTATAAGGTAGCAAAGATAGGGATAGAAGCCTGCAATGTACAGCAGAGCAATTCTTCAGCTCTCCCACTGAGAAATCTGTTTTCGAGCCAGACAGTGCACAAAAGAGTCTGGGTGTATAGGAGAGTGGTCTTCCTGACAATGTGCCTGCATTGCGCCCCTATCCTTTAAAGGGTTTGGTGTAGCAATATCTCAAAATGGGGCAGAAGGTCAAAAGGCCATTGGTTAATTGCAGCCATTGGTCTCTGGTTTCACTGTTGGCTCCACTATATACAGGAAGCATGTGCTTGCAAAGTGACACCTTTCATTTTTCACATTCTTTCCCTCTCCTCTAAGGTTAGTAATAATTTTATGCTTCCCACAACTGAAGCAGACACAAAGCATTTTTTGCATTCCTTTTCAAATAGCAAGGAGGATTGGATGTTCCTATGCCACTCCTAGCCTCTTGTGACATCTGCACTGCGTTTTTGTGAAAAAATATTTATGTTATTGGAAATCTTGCCTAGAAGGAACATCTTTTTGACGTGGCTTTTGGTGTGCTTGGCCTAAAATGATATACCTTTATGGTACATCCTCAGGAGGATTATTGATGCTTGATAGGAAGCCTCCACCAGCTGATGGAACAGAGTGATCAATCTCCTAATTGAAACATCTTGGAAGCAAGCTGCTGGTAAATGCTTTGTGCCTATAAAAGATGGCAATATGTTCCACTCTTACATTATAGAAGTAGGTATGCTAAGTATGATAGACCTGAACATATTTTTCTGATCAAAGATTGGAAGAACCTGGAATTAAGCCGACCATGAAAATATTTAGTATGGCTGAAAATATGGAGGAAAATTTGTCAATTAAGATTTAGGTTGAATAACAGACACTTGAACATGCTAACAGTGAAGATATATAGAAGGGCCACTGGAAATATGTGAGGCCATTAATTATAGATTTGCTGCACTTGCCACATAATCCATCATCTGCTGCATTATCTGCAGAGTTTAACAAAAAAAATAGTTTCTAGCTCAAACTGTTCCAAAGTTACTATTGCTGGCGTACCCATGGGAGGACTTCTTTCTGCCTCGGGTTCAGAAACCACAGGCCGGCTGGTAAGAAACCATCACAAAAATCACCCTTCGAGGTCGTCCAGATCTTTGGACTTGGTGGCTGAGGCAGTAGTCAGAAAAATTAAATCACAAATCATTAACATGAAACCATAAACAATTTAAGACTCCATGAATAATTCAACACGTTATTACAATCCCAAAATCAATGTCACGTAAATGGTATGCATGGCTGTTATAAACATACATGAAAACCATAGGCTGGCCAAAACGTCTGGAAAGATTTAACCTACTAAAGATCAAGACTGTAAACACTCCAACAGAATTATATAGATTAGTAACAACACAGCATGAACATTATTAAATGATTTCAAAGCAGATGATGGTGACATCAGTAAATCATCAAACTACAGTTTCAACAAGTAATGTCAGAGCTGGGCCATTCCTAACACTAAACAAAATTGGGACTTGCATGTGGGGGAAAGGGCTAACAGAAGCGAGCAAAAGCAAAAATAAAAGAAGACAAAAATAATTTTGAAAACATCTAACTTAAATAACCCACTATAACAATATTCTGGTTGACGGGTGTTGCATGTCGTTCTTTCAGCTCCGTTGCACCAATTTTCCAGCTGCGATGCCAGTGTATCATCAATTTCAGCCACATCTCAGAAGGTGTGTCAAATTTTTCCCTGCACGGTGGTCTGTGCGTGGATTTTCAGTCTTTGTCTGCCAGCTTCACCTTCCAAGGCCCCAGGAACTGAATAGAGCACCACTTGGCAGGACAGGAGTCTCAGCAAAGAGTCCAGGTGTTGGAAGGATTAGTCTTTGATGGCCCTGAGACTTCAACAACAGGAGGCAAGCTCAGGACAAGCCCTTGGAGATTTCTTCACAAGCAGGAAGGCACACACAGTCCAGTCTTTGTCCTCTTGCACAGGCAGAAGTAGCAAATGCAGGATAGCTCCACAAAGCACAGTCTCAGGCAGGGCAGCACTTCTCCACAGCTCTTCAGCTCTTCTCCAGGCAGAAGTTCCTCCTAATGTCCAGAGGTGATCTTCTTATACCCATTTTGGCCTTTGAAGTAGGCTTACTTCAAAGGAAAGTCTTCCATTTTTGTGAAATACTGCCTTGCCCAGGCCAGGCCCCAAACACACACCAGAGGGTTGGAGACTGCATTGTTTGAGGGCAGGCACACCCCTTTCATGTGTAAGTGACCACTCCACCCCTCCCTCCTAGCACAGATGGCTCATCAGGATATGCAGGCTACACCCCAGCTCCCTTCGTGTCAATGTCTAGAGAGAGGTGCAAACAGCCCAACTGTCAAACTGTCCCAAACTGTCCCAGACAGGGAATCTACAAACAGGCAAAGTCACAGAAGTGTATAATCAAGAAAATGCCCACTTAACACACAGTCTTAAAACCAACTTTACTAAAAGATGTATTTTTAAATTGTGAGCTCATAGACCCCAAACTCCACATGTCTATCTGCTCCCAAAGGGAATCTATGCTTTAATCATTTTTAAAGGTGGCCCCCGTGTTAACCTATGAGAGAGATAGGCCTTGCAACAGTGACAACCGAATTTGGCAGTATTTCACTGCCAGGACACATAAAAACACATTAGTTTATGTTCTACTTTAAACATACACTGCACCCCTCCCATGGAGGTACCTAGGGCCTACCTTAGAAGGTGTCTTACTTGTAAGAAAAGGGAAGGTTTAGGCCTGGAAAGTGGGTACACTTGCCAAGTCAAATTGGCAGTTTAAAACTGCACACACAGACGCTGCGGTGGCAGGTCTGAGCCATGTTTACAGAGCTACTAATGTGGGTGGCAAAACCAGTACTGCAGACCCACTCGTAGCATTTGATTTACCGGCCCTGGGCACCTCTAGTGTGCGTTCGTAGGGACTTACCAGAAAATCAAATATGCAAATCATGGAAAGCCAATTACATACACATTTGATACAGGAGCACTTGCACTTTAGCACTGGATAGCAGTGGTAAAGTGCCCAGAGTTCAAAAACATCAAAAACAGAGTCCAGCACACATCAACAACCTGGGAAACAGAGGCAAAAATTTAAGGGAGACCACGCCAAGGATGAAAAGTCTAACACTCTGAAATACTTAGCTCATAAAGATGATATTATAGCCTTGGTTGTCTCTGGATTGTGTCCTCTTTGATGAACCAGCTCTCATATCCAATGCTGTTAACTTTGATGGGACCAACTCTCCATTTAACAAGCCTTAGACCTGGTCACCGCTGACAGCAATGCTGACCTCCCACCGCTGTTCAAGTATTAAATGTCTTTCTTTCTCAGCAGTCCCCGAAGAATAACAAAGATTCACAAAGGCAGAGGCTTATTTCAATGAATCAGTGACTACTTTCTTCAGAGAAAAGAGAAATAAGCGTTCAAACAATAGTGGTACTTAGAGAAATATATCCTGCCTCTAGATTCAACTCTTTTCTGTGGAGGCTGGACTCACTGTTTTGGCTCTGCTGACTCATATTACAAACATTAATTGTACCTAAACAGAGCACCTGGATAGAAGTTAACTCAGTTAAAGCTAGCAATTGTAATGTACTTTCAGGGTGAACTGAGAGGTGAACAAATCAAGAGATCCTGGTAAACACAAGGTAATCTTTGGTCAAACAGGAATTTCTGCCTTGAGAAACCTTACAACGTCTTTCTCGAGTCCCCCACTTTTCCTTTTGGTGCATGTTTTTTATGAAACGTTAACAAGAAAAGTGAAAGTGTCAAAAGACATATATTAATTAGCTTAATAAAATAGTTTAGGTTTGCTACAACATTCCCTGTCTGTTTATTCCCCTCATTATTTTAGAGAGAGAAACATCTTCTAATAGTATTGTGCGTTACTTTTAGTACCTAGGTTGAGCATTCTTATTAGCCTGTGACCTTAAACGTGCATAAATGTTTTATCCATGTAATCATTTTATTATATTTTAGCACAGCTCTATTTTCTTGCATCTTCCATCTTGTATGAAATGACTGAAGATCACAATCTCAAAGTACAATTCCTCTACTGCTACATGACAATGAATAGCAAAGTGTACACATTGTTAGAAAAACCTTAACGACAACAGATAAATCCTTCTAAAGAATTAATGATCTCTACCTTTATCATGCAGCCCTTCCGCAAAAATGCACAAAAATGTTAAATGCAATTTGGATAATCTCGAAATAGGGTGTTAGTAATCATTCAAATGTTCATTTAGAAATGTCTGCATGCCCAAAAATGTGGGTAAAGCATTGTAATTCATATTCAAAAGAAAAGCTGGGAACATGAACAGAAGGGATTGCGCTCCCATTGATGTATTTGAAGAAGACCATGAAAACGCTGTTGAAGATTTTGAAGAGACCAAGCCACACACAATGACCCAATAATTACAATGTTTGGGCTGGGTTATCTCGAATTGCTTTAGTTGTGGAGCAGTGACCAAAATAGCTCCGTGAATGAATTATCAAGTGGCAGTTTGCCAGAGCAGCTTTTGGTGACAAAAAAACAGAAATCTAGATAAAAATACACAATTAAAAAAACACAAAGTAACGTTTCTTTTCACAGCTGCATACGTAGGTGAAACTCTGCAACCAACCCTCCCTGCACAGGGAGGTTTGCCTTCAAACAAGGTGGTTGCCCACCACCTATGGTAACATAGACATAACCACCATGGAGGCCAAACCCCCAGGCTCACAACATACACTACGGTGTTGGCTTCATGGTACATATAAATAGTTAAATTTAAAAACAATTGCATTAGATTATCCAGTCTGTACTACACCCAAATCTCCAAGCGTCCTAGTCGGCTGTATAAATACTAAACACCAGCTTAAACGGTGAACAGTAGGGGTTGGCCAGAGGACCTGAATTTTAAGGATTTCACTTATGCTACCTGCACACACCTTTAGAGCAAAGCTGGACTGTGAACCCAAAGCAGCCCTGGCAAATTTTGTCATACTGGCCCCCATAGGGTGCATAGAGAGAAAGCCTCGCCACTAGAATGGAGCTTGTGGAGTTCTTCCCCCCAAGAACATTTTGGAAAAAATAACAGAAATGGTGCATTCTGCAAAGCATAGTAAATGATGAACTTGAAGTGCACCAAGATACAGCAATCTTTATTGTGACTCCTTATTTATCCCTCACCCTTTAAAAGTGCCTCTTTTCTCTCCATAGCCCCTCTCTCACATGTATTTCATTTGTATTATAGTGCTTCTCTTACCAGCATAGGGTGATGGAGCACTTTACATCATGCACACATACAGAGACAATGAATCATGCATGTGTAAATCAGTGTATAGAAAATGTGACATAAGACAAAGGGGACTACAAGGTGTAGGATTCACATGTCACCCATAATGGAAGGCAATGTTCCAGTGTGCTTGGTCTGGCAAAACATAATTCAGAATGTAATGCAGTGGTTAAGGGTGAATTTACTAGTAACAATGTATTGCTACACATTGCAGACTGCAGGCATATGCATGACTGCTGGAACATTATCTGTTTATTATATTATATTATATTATATTATATTATATTATATTATATTATATTATATTATATTATATTATACCTAAGCTACGTCATAGTTTTAAAGTTTTCATTCCCTACCAAGCAACACTATCCGAACCGCTGAGTAAATTAAGGAACCATGGGCCAGATGTAGCAAAATTTTGCAAGTCGCAAATGGCCCGAATCGCTATTTGCGACCCCGCAAAAAAAATGGGATGCAAAAACCCCATTTCCGAATCGCAAATAGCGTTGCGAGCCAATACCGACTCGCAAAATTTGCAAACCCATTGCGCGACCCGCAAGTAGGAAGTCGCAATTTGCGAGTCGCAAACCATATGAAAAAGCCACTCGCAAATTGCGACTAGTCGCAAAAAGCCCTTTTTGTACACCCAATTTACCACTAACTCAGAGCAGGTGGTAACCAGAACCAAAGTATAAAAGGAGACCCAGAAGGCACCTGGGTTACTCAAGATGGCGGAGATATATGTGATAGCAAGGAGGAGGAGGAGAGTCCACGCCACACAGCAGAGGAGGAGGAGGAGCCAGAGACAGGAGAGGATATACAGAACCAGGCAGACACTTTTCCAACAAACTGAGGAGGAGATTTATGATAAATACAGACTCAGCAGTGCAGCAATATTAGAAATAATAGACCTACTCAATCCGCAGCTTCAATGCCAGACTGTGCGCGGCAGCGCCATCCCCACACATGTGCAAGCGCTATGCTCACTGCACCTCTTGGCCTTGGGTAGCTATCAGGGGGTCATTGCTGTGGCAGGTGGGGTATCCCAAAGTGCACTCTCACGGTTTTTCAGATGTTTCTTAGATGCCATACTCACACACATGTCCAGATACATTTACCTACCCAGGAATGAGGCAGAAATCAACAGAACCAAGTTGGAATTCCACAGGATTGCCAACTTCCCACATGTAATAGGGTGTGTGGACGGGATACATATACAAATATGTCCTCCTGCAAATCTGGAATATCTGTTCCGCAACCGGAAGTGTACCCACTCCCTGAACATCCAGGTGGTATGTGACGCCCATTATGTCATCACTGACATGGTGGCCAAATTTCCAGGGAGTACACATGACTCTTACATTTTCAGGCACAGTGGGATACACCAACGCCTAGAAAGTGGGGAGTTTGGAGAGGGATATCTCCTAGGTATAGCTTTATACACCTTGAAGAAATACACACAGGTCAATGTGGATACCATCCATGCCCTGCTAACATTACTTATTTTTGTCAAACAGGTGATAGTGCATATACTCTAAGACCATGGATACTTACCCCGTACTTAACACCCAGCAATGAGACTGAGAGGCGATACAACAGTGCACATAGGAGGACCCAAAATGTTATAGAGAGGACCTTTGGACTGTTGAAGGCAAGATTCAGATGCCTCCACAGAAGTGGAGGTGCCCTCCAGTATGCCCCGATAACAGCATTCAAGATCGTTGTAGCATGCGCTATACTGCACAACATTGCCACCAGACGTGGTCTACATCTCACCCCTGAAGACCCAGATTCGGAGGATGACGAGCAAGAGCTACCACATCGCCATCATGGGGATAGAAGCATTGCAAATCAAGGCAGACAGAGACAGGACCACATTGCAAACCAATACTTTGGAAGGTATGTGCTGCCTGTCACCACACACACGAATGTCACACACAAAGAGCCCAGGTGTGAAGTGGAACAAACAAGAACTTTTATTAAGTGAACCAAATAACTATAAATAACTGAACTGTTGGTCAGGGGCTGTAAATGTCCACCTGCTATGAGGACACATAAACCTCATGTGCCTCAATTGTCCGTAAGTGCGTAGCTCAACTCCTACGCCTAGGACGCCCAGCATGGCTAGTGCCTGGAGAGTCAGCAGATCCCTGCTGTGCACTGCCACTCCTCAATACCCTGGTGTCCGTGGCAGATATACTACTGATAGTGGAGCCCTCCTCACTATCTTGAGGCGTGTCTGCCGTGCCCCTAGCCACCTGTCTTGCCTCCATCATGTCCACAGCGTGGCTTATCCATCCCAGGCCAGGAGCCACATCGCCTGCAAAGTGGCCCATGTCTACTTGTAAACTGACTGTCCGGCGTGACAGCCCTGTTGTGTTCACAGCCAGGCGGACGATGGAGGCAGCCATGCGGTCCAAATGATGGATGAGTTGGCGTTCACGGCGCCTTGCACTCTCTCTCTCTGTAACAAGTTCAGTCACTAGTTGCCTGATGGAGAGTGCAAGGTCACCCACATGACTGCTCAGGTTTTGGAACTCTGTGTGGACCTGTGCCAGCCCTGTTGTGAAATTTCTCTCCATTCGCTGCATGGCCCCTGATATCACTCTCACCTGCCTTGTTTGCAGGCGCTGACCTCTGATGAGAGCTGCCTCGGCGGCAGACATGGAGGAGTCCCCTACATCTCCCTGTGACACTGCAGGGACATGGACACCTCGTCTGCGACGCGGTGGAGCATCAGGGTCCTGTTGGCTGGCACTGTGGCTGGGACCGGGTGCTGGGTCAGTCTCCACAATGTCAAATGGTGCATCTGGAGGGGACTGTGGTCGGGTGGTGCAGGGCCCTGTGGTGGCTGCTCCTGGGTCTTGTGCTTCCTGTTGGCTGACCTCTGCACCCTGGACGGACTGGCTGGTGGAGATGTCTTGTGGGAGACCTGTGGGACATAGGGAACACACTGTCAGTATCTAACATCTGTTGTATGCTTCCTAATAAACTGTTGCCTATCAGCTGCCTACTGGACTACATTGCCCATAATGCACCATTCTGGTGGTTTATACTCTGAAATGGAGCTCATTTGGTTGTGCATGCTGTTGTGTACTGGGTGGGTGGGGGTATGGCAGATATGGGTGTACATGCATGTTTCATGGTACTCACTTGTTGATGGTCCTGGCGCTGACGTGTCCAGCTCTCCTATTCCAGCCACTGCCTCTGGCTCCAGGGTCTGTTGCACTCGTTCCTCCATGGGTGTGGGTGGTGGGACGGTAGATGGGCCTCCTCCTGTGCCTCTCATCTCCCGGAGGCGCTCTGCCACCCTCTCCTTGGTCCTGGAGTGCAGGTCGTACCATCGCTTTTTCAGCTCATCTATGCTCCTGTGGCTCAGGCCAATTGCATTCACCTTCTCCTGGATGTCTGTCCAAATTCTCCTTTTGTCAGACTCTGGCACAATGAGGGCAGCCCTTCCAAATAGTTGGTCATGGTGCTGACAGCATTCATCTGTCAGCACATCCAGTTCCTTCTCTGAGAATTTGAGTTTCCTCTTCCTGCCTGAGTCCTCCATTGTTGCTGCTGTTCCTCCTGGTGGTTGTTCAGCAGTTGGAAATGGGTGTGGTCCTCCCTCCTCCCAGGTGTATTTGTAAACTTCCTGTCTGTGATGTCATCATCAAGAGCCAGGAAGTGTTTCAAGAGTGTTCTGCTGCACCTGCATGCAATTTGCTGCACAGTCGCAATTTGCGACACCCACTAGCAATTTGCGTGTTCGTTTTTAGCGGACTCGCAATCTGCGGTGCGACTTCATTTGCGAGTCACAAAATGAAGTTGCTTCTTCTTGTTGGATACCTGTTTGCAAAGACTCGCAATTTCCGGCTCGCAAATTTTTGGCTACCTACATCTGGCCCTAATTTACTGCCCATAAACTGGCTGGGTACCCATTCTACCAAACTCATGTATCTCAATCTCATTTAGAGGTGTGGGAACCTCTGGTTTCCAATGGCGGAGACTGAGTTTGCTCTGCTACTAGAAACCTTTTATCATTGGCTACAGGATTGCTGTTTTGTGTCCAGAAAAACGGTCATATTTAGGGAGGGCCTTCTCTCGTACCTCTCTAGAACCAAGAAAAATAAAATATTGCTCTCACTATACAGGGAGAATACTCCCTGGACACCAGGTTCATTTTTATTTTGTACTTTGGAAATACACTTCCAGATGTAAAATGCATATGAAGCAGGCTTCCATGAAACAGTGGTCCCTGGCATTCTTTTCTGCCAAAGGTGCTGCAGGGCAAGCTGTATTTGGTGTGCACCACTTGGTGGCCTGACCACCCAGTACTACATATGAATTAAATATTAAAAATACTATGAAGTCTAAAGTAATGGTTGACTTGCAGATTTTTTACCAGAAATAGGCCTCTTTCTTCTATGTTATGAATCTGTTATGATTGATTTGCTGTCTGACTATGCAGAAAGAAACAGTCTGTTGGCAATTCGTACAAAACATTTCTGCACATTTAAATTTTGCATGTACTGATCATTAATTCCCACATCAGCCTTGATAGTGAAATGCTCTGTTGAATCAACATCTGAGGAGGAGGTTCTCAGAAAGTAGGCGGTTGGATAATGTGTATAAAAAGCCAAAAGATTTGTATGATTGCATCGAGTTCCCTGTAAAAATGATTGATGAGGATGATTCACTTTTGACATACTGCCTCTGAATTATAATTTTAATTAGAAAAAAATAGCATGCTGCCAAAACCATTTGACAAGGCCACTCCGCTACTCAAGCCCTCCTGTCAATAACATCCTTCCTCTAATGCCTGTCCATGGAAAAAACTGACCAGTATAGATAGCGTAAAAATTGTTACTATTCTAAACTTTGTAGAATGGCAAGCATTCTGTTGCACGCCTTAAGAAGAGGCAAGCTGCCGAATCTAAAGAATAATAAAGTTTTAGACGTTTAAAGGCATTGTCACAGTGGGCAATTGCCTTGGGCCTCTAACTTGCAAGGGTCACCCATGGAAAGCAGAATTTCTCTCTATATGACCACTCCTATTCTATTTCTCTAGTCCTCTGTACCTAACTCTGTCTCTGCCTCGCTACACTGTTGCATGTCCCATTTTAAGGATTTTTGGGAACTGTTTTGTGTGACACTGTTAAAAGGTCAACATATTATTTAGTATTGTTTGGCAACACGAGGGCTTGAATTAGTAGGAAACTAGTAATAAAATTCAAATGTGTCCATACAGGGGGCATCCAAATATGTCTTTCTAAAGAGTCCCTAAATAAGATGACAAAGAGCCACAAGTAAATAAACAAGGGCCTGATTTAATATTAGGTACATTGCCTACTATTCCACCATGGGGGCGGGGTAAACTTCCCTGTAACCATGATGGAGGGACCTCCCACCTAATTTATAAATGATCGCCAAGCAGTGGTTTATTTATAAAACCACTAGGTAGGTAACAGCGGTTCCTGGCAATGCATATCACTTGCTACAGGGCTGCAGCTTTTCGCAATGAAAACATATAATGCTCCCCTCACCAAGGGGGTCTTCTACCAGGGCAAAGGGAGCATTGTAATGTTTTTACTGTTCCTTAGGTTTTACTTGGCAGTAAGAAACAGTAAACATTTATTGCATGTCCACTCATCCTGATTATGCAGGTGGACATGTAGCCATTTCTTTGATGACACTTAGGCCCATATTTATACTTTTTGACGCACAACTGCGCCAACGCAGTTGTGCGTCAAAAATTTTACCGCCGGCTAACGCCATTCCAATGCGCCATGCGGGCGCCTTATTAATGGAATGACATTAGCCGGCGCTGCGGACTGGTGTGCGTAAAAAAAAATGACTCACACCAGGCAGCGCCGGCGTATGGGAAAATGGGGGTTGTGCGTCAAAAAACGGTGCAAGTCAGGTCTGAGGCAAAATTCAGGCCTCAACCCGGATTTGCGCCATTTTTTTTTGACGCCCCAACTCCATTGACATGACTCCTGTCATAGCAAAGAAAGGAGTCATGCCCCCTTGCCCAATGGCCATGCCCAGGGGACTTTTGACCCCTGGGCATGGCCATTGGGCATGGTGGCATGTAGGGGGGCCCAAATCTGGCCCCCCTATGACACTTTAAAAAAACGGGAAAAAATACTTACCTCAACTTCCCTGGGATGGGTCCCTCCATCCTTGGGTGTCCTCCTGGGGTGGGCAAGGGTGGCAGGGGGTGTCCCTGGGGGCAGGGGAGGGCACCTCTGGGCTCCTTCCGAGCCCACAGGTCCCTTAACGCCTGCCCTGACCCAGGCGTTAAAAAATGGCGCCCATCAGGCTGTGCGCTGTTTTTTAAGGCCTGCCCCCTCCTGTGCGTCAAAATGACGTCAGAGTATAAATAAGGGGCACAGGCCTTAAAGTCATTTTTTGGAAGGGAACGCCTACCTTGCATATAATTAACGCAAGGCTGGTTCCCCCTTCCAAAAAATGACGCAAATGGTGGAATTGTGACGCCCGCGGGGTCGGACGTCAAAGTATAAATATGGGGCAGGGTTTGAGCCGATTGTGCGTCAAAAAATTTGATGCACATTCGGCGCAAACAGAGTATAAATATGCCCCTTACTCCACAGAGCCATTAGAGAAGTTTGCCCATAACAGAGACAGACTTGTCTCCTCAGTGGCCAAACTTTAGGTCCTGCTGCAATTAAATTATGTTGGTGGGGAGAGAACTTCGTTGCCACTCTGACAGAGTTTCCTTCCCACCAACATATAAATCAGTCCCCAAGTCTTTCCATGATGTGTCAAGAAAAGAAAGAAAACTTACATTGCTCTGGAGCTGGTCCTATTTTTTAAGTGTGCTATAGATATCCCCACAGGTAAAAAATGATCTCCAGTGTGCCAGGGCCAGAATTTAACTATGGGTGGCCCCAGGTATTATGAGGGCCCCAATATACAATGGGTGTCCCCTTGTGCCAAAAGTTGCATAAAGTATGTCTGGAGCAGAATTATTTCACAGTTCATTTGTACCATATACATGTGTACTCCCTTATGCCAAGTTTTACCACCAATATGCTATTGTCTGCATTTGTGCTATGGCTATCTCTGCTGTCAAGAATTTCATCAAGTATACTAGCATTTCTCCATGGCAAGAAATGTCAAGAATTACCTCTCATAAATTACCACCAGTATCATACAATGAGTGCCTATTATACCAGGAACTACCTCCAGTATGCAGTCTTAGATTTTTATCACAGATCCCTATCAAGCTATGAATTCCCTCTTGTATGTCAGAACCAGTATGGTGTTGTGGGTGCCTCTGTAAGACAATAATTGCCTTCAGTATGCTAGAGCCAATAACAGACTCACACACAACATTTCATTCTCACTCACTTTCACTAACATTCGCACATTCACACTCACTCATTCAATTTGTTATGCTTCCTCTTTCTCTCACTCAGTCATTAGCATTCATTCACACTCTCACTCATTTTCATACTCACACTTTTTGAAATTGCCTTTACCCACACTTCCTCTCCCTCATTCGTGCTTGCACTCACTCAGTCAAATTCACTCACTTTCACTCATTCATCCACATTCACTGACTAATATTCATTTATACCCTCACTCAAAATTATTCACACTCACTTGCGTTCACTCTTACTCTCACACACTTTGACTCACTCACTCTCACTCAATGTACACTCACTCACACTCTCTAACACTCCATAAACTCATATCACTCATTCATTCATATTTACTTTCAATCTCACTACCTGTCACTGACTCTCACTTTCACTCACACACCGACTTACATATACAAACGCTCTCACCCACAAGCATGCATGCAGCATACATTTATAAATAAATCGTTTTTACTACTTCAGCTGCCAGTGAAGGTCCCAATCAATGTAACTTTACTCATTTAGGGATATATTCACTATTAGTGCATGCAAAATGACCAAAATATAGGGAGGATGCAACCCCGTTGCTTATTACAGCAAGCCTCCACTAAGTTCTTGCAATTATTTTCTCACTCTGAAGCCATGGGTCACAAGAGGCAAGCAAGTTGCCACAGCTCCAACCCATTACTACCCATCAATGTCTATATCCATGAGATGCCATATTCTGCTGAATTAAGAATATTGAGCCATTAAAAGAAGTAACAATGTCCACAAGAACTATTTACTGCCTGGAACTTTTTAAAAAGCTGGTAAAGGTATTTTGATGCTGATGACCAATCTTTTGAGAGATGGGAGTCACTGGGTTATATGACATAAAGTGAACACTGTAAGTGCTATTTTAAGATGTTGGGCTTGCCCACAAAATGTTTTGACTGGTGGTATTACATGTCCTTGTTGGCAACACAGTGCACAATGCAATACCTTTTACCTCTGAATTACTTAGTATATTTTTGAGGGTGGTAATAAGGACAAATAATATTTGTGCATATTTATTTTGCTGCATACTGCTGTGGCGGTGATGTATTATTTTTTGCTGCATTATTATCCTTGCGTTTTGTGTTGTACACTTGTTGTGTTTTGACTTGTGCACTCTTTTGTGTTTGTTGTGTTGTTAACCCCTTGGGTGCGGGCGTCGGCCACTGGCCGACGCCCGCACTACCTCCCTGGTGCGGGTCACGACCAGTGGCCGACACCAGGGAGGGGTTTCGAGGATTTTTTTTTTGTCCCTGGGAGACACAGAAGCTTTTCCGTGTCTCCCCTGGCCCCCCACCCGCCCCTTTCGCTGACGTCACCATGTTGAATTCCCCATCGGAGCAGGAAGCGGCCATAAGGCCGCTTCCTGCTCCGATGGGGAAAACGGCCCCAAACGGCCTTCCCCACGTTCGGGAAGGCCTCGTAAGAAAGGGGAGACTCTCCCCTTTCTTACGAGGCCTTCCTGAAAGTGTTTCCTGGCCCCCCATCGCAGCACAGCTGAGATGGGGGGCCAGGAAACACCACTAGACACCAGGGATTTCACTTGGGGGGGTCGGCCCCCTCGGAAAAAGCCCCCCCCGGGGGCATATTTTTTTAAAAAAAGGTAGGTGCCGGTGCCACCTGGGGGGGGGGCGCGATCACTTTCGATGCCTCTACTGTTGCACGTATCTCACACACACCATCGATTTTGTGACTGTCTACGTAGTCTAGTGTTTTAGAGCAACAGTTTAGCCAATAGCAGAGATGGCATCTGCCGTCACTCGGGTTGTAGAGGACAGCTCTGACATAGGATCAGAGACTGAGACATCAGATACTGAAACAGCATCTGAGGGATAGGACAATGGCGCAGACTCTGGGAGTGATTTTTCAGTCGGAGGACAGTCCTGCTGTCCCTTCGCAAGCACAGTCTGTGCAACGGGGTAATAGTGGGTTAGCCCAAACCAGAGAGCAGGTGAATGCGGCGGCAAGCAGAGAGATAGAGTGCTCTCTTGGGAGCTCCCCAATTTAGTTCAGCCCCAAATTCCACTGCCCAAATCGTATTGTGGAGACATCAAAATTATCTATCACAAAACAAACTGGTTTTGCAAGGCAGGCACCTGTGTTTTTGGTCCTGGGTTCGGCGGCCATATAGAGAAACATACTAATCCCAAACATATCTGGAAACTAGACATTCGGGGGAGTCCACAGAGGTGTGACTTGTGTAGACTCCCCAAAGTTTTCTTACCCAGAATACCCTGCAAAGCTGAAATGTTGAATAAAAACTCTATTTTTCTCGCATTTCTGTCACACAAACTACAGGAATATGCTGGGATCCACAAACTTCCTACCACCCAGTGACTCCTCACCTGTTCTGATAAAAAACACTACCCCACTTGAGTGCCTATACCTAGTGCCTGCGTCAGGAATGGATCACCCCAGGGTCAACAGCTGCCTCATGTAAGGACCAACATTGACCGTTGTGTGATCTATTCCTGTCGCGGGCACCAGGCCTACCCACACAAGTGAGGTACCATTTCTATCAAGAGGCTTGGGGGAACGCTGGGTGGAAGGGTATTTGTGGCTCCTCTCAGATTCCAGAACTTTCTGTGACCGAAATGTGAGGATTTTTTTTTTCTTTAGCCAAATTTTGAGGTTTGCAAAGGATTCTGGGTAACAGAACCTGGTCAGAGCCCCACAAGTCACCCCATCTTGGATTCCCCAAGGTGTCTAGTTTTTAAAAATGCCAAGGATTGCTAGGCTTCCCTAGGTGCCCGCTGAGCTAGAGGCCAAAATCCACAGCTAGGCACTTTGCAAAAAACAGGTCAGATTTCAATGTAAAAATGTGATGTGTCCATGTTGCATTTCCTGTCGCGAGCATTAGGCCTACCCACGCAAGTGAGGTACCATTTTTATTGGGAGACTTGGGGGAACACAGAATAGCAAACAAGTATTATTGGCGCTTGTCTTTCTAAAAAATGTTTCCTTCCAAAGGTAAGACAGTGTGTAAAAAAGACGTCTATTTGAGAAATGGCCTGTAATTCACATGCTAGTATGGGCACCCCGAAATTCAGATATGTGCAAATAACCACTGCTTCTCAACGCCTTATATTATGCCCATTTTGGAAATACAAAGGTTTTCTTGATACCTATTTTTCACTCTTTATATTTCAGCAAATTAATTGCTGTATACCCGGTATAGAATGAAAACCCATTGCAAGGTGCACCTCATTTATTGGCTCTGGGTACCTAGGGATCTTGATGAACCTACAAGCCCTATATATCCACGCAACCGGAGGAGTCCAGCACACGTAACGGTATATTGCTTTAAAAAATCTGACATTGCAGGAAAAAGTTACAGAGTAAAACGTGGAGAAAAATGGCTGTTTTTTTCAGCTCACTTTCAATTTCCTTGCTGAATTCAGGATTTTGTCTACTTTTCAGAAATGTTTAGCTGTCCGGGATCCAGCATTGGTTTCACACCCATTTCTGTCAGTAACTGGAAGGAGGCTGAAAGCACCAAAAATAGTAAAAATGGAGTATGTCCCAGTAAAATGCCAAAATTGAGTTGAAAAATGTGGTTTCCTGATTCAAGTCTGCCTGTTCCTGAAAGGTGGGAAGATGGTGATTTTAGCACCAGAAATCCTTTGTTGATGCCATTTTCAGGGAAAAAACCACAAGCCTTCTTCGACAGCCCTTTTTTCCCATTTTTTTTAAAAAAAATGACATTTTCACTGTATTTTGGCTAATTTCTTGGTCTCCTCCAGGGGAAACCACAAATACTGGGTACTATTAGAATCCGTACGATGTTGGAGAAAAAGTACGCAAACTTGGCGTGGATAGCTTATGTGGACAAAAAGTTATGAAGGCCTAAGCGCGAACTACCCCAAATAGCCAAAAAAGGGCTCAGCACGGGGGGGTGGGGAAGGCCCAGCAGCTAAGAGGTTAATATGGTTTGTGTTTTGATACTGTGTTGTTCTGTGCTCTGTAAATAAATCAAAACTGTCAATAAATGCCCCTAAATTTCCCTCCAAAAGCAACACATTTCATTAAAGTTTCAAAATTTGACTGGATGTCACTTAGGGCTACTAGCTACATCACTCTACTGGTTACCTCCAGGGGACTGAACTTTGCTAAAAATGTTTAAAATGCAAGAGGATTGACAGCTCTACCTCATCATGGAGAAAATACTTGGCTACTTAGAGGAAGGTTTCTGTTTGAGTTGTTTAAGGCTCACTCTTCTTTTTGACACTGCTTCACCTGCATTCTTTTTAATTTTTAATTTTTAGTTTTTTGAAAATTTTCAATGTCATTCTTGCAGAAAGGTATTCCCATTCCGTGTGCTGTAGATTTTTATTTCCTTATGATGGTTGATATTTTGTTTAGGGGTGTATGAAACGCAAGCAATTTGCTTTCACGTAAATACCCAAAATTACAACAAAATTACTTGAAATGAAAATCTGACATTTAGCACTATAATTTAGCAGGAAATGCCTCTTTGCATATATATATATATATATATATATACATATGTCAGAATAATAGAATAGTTTAAGTAACTGAACATTAGCTTCTATGGAGTATAATTATTGCTTTCCTATTGATTTATGTTTCAGAGTACCTGTGAGTGGCTATGCGTGGCTCTTAAGTTATCCTAAAACTAGGTTGGAGTACATTTCAACCTGTTTTGCTACCTTTAATGTAATAGAAATGTTAGAAGTGTAGTTGCTAAATAACAATGGTCTTACTCTTTGTGTATGCTTTTTATGAGAATGTTCCTCCCTAAATCTGCCTTAACATTTTTCTAAATCTCTTCCATTTCAGAGTAAGTATTCCACATTTTCCAGTCACTCTTCTGAGTCCTTAGCACATATACTGCTGAGCATATAACTAACTCTATTACCTTGGTGGACAGCTCCGCACAGAAAAGATATAAGAGACAGAGGTCTCTGACTGTATATTTATAAATGGCATTTTGCTGTACATAAGGTATTTAACTGAAGCTCTTCTTTACGTACTATAAGATTCAATTTGTGGATTGTGCCCTTTGTCTCATCCACACTTCATTATATGGCCTCCAACCAAGCCACCTGGCAAATATTTGTGTTCTTGACTAGCCAGTAAGATCCCATGGTATGAAGAGTCCAAGCTACCAAAAGCTACGGCTGCCAGTGCAAATCAATTTTTTACTGAAGTTCTGCATAGAAGTATCCATCAACAGACAGTGAAAAGGGGTGCCAGAATGCTTAAGAAAAGCTAAGTAAGGCCTGTGAAGATGAGTTTCTTTCAGGAAGTCCTCAGTCTTTTCAGATGGTGTATCACCTGACTAGTCCATTAACCCGTTACAAGTACACTGCAGTCTTGCTATGTCTCTGAGATACTCAATATGCCAGTAATCAGGTTGTTCATTGTTAAAACGTGCATTTTACATGTGAATTCCCACTCAATGCTACTGCACTGAATATTGGTGAGATTGGGTCTGTTATTGCTCCTCAGTCACAAAAACTGTCTTCTTTCTCCATATTTTTCTTTACAGAGAAAAACTGCAGATCTTCTACCTCAACAGCATTAATTTTGCATACGGATATAAACAGCAAGCCAAGTGTTATTGACAATAAGGTTGGTACTTTTATGTTTTACGTTGAAATCATTTACAGTTGGAAACCTTTTTAATAGAAAAGGAAATAGCATTATGAATGAGTTGGACAGCAATGCGTCTTCTCAAAATACAGTGGATGTATCATTGTAAAATGCCTTTTTTTGCATGAGCAGCCCTATTTTTTTGCTCATGCTGCTGCTTTTTGAATGTGCTTTAGGACTTTGCTAACCAGGCTCAATTACGTGTGTTCTGACTTCTAAAAGGTAACTTGGCTATACTCCTAATTTGCAAATTAACTTACCTAGTCCTTGGTATATGGTACAAGATGTACCCAGCGCCTGTAAGTGAAATGTCACCAATAGACTGTAGTGCAAAAATAAAGTGACAATACAAAACATGAGTGCAGGCCTACCACTAGTAACCTGGCTGTGCAGGTTTAAACTGCAATTTTAGCCTGCATTAATAACACACTTTGACAGGCCTAAACCCTCTTTTTAAATATTAATGATTCTCCCCTGAGTAGGCCTTAAATACCCACAGGCCAAGGTGTGTGATATTTAAAAGTAGGATGTGTAAAAGTTACATTTTAAACATATCCTTACAGTGACAATACCCTAAAAGCTATTTTCAATATAGCAGACATAGCTGTTACATAGGAAAGCATCGGGATACATTATTGTAATAACGTAATTGGTGCCTGGGAACCAGATAGAAAGTTTTATCATGGTCTTTTGAAAATATTTACTACAAATCAATTTAATTGGTAAAGTCATATTTCTAACAAATATTTTATGAAAGGTACTTTTAAAAAGTCATCTTTAACCTGCCTAAAGCCTCTAGAATTGCATTTGCATGAGCTACTATCTGTTAGCCATAGGCTTACTAGCTCCCTGATGAGGTGAGAAGTAGCTCCCATATCTGAGCAAAGGCCTTGGGAATAGAGAGGTGTTTTGTGCCTCTGTGAGTAGGATCTTCTGGGCTGTGCAAAGGAACCTAATTAGCTTCCAATGATGCTTACTCTTTCACTGGCAGATGTAGCTCACACCTAGGCCTCCCTCTCTTGTTTCCTCCTAGTCAGCCATGCTCCAATCACTGTGGGAGAAGAGCTGCCTTAGAACTGATTTTGAAATAGAACTGATAACGCGTCCCTTTATGTCAATTTTATACACATTAGGACTCGTTTTAGGCCAATGAATCTTGTGACCCAGTGGTGAGACACCGTAGGACAAGATAACTGATCAATATGTCAAGCAATATATCAATAATGTCATCAATATTTACTACCACAATGTATTTCACTTTGGATAAAGACATTAATCAAATTGTTATCGCAACCCTGACCTTCCAGCCATGAATAACCACACCTTTGATAGAATTTTATGAATTGTATTCCCTATTGATTACAATCTACGAGCATAAAAGATAATCTTAATACCAGGAAGCATAAAAGCATAGTCACGATATGGCAACTGTGATAAGATTTCACTAATGTAAGCATCACAAACATAAAAACATAACACTGTGTGAACATAGATTAGAATACAACAAATATCACGTAAGTCTCAGTTCAGCATAGCACAATGTCAGTCATTTGTCAATTTGCATCAGTCAAAGTGAACTCCTATGCTATCCACAGATTAGCATCAGCAATTTGGGCTTCATGCAAAACAATTTAGAACACCAATTTGGAAAATATCTATCTATGGTATATACCAAAACAAGCAGTTGGTACCTAGAAATAAAAAGCAAACAGTCAAATTACAAATTTCATTGTCATAATTACCCTCCAAGGATTGGGTCAGCACACAGGATCAGTCTTTGTCTTCAGGACATCAGTTAACTCGCCATCAGTCAAACTCGCCTAAAGGACAGGGGACACTTTCCTCATAAGGAGGAGAAGTGTAAAGGGCAGTCTCTGGGTGAGGATGGTTTATTAAGTCTCAAAGTCACCAAACAGAGTGACAGAGTTTCTGGATAAAATCAATAGCATTCCCTACCTAGTTCCTCTCGACCCTTCTGTGACATGGGTTTTTATCCCTTTTTCGTAATACCTTCCCCCCAAATTCTATTGGACATTTGTTATACCCCACTATCCTTAACCTATCAAATTATACATTAAGTAATCCCAATTGTCACCCCACGATAATTCATAACACTTTGATTGGTCTTCGTAATTGACGTCTTCGGAGGGGGCACATCCGGCGATTTCTTCACGGATTTGGCACGTCTTCTCGGGTCAAGTGTTCCTTTGTTCATGGTTTAAATGTCCTTGTACATTTCATTAGTCTACATTTGTTTCAATTTACTACATAAAATTTATAGTAAAGCAGTAGGCATGCGGATGGGAACGGAATCATAAAAGATACATGCATCTACCGAGTTGGAAGAAAATAACATTTGCAGGGTCATGGCCCTTTGTGAGTCAGCACACTGAAAAATAGAGAAAAATGCTTTAATATGAGAGCTAGGCAGCTGAGTCTACAAGTTACGCTAACTTAAGGCCTATGAAGTTTTTTTTTATATAAATGCAATATCTTAATTGTTAATGTAACCCGAATAATCATAACATTAATGATTCTATTTATTTGTTTGCGTATACATTGGTTGCCACACACATTATAGTCATAATTAAAATGCACGTTTAAGCAAAAGTCACTATTATTGTTATTTTCTATGCAGCATTGTCACGCATTAATATAGATTTTCTACTCTAATATAGGTTATATAAATCTACGCTCTCTCATCACAAAAGAGAGGTTGCTCATTTCCCTGGCTATCTCTCTAAGGTGGGCTCGGAGCTCTGGACTAGGGAAGGAAGGTTCTGCCATGCTGGATTTAAATAGAGAGAGAATCGAAGGATTGTTCACAGTAGAACATACATAATCTGCTGAAACAATGGGTAGGGTTGCCCCTGGAAACTTTTTCCCTGCATTGATTAGGGAGGGGCAAAAGTCATCCTCACCCACAGGCTAGTGACAAGCATAATGTGTCATGCTTGGGTACAATAGTTGACTTGTGGAAGACATAAGAAGGACTCCACCTGTTGTAGACACTCTTGAGGAGAACCTTAAATTTGGACCTGCTCCCACCTGTACTCAGGGCAAAGAAGTGGACTCTAAAATCAATTTGGATGACCTCCTGTTACGCTACAGGGACACAAAAGCTCCAAGAAGCCCACTTTCTTGAAAGAGTCAAACTGACCGGTGTCAACTGGATAAACAATGGACCCTTCTAGTGTCTACTGTTCGAGTTAGCCCTAACCACCAAGTGGTTTCTTCCTGATCCTGGACCACTGGCTGGTGTTAGAGTGTACTCCTCCCTGTCGCCAAACTGCAAGAAGCAGGACTTAGAAACGTTTTGACAAATTTGTTCCTAGAGAACTGACAGAGACCAAGGTTGCCATTTCAGCTGCAGCCATCAACGTCAAATTGCCAGTTGGCCTTGACTTGCTAGCTTGCACTCCTGAAGGAGATCAGAATTCCAGAAAAGATTTTAAGTCAGAATGTAGATGGCTTCTCTGGGGTTGATGCTAAGGAACTCCTGATAGATGCTGAGACCTTCCTGAGCAAGGATATTGGACTATACTCATTAAGAGATTGCCAAACTTCATCAACAGCTGCCCCTTGTGCTCCAGCAACTCACCGTCACAGAGTACCACTTTGGCTCCAGAGTGCAGCTTGCTCTGCTGTCAACTTGTCAGTGACAATTTTTTCCCCATAAACTTTTCTTATTCAGAAGGCAAACTTTCCACCGGGAAGAACCAAGGCCCGGTATCTGACCGGAGATCTATCATGGTTGCCCTTTAACTTTTGACTTTGACCCTGTCTAGTGTGACCAGTTGCTAAAGGATGAGGCTGGGTGCTTTTTGATTCAATTTTTAATTCAAACTTAACAATTCATACCTCTGGTTCCACGTATTTGATTTTTGTATTTTTTTTGTATCTTTTTGATAATTAAAATATTCTCTATTTTTAGAAAGTGTAGTGGAGTTATTATTGTGTCATATTTTTTACTGTTTTGGTACTTCTAAATGCCTTATACATTTTCTTAAGCTAAACCTATCTGCAATTATTACTTGTGGTGAAGTACTGGCCACCCTAATGAATAATGCATTTTCACACAGTCATCACTTTTTTTAAAATTAATCTTTGATCAGATATAAATTGCCATGTTGGAGTCACTTCACAGGGGTTGGCGCAGCTGGCACTATGCTTACAACTTATGATATCACATGTGTGTTGCATTTAGCATGCCATTGTCTTGGAGTTGAGCAGTGCCTTCTGATTTGGAAATGGACTGGTTTGTTATAGGCTGAAAGTGGGAGAGAGGGGTAAGGTAGGCAGAGCCACAGTTGATTAGCAGTTAATATTTGTCACTGGAAGGTGCATCATAACTTAACTCAATAGTTTTGTGTTTAACCACAGGACTCAAAGGGAGAACTGCTGTAGAAGGAATTTCAACTATCATTTATGCCTAAATCTTGTGTGGGAAGAGAGAACATGTTTTACTGTGCTATATCCTCACTCACTCTGTAACTGTGCTCACCATAGTGACTCTCAGAAATGAAACCAGTCTCTTTAAGATACCCAAGGTTCTTAAAGTTCCTTTCTTAAATACCGTAGGTGATTGTGCATGGCAATGTTCAGAATGATAACATGCAAAATCGAGTGCTTTCTACATATAAAGCTGAACTGAGCTAGCATTCTGTTTAGCCTGCAGTTGATGTCAGAGAGGGTAGGCCAAAATGGCTACTATAGCTGCTTTTCAGTATAATAGGTTGGCCCTGATGAACAGAGAAGGCCTAGAACACCTGAGTAATCTTGTACTGACCCATGGTGATAGAGGCACACTGGCACAATATATTCAGAAATTGTATCAAATATGTGGATAGAGTTTATGTCCAAGCAGGCGTTATGGGTGAATGAGTTGATTACGTGTCTGTCTTTATTTAATAAGCTTACTGAGAAAGTTATGCTGAAATGCTACCGAGAACTAATGCCTAAATTAAATGATAGAATTAAATACTTAGGTCGTGCCATACAGAACTGTTTACTATTCATAGACGCTAGCAATTTGATCAAGTAAAAAACAATATTTGTGATTGCAATGATACATGAAATCTCCCCGGCAAACGTAACTTTTCTGTCAAAAATGTTCCTAAGGGCAGAGTAGATTAAACTATTGTTAAGTATGGCTCTCATAGTGAGCCTCCATCGTTTATTTCAGTTTTTGACTTTTATAATCCACTACTGTGACTTAGGAACAGTTGATTACAAAACTGGGTACTCACTGTAGTGACGTCATAAAGGCCTTTAGGCCAGGCTGACAGGCCTCCCTGAGAGCTTGTCAGCACACATCTGCTTGTCTGCTTTGATTGAAAGCAGAAAACGTAGTTGCAGAAGGGGAAAAATTCAGCGAAGGTGGTGGGGGTTGGTTGTTCAAGGAGGGCAGATACGTTTTTTTTTTTTTAACCTTTTGGACAGGGATATATAATAGAAGCCATCTTATGTATGGCTCCCTCATTACTTCTCTGCCACTGTGTAGCTATTGAAAGCTGGGGAAGACGACTTTGGCGGCCATACATAGCATAACATTTTAGGTTGGTAAAAAGTGAATTATGGGTATTTATTTCACCTATGGGCTCTGAGTGGCATCGTAGACAATTCGAGCTTAGCTCTTGTGTTTTAATTTCATTCACAGCCCCATGGTGAAAAACATATTTGCTGTTACCCATCTAAATTTCTAAATAGCAATGAAATATGGCCCAGCAGGTAACTGCCACTTAGGTGGTAACACTTTTGATTAATGTGGAAAAACCTGTACAACTGGGATCTACATGTGTTTGTAACACTTTTCAGCACATTTAGATCAGTTAAAAGAGTTGTGGAAAAGTGCAGACAAGTTTTCCAAGATCTAGTTTTCATAGGTACCTGTAAAAGGATTAGAAATTTTAATGGAAATTGTATTTAATTGGTAAAAAAACGTAATTTAATCAGATTTTCTAGATGTGGTGCATGATGCCTAAACAGAGGAAATGCTAAAATAGGTATGGATTTTTTTTCTCAAACATGTTGCTTGGTAAAACAAAATGCACACCAAGAAGGATGATAAATGCACAGCTGAACTTTGGGAGCTATTTCCTATGTTTTAAAGCCCAAAGAAAATATCTATCCGTTTTTAGAAAACAATATTAATAAAAAAAAAGTGTCCCAACCCCAGCATGAGCTAGCCAGTACTGATGACTTAATTTAGGCCTTTTGGCATATTGAAGTTCTTGAAGGCAAAAAAGGAGAGCCAAATGAACCAGATAAATGCGTAGGGCCTCATTACGACTTTGAAGGACAGAATAATCCGATCTCCAAAGCTGTGGTGAGGAGGCTGCTGTGATACCAGTGACCTCCCCCCAGTCGTATTGCGATGTTTCCACCGGTCACCCCTTTTTAAGATGTTTCCGCCAAGGCCAATGCCATGGCACAACAGCACACTCAGAGTGTCCACTGTCTGCACAGCAGACAGTGTGCATTCTAAGGGTGCTGGCAGGGGGCCTCCTGCACTGCATATGCAATAGGCATGGGCAGTGCAAGGGCCCCACTGGAACACCCAGGACTGGCTTTCTGCCAGCCTTTTCATGGCAGGGATGCTGCCATGAAAAGGCTGGTGGAAAGAGGGTTCCTGATCAGAACAGCAGCTCTGAACAAGCGCCGCTGTGGCTGACCATGACTCTGAACGCCACCACCCCACCGAGATCCATGATCCTGGTGGTGGTAGCGGTTCTTTGGCGGTCCGACTGCCAGGGTTTTAATCTGCTGGTCGGAACACCAGGAGTCCAGCGGTCCAACCGCCACCGGGGGTTTGGCGGTCCTCAAACCACCAAAATCACAATGGGAGCCATGATGTGATTTGAGTGGCTCAGCAAAGATTCCTGGGGAACTTAACTTGTGAGCACTTAAATTCATCATAGCTGGACTTAGGGTTCTGAATATCAATAAAGGCATAAACAAGTAGATGCTGTATGTGAGACACTCCTGTTGCTAGATTGGATTGTAGTACAATAAATATTTTTTAGAGACAACACTCCTTTTTTTCTGACAACTTTAAGCCCCATTAAGAATGGACAGAATAGTTAGTGCCAGAGAGAGGTTTCAAGACACCTTGAAGATTCAATTTATGGAGACCATGCCTTGCGTACTTTAAAAAACATGAGCTACAAGAATAGTGAAAATGTTAACTTTCTTTCATGAAAGGTTCAGGAGTTTGCTTGCATGGGTATATATTGTCACTTGACATTGAAAGAAACAAGGGTCCTGTTAGAAATTGGGTCTCTAGTTGGCAGAGGTATTCACCCTCTCCAAGTAGGGACCACAATCCTTCTCAGGATAAGTCAGAAACACACCCTAAATTAACCTGTGCATCCCCACTGGTAGCTTGGCACAGAACAGTCAAGCTTAACTTAACAGGCAATGTGTAAAGTATTTGTGCAACACGTATTACATTAACACTGTGAAAACACCACAAAAAGACTCCACACCAAGTTAGTAAGATAGATTATATTTTTAAGTATAGAACAAGACCAAAACATAAAAAATCCAATATGTAGAAGTCGAGCTATTAATTTTTTAAAGATTAAATGTAACTGTAATGCTTAGAAGCATAAATTGCTACCCGGGGCTATCTGGTCACGCTGGACCTGGTAAATACAAAGTTCAGGCTGACCATGATGGAGTGTGGCCCACTACATTGACCAACATTGTCCTGCTGAAACAGTACTTCTATGGACGGTTGCGTGGACATCCAGAATCCAGTGCGAGTAGTGGAGGAGACAATGCAAATGCGATGCATCGGTTACAATCCACACAGTCAGGGGTGCGTCGTCATTGAGCTGCACAGTTGTCGCTACTCGAACAGTGGTGGGTCAAACCCTGTTGAGAAGTTGATGCATTGCGTTATGCCCCAAAGCCAGGTGATGCATTGGCGATGCGTTGCAGCTGAAGGTGATGCACCAGTTCTGAGACATGCAGTTGGTGCTGTGATGTCTTTGCCCTCAGCAGCAGCCATGATGCATTTGCGTTGAGGAGAGATGCAGCAGTTCCGATGGGAGCAACGGCATGACATGTTGATGTTAACAGTTGCAACACAAAAGAAGCTACTTCCAAGGGCCCAGGAGTGGATTGCCACCACTTAGCAGGGCAGGACAGATATATGGAAGCGTCCAGGTGCTGTAGGAGAGATGCAGGCAGTCTTTGATGTCCTTGAGACTACAGAACTGTATGCAAGCCAGCAAGCCCCTGGGTTCACTTGGTTCTGGGGATGTAGGGATTCAGGTACAGTCCTCCTCACTCCCAGGCATAGATGTAGCAGGCATCAGGCATGGGAAGAGGACGTCCCACTTACGCCTCATGGCTTCAGTCAGGCCACTAATTGTGCCTTTAAGGGTCTTGTTGAATCTCTCAACAAGCCAATTAGATTGGGGATGATAAGGGGTGGTAAACCGGTAGGTCACCCCACACTCATCCCACATAGACTTCATGTACGCAGACATGAAGTTTGTGCTTCTGTCAGACACAACTTCCTGAGGGAATCCCACACAGGTAAATATTTCCAGCATGGCTCTCGTAACCACCGGTGCAGTCACTGTTCTCAGAGGGATTGCCTCTGGATAGCGGGTGGCATGGTCCACCAAAACCAGGATAAACATGTTGCCCAAGGCAGTTTTGGGGTCTAAGGGACCTACAATGTTGATGCCCACCCTTTCAAAGGGGGTACCAATGACGGGGAGTGGGATTAGGGGAGCTTTAAACTTTTTCTCTGTCTTCCCACTAGCCTGGCAGGTGGGGCAAGCTCTGCAGAAATTAGCTGAGGCTACCCTCATTCGGGGCCAATGGAATTGGGTGACAAGCCTGTTAAAAGTCTTGTCTTGTCCCGGATGTCCTGCCAGGGGAATGTTGTGAGCCTGACCCAGTAGGAAGGCCCGGTAACATAGGGGAACCACCAGCACACATGCTGCCCCAGGGCCTGGAACCTTAGGCTCACTGTAAATGAGATCATTCTCCCAGTAAATATGGTGAGTGTCAGAGGCGTCACCTGCTGCTTGGGCTGTGGCCTGTTACCTCAGATCCTCAAGGGTGGGGCATTCCTTCTGCGCCTTGCAGAATTCTTCCCTGGTTGGCCCACCCTCTACTTGCCAGACAGCAAGATCTGGTAGGTTTCCCAGGTCAGCTATGTCCTCCCCAGTTGGCTCAGGGGCCTCCTCCTCATCAGGGGCCCCGTCCACCACTGTGGGAACATCTAAGGTGGGTTTCCTGCACCTCTTGCCCTTCCTCTTTGCAGCTGTCTGGGCCACTGTTCCAGGCTCCAGACACCCTTGACTCCCTTCCCAGTCAGCCATGGACCTTGTGGTCATGCAGACCCACTCAGGCAAACCTAACATCTCCAGGTGGGATCTGAGCTCTACCTCGTTCCAGGCAGTATGCTAAAGATAATTGCCTAACAGACAATCTACAGGCATGGTAGGACTCACGGCTACTTTCAGAGTACCAGAGACGCCCCCCCATTCAAAGGGAACCAGAGCCACCGGTAGGTGACTCCCACGATTGTCAGCGACTATGACCAAGTGGAATGTATTAGGGACTATCTACTCTGCTGACACCAGCTGACTCTTGACAGTAGTCATACTGGCTCATGTGTCATGCAGATCCTCCACCCTTTGCCCATCAATGGTGACCCACTGCCTAAACTTGGAAGTATTCTGGCATGCAGGCTTTAGGCACTATCTCTCTTTCTCCCAGGGACACTAGGGAAACCTCTGCCTGCTCCCCAAAGCTAACTGGGACTGTCGCCCCCCTCTAGAGCGCTACACTAGCCAACCCAGGTGTCTGTCCAGTGGTGGACTGTGCTCTCTTGGAGCACTGGGAGTCACCCTTAGAGTGTCCATGCTGGTAGCACTCTAAGCATTGGGGGATGAATTTCCCTAACGTGTTATCAAAGTACCCTGGCTTCTCCCCAAATCTAGAAGAGAAATGGTTACCACCCCACCTTGGGAATTCTTTTGGGGATCTTTTGAGAACTCCTTATCTTTAAGTTTTTCTCCCCCCTCTTTCTTCTGTTGTGAGCCCTGACCACCTTTGTGGGTCCCCCCCCAGATGCCTTCTTGGACACTCTGGTGCTAACACAGAGGTCCGCCTCCTCAGCAAGTTTCCTGAGATCAGTCAGCTTACTATCTACTAAGTGCTGGCGGAACTCTGTAAAAGAAATACTGAGCATATGCTCTCTCAGAATCAAGTCATATAACCCTTTGTAATCATCTACTTTGCTGCCCCGCACCAATCCATCCAGTGCCTTATCAGAGAAATCATAACAATCTACTCAAGTTTGTGTTGAACGTTTGGTGCTGTCCCTAAACCTCTGTTGGTATTTCTCAGGGGTCAGCCCAAACTTGTCCAGTAGAGCGGCTTTCATGGGTGCATAGACATATCTATCTTGTGGAACTAGTGTAAGAAGTGTGTCCCTCCTCACTGCTGGCACATAAAACCACAAAGCTGCCCCCAGTGCTCCTCAGAGGTCCCATGGGCCATTAGTGTAACTTCATTGGCAGCCAGCCACTTGTCAATGTCACCTCCCACCACAAAACTTTGCACCACATTCTTGGGTATACAAACCTTTTTCTCCCCAACAGGTCCTGCATGTATGCTGCCACCATCACTGCTGGACTCAGACTGTCTTGCCTTGATCTCAGACTCCTTGAGACTCAGTTTATGAGCCAACATAGGTTTTTCTCAGCTAAGGCTCTCTCTCAGCTGCTTTTGCTTCTCTCTCTGCTCTCCTTTCCTCCTGTTGTGCCTCAATTTTCAGCCTTGCCATTTGCAATTGAAATTCCCTCTCCTCTCTCCTTTCCACTGAGGTCAGGCCTTGATCATAGACACTACTCCCTGGTTTGGCAGGGGGCACAATTGCAGTGTTAACATCATCCACTGATGGCAAAAAATCCTCTGGGCAGCCATCTTCTGGCTCCTCCTCCTCAGCATCTTCCTCTGAATGGGCCTCTGCCCAGGCCCTCAGTGCCATTTGAAATTCTTCCTTTCTGGAGGCACCTTGGGTGGGTACTCCCATATCCCTGCGGATCCCTTTAAGCTGCTGGACAGTATATGTCTCCAATAGGGCCATGTCAAAATCTCCTGCTTGAGACCCAGCCTGAGACATGTTGAGTGAGGATTTTGGTAAAAAGATTGACAGGAAAAAACAAAATTGCAGAAAAAGATGAGAATCAAGTTGACCTTCAACTTTGGGTATGTAGTGAAATACTTAGCTACTGTATGTCACTGCACAAATACAAGTCCTATCCTCGCCGCTGATCACCAATGTTAGAAATTGGGTCTTTGGTTGGCAATCAGGTTACCCCCTGTCCAAGCAAGGACCCTCACTCTAGTCAGCGTAAGTCACACACAATCCAAATTATCCTGTGCCCACCCTCTGGTAGCTTGGCACTGAGCAGTCAGGCTTAACTTAGAAGGCAATGTGTAAAGTATTTGTGCAATAAATCATACAATACCACAATATGGCACCACAAAAATACACCACACAGGGTTTAGAAAAAATATATAATATTTATCTGATAAGATGCAGTTCAAAACGATTAAAATGCAATAAGTAAATGTTGAGATATCACTGTAAAAGTGATATAAAGTGTCTTAAGTCTTTTAAAAACAAGTAAATGTCTCTTAAAAACAATAAAAGTTCCTTACAAGCACCAAGTACCTGGTTTGCGTTAAAAATCTCTGCAAGGGACCGCAGAGGAGGTGGTGCGTGGAAGAGGGAGAGGTGTGGGTCTGTTTCACCCCTTCGCACACGGACTTGTGTCTTTATTTTCCACGCAGGGATAGGCTGTGCATCGATTTCCAGCACGCTGACTTGATTCCTCTTCCGGTTGTGGGGGTTTCTGGTGCCCCGGGGACTATACGTGGAATCCTGGGCTTGCAGATCAAAGTCACAAGTGCTGCGTCGATCCACTGGCCATTGTGTGGAAATTTCTCCCGCACGACAGGTGCCGGGTCGATCTTCTCTCTGGAAGTCGGGCTGCATTGTCCTGGTTCAGCTGTGCATCGATTCGGTGGGTTGTGCGTTGAAGTTTCGGTCGCAACGAAGGCGCAACATCAATCTTCTCCTTGAGAAGTCGCTCTGTGTTGTCCTGGTTTGGCGTGCAGTGAATTTCTCACCGCGGGGCAGGCTGTGCGTTGTTCTTAGCAGGCTGCACATCAAAGTTTTGCCGCACAAGGAGTCCTGTTGCAGGAGTGAAGTCTTTTTGGTCCTGAGACTTCAGGGAACAGGAGGCAAGCTCTATCCAAGCCCTTGGAGAGCACTTCTCAGCACTGTTGGGGAGCAGCAAGGCAGCAAGGCAGCAGTCCTTGTCAGAAAAGCAGACCCAGTGAGTCCTTTGGGCAGCCAGGCAGATCCTCTTGGCAGGTCTGGTTTAGGGATTCTTCACCAGCAGGTTTCTTGTCCAGAAGTGTCTGTGAGGTAGAGTGTCTACCCCAAGAAGTGTCTCCAGTCTGTGGGTTTGGGTGCTCTTCCTATACCCATTTTGGCCTTTGAAGTAGGCTTACTTCAAAGGAAAGTCTCACTTGATTGTGAAATCCTACCTTGCCCAGGCAAAGCCTCAGTCACACACCAGGGGGTTGGAGTCTGCATTGTGTGAGGGCAGGCACAACCCTTTCAGGTGTGAGTGACCACTCCTCTCCTCCCTCCTAGCACAGATGGCTCATTGGAATATGAAGGCTACACCCCAGCCCCCTTTGTGTCACTGTCTGGAGAGAGGTGCAAACAGCACAACTGTCAAACTAACTCAGACAGGGAATCCACAAACAGGCAGAGTCACAAAAAATGGTTCAAGCAAGAAAATGCCCACTTTCTAAAAGTGGCATTTTCAAACACACAATCTTAAAACCAACTTTACTAAAAGATGTATTTTCAAATTGTGAGTTCAGAGGTCCCAAATTCCACATGTCAATCTGCCCCCAAAGGGAATCTATGCTTTAATCATGTCTAAAGGCAGCCCCCCGGTTAACCTATGAGAGAGATAGGCCTCGCAACAGTGAAAACCGAATTTGGTAGTATTTCACTGTCAGGACATATAAAACACATTATTATGGCCCTCATTACAACCCTGGCGGTCAGCGGAGCATCGGCGGTAAGACCGCAAACAGACCGGCGGCAAAAAAAATGGAATTTGGACCGCGGCGGTCACCGCCGTGATCGACCGCCACTTCACCACTCCGACCGCCATGGCGGTAATAACCGCTGGGCTGGAGGTTGCGGTCTCCGGCCCGGCGGTCATCACTAGACCGCCAACGGTATCAGGACCCTGCATACCGCCACGGTTTCTGGCGGTTGGGAACCGCCATGAGAACCGTGGCGGTAGGCACTATCAGCACTATCGGTGGCACTGACAGGGGTCTCCCCCACCCCCACTACCCCCCACGAGTCCTCCCCCCACACCCTCCCCCCCTCCCCCCCCAGAGGTGGTACAAACCCCTTCCCCACCCCAACATGCACATACACGCACCCCTACACGCACATACCCCCAACATGCACATATACACACCCCTACACACACACATGCACAACGAGGACACATACCCGCACACATACATGCAGACATGCACACCGGCCGAACCGCACACATTTCCCATAGACACAGCAGCACCGCCCGCACGCATACACGCACTCACACACCCCCTCTACACACTCACACGCACACCCCCATGCACGCACACAACACCCCCCCACCCCCTCCCCTAACGGACGATCAACTTACCTTGTGCGTTGGTCCTCCGGGAGGCGATGGGATCCATGGGGACATCACCGCCACCAGCACACCGCCACCAGAACACCGCCTCACAGAATCGTGGGATGTGATTCTGTGGGTGGTGTTGTGTTGGCGTGGCGGTGGAGGTTGAGCAGCCTCCACTTTCCCACCGACCACCAGTGTAGCTGCTGGCGGATTTCTGTACGGAAAACGTCGGTACGCTGCCAGCGGTCATAATACGCGGAGCGGAAGACCGCCACGGCTGGCGGTCTTCACCGCAGCGGTAACTTGGCGGTCTTGCGAAAAGACCGCCAATGTTGTAATGACCCCCTATATGTCCTATCTTAACCATTCACTGCACCCTGCCAATGGGGCTACCTAGGGCCTACCTTAGGGGTTTCATACATGTAGGAAAAGGGAAGTGTTAGGCCTGCCAAGTGGGGACACTTGCCAAGTCAAATTTACAGTTTAAAACTGCACACACAGATACTGCAGTGGCAGTTCTGACATATGATTACAGTGCTACTTATGTGGATGGCACAATCAGTGATGCAGGTCCACTAGTAGCATTTGATTTACAGGCCCTGGGCACCTCTAGTGCACTTTACTAGGGACTTACTAGTAAACCAAATATGCCAATCATGGATAACATTACAATTTACACACAGAGCATATGGACTTTAGCACTGGTTAGCAGTGATAAAGTGCTCAGAGTTCAAAAGCCAACACAAATAGGTCAGGAAAAATAGGAGGAAGGAGG
Source organism: Pleurodeles waltl (assembly GCF_031143425.1). Taxonomy (NCBI): domain Eukaryota; kingdom Metazoa; phylum Chordata; class Amphibia; order Caudata; family Salamandridae; genus Pleurodeles; species Pleurodeles waltl. The sequence continues at coordinate 927,243,019 of NC_090445.1, read as the reverse complement.
CAAAAAGTTTGGGGATGACCCTGCAAAAAGGGCCAGATCCAACACCCTTCCTTCTCCAACACAGGATAACACAAATGACTCTCCTCCAGCCTAGGGCTAAGCCTTGCTTGTTGGGACAGACAGGGAGAGGAGGATAACCTTGGCTCTGACCCCTGCAAATGCAACCCTCCACTCCCTTCCCCTAAGAACAGCTCCTCGCCTGTAAAGAAAAAGAGTCACTGGTCGTGAGCCATTCAGCATTGGGCTGATTCATTTTTGATGAATTTTACTTTTCCGTGACCTGGGGTACATTAAGAGCCTTTCTAAAGTATTTCCCTACAAATTTGTTAATGGATGCACCCAATGGTGTTATGGCTGTTCCTTCCCTGCTAGTGTTCAGGCATCCTCCTGATGTGATATCAATGCAAATGATGAGAGCACATCTCCTCCTCGTTCAGGACTAATAACAGTATTCCCCAAAAGCCAGCAGTCCTTTGGGGTTCCCTTCATGCCCTTCTTTGGGCCACACCCCCCACGTGTCCGGCCTCTGCTTGAGGACATGCAAAGGCCACTAGTTCCGCTATGAGCAGGTAAAATCTATTAAGGAGTTTCCTCTTCAACTTCTCAATATGTCCAATACTCAGCTTCCCAGCTTTCCTATTTCTAAATCCGCTACCTCCGCATTAACACACTGTGGGGGTCACTCCGACCCTGGCGGTAAAATCCGCCAGGGCCGGGGACCGCGGATGCACCACCAACAGGCTGGCGGTGCATCCCTGGGCATTCTGACCGCGGCGGTACAGCCGCGGTCAGAAACGGGAAACCGGCGGTGTACCGCCGGTTTCCCGCTGCCCTGGGGAATCCTCCATGGGGATTCCGACCCCCTTACCGCCATCCTGTTCCTGGCGGTTTTGGCCACCAGGAACAGGATGGCGGTAAGGGGTGTTGTGGGGCCCCTGGGGGCCCCTGCAGTGCCCATGCCAATGGCATGGGCACTGCAGGGGCCCCCATAACAGGGCCCCACCAAGATTTTCAATGTCTGCCATGCAGACACTGAAAATCGCGACGGGTGCAACTGCACCCGTCGAACCCTTTCCACTCCGCCGGCTCCATTCGGAGCCGGCATCCTCGTGGAAGGGGGTTTCCCGCTGGGCGGGCGGCCGGCCTTCTGGCGGTCGCCCGCACGCCCAGCGGGAAACTCAGAATAACCACGGCGGTCTTCTGACCGCGCAGCGGTATTCTGGCGGCTCCCGCCGGCCCTGCGGTTACCACGGCCGGCGGGAGCCAGAATGACCCCCTGTATGTCATGACTCCAGCTGCCCATAGCCCTCAACTCTCAACGCGGACCAGCAAGCACATCAGGGTACAGCAGAGTGTGATACAATTCAGTTGCTCCAATAGTCCAACTGTCACTTTGATTCCATACAGTTGTGGCAGTCACACACAAAGGATCAGAGGTTGTAACACACAGGTGGCTGGCATGAGCACGGTAGCAGCAAGGAGTGCAGCAAAGATTCTAATTTAATTTCTTGGTTGACGGACTTAATAGATGAACTTTGACAATGCTTGGTCTGGTGTCATGGTGGTAATTCCTGGCATATTCTGGGCACCCACCCAACGCCCCTAGTAGACGTTGCCTCGCCAGTGTCTGCTCACAGTGCCCTGTGCCAAGTCCTGCCAAGCACTGTGCACGTCCTGTGTGCGATCCTCCTGCAGGAGACAGGAGAGAAGACGGGGGATAAGACGTTGGGTCTGGGGGCGTGCTATGGGCTGCCAAAGCTCAAATGCCATCCACCGTCGGCTATCTGCCCCAGCTGCTCTGGCTATTCTGCTCCGCTCCCAGCCGCTCCGCCAATCAGCAATGGCTCCTCCCCCTCCTGTCAATGTGCGACGTGCAGCATGTGCGCTGAGCGTCCTCTCCATGTCCTCTTCATAGTAGCCTCTTTGTTTTCAGCCCAGAAACTCCTTCATCCCTCGCTGGTGTCTGTTGTGGGAACGTTTTTGAAGACTGTCTTCTAGTACCCCCCGCCAGATCCAGAAGTTATTTAAAACCTACATTGAAACCAGGCCCTATATTCATGTCCTTAACTTTACTGGCAAAAAAGTTGATTGATTTTGAGCTTTAGCACGACTAGCCTGCCTTCACGTAACCAATCCAAAGCCACATTGTAACACTTCCATACATTAAATTTGCTCTACTGTACAGGGCATGTGGAAGTGAGCTAAGTCTGCCCACAGAAGTCGTCATGGGGGTAGGCAGTCAAAACCGTGGTGTTAATTGCCATTGTAACACATTGCTGACTTTGGCAGACTTGGGCCAGTGGTGATGTTTGCCAGCGGTGATGGTCATGTACATGGTGGACCTGACTGCCATCTTCTGCAGTCACTTGACTCCTGAAACCGCTGCCAGCCAGACTTCCATAGCCTAAGCTGCTGTGTACTGCCACTGGGAGCTATCATGCTACATCCTGCAGGTGATAGGGCCCCTGCCTTCACCAGTGAAATGCTGGAGAAGCTAGTGGAGGAGGTCCTACCCCTGTTCAAACAGCTATATGGTGCACCAGAGGAGCAGGTGAGTCCAATGTCATACCAATGTGTGATAGATGTGTGTAGGAAGGTGTACCGTTATTGTAAACTAGTGAATGTGTTGATGCATGCAGATGGTATTTTATGAAGGAGTGTGAGCTTAGAGGATGGGAATGTGTGTGTACCTGCTGTTACTGATGTGTTCTGTCCACTACTATTGATATGGTGAATGTGGACATGACTTTCTCCTTTTGTCTGTGTCATCCATGCAGGTCACAGTCCATCAGAAGAAGGGAATCTGGAGTGCCATCGCCAAGCAAGTGTGGACCCTGGGGGCCCACAGCCGGCTGAGCACCCACTGTAGGAAACAATGGGAGGACCTGAGATGCTGGGCCTTGAATACTGCACAGGCCCAGCTAGGGATGTTCTCGCAATGAGGGAGGGGTGCCCGTCAGGCCTTGACACCCCTAATGGCCCACATTTTGGTGGAGGCCTACCCTGAGGTGGATGGGTGTTTGAGGGCAGCAGAGCCACAAGGGGGTATGTACTGACAGGACCCTTGTACTTTTCTCTGCTAGTTTAGTGTATGCTGCCTAAGTATTGCAGCTGTTATGATGTTGTAGGTGCTACAGGTATCTTGACTAATGGGAATACATGGTACTCCAGTTGCCAATATACAGACACAGATGTGGCCATTGTATTGTGCATGGAAACATGTTGATCACCTGTGTCTAGCAAAAAGTTTAACTGCATGTGGATATGCACATGTGACTGAGTCGTATGTGTGACTCTACTCAGCTATATATGTTTGTTACCTGCTGTGCCATCCTTCCCACCTAGTGTCCCCAAGTTCATTTATTCAAATGATGAGTTATGTAGCCCTAAGGTGTCAGACCACTCCTATTTCACTGGATCTGTTCTATGTGCAACATTGGGTCTGAAAGATGAGTTACAGGGCCAAGTAATCCTGTGTCCTCAAATAGTTGTACACTTCATGTGAGGCTGTCATCCAAATCAGGCTTTTGTTATGGCCAACTCAGTACGGTCCCTAAAAGGTTTCAGAAGGCTTCCTCATTGTTATGTCATATTCATACATCTGAAGTTTGATAAGGGTGGACATCTTACAATGTGGAACTCATGTGGTCTATTAGACCTTTACATTTCATAGTATTACTTTGACATGTGTACAAATAACTTAAATTCCACTGTGTTTTTTGTAGAGAAGACAAGTGGCTAGGTTGCTTAACCGTTAGGCCATGTGTATTGTTCATGCTAGATAGGCCAATGCCAAACCTATATGGGAGCTACCTATGCTATTTGCTGCCTACATCATGTGTCAATTGATATTTCATGGCTAATTATATATTGCAGCCTCTTTTTCTGAGACTTACCTTAAGTGATCTGAGGCTGTTTGGAAAGTTATGGTTATGGCTCTGCTCATTTACGCCTGAATTAATGGTGTAGCAGATGTTCCATATCACATACACCTGTTGGTGTTGTGGGATATGTTGTCAGTAAATTAGTTTTCCTCTAGGTATATGTGTCAATCATGGGTTTTTGGTAATCAGCTGTGTAAGTGTTAAGTCTGGACTTAGGTAGTCAGAATCATATGTCAGGACAGTTGTTAGTGATGTAGGTGTTCTTATGTTGTGGTGAAGAGGCTTTTATTCTGCATGTCTGGTGGAATGGTATGAGCCCTTCAAGCACTTTGTATGGTGTCCACAGTTTTGTTGGTGTAACTTTGCTGCCTGTGGTTGTCTCTGGATGTATCCTATGTGCCAGGTAGCCCCCAATTGCTGTACATGAAGTTATTGTCTATGTGAAAAAGTATCTGATTTGTGGGTGCTGAAACTACTGATTAATCTTTTACTAGTATTTAGTTAGATATTTCCCAGAAATGTAATATACATTTGTGATGCTCACTGTATGGGAATGCCACAGGTATTGTATTCATCAGAGATTTCTGCCATTGTGTACGTTATGTACAGAATGATCAGTTAGGCATGTAATTGGAAGACAAGATGCTGTGTTGCAAGTGAAGTGGTATGACTTACCTTTCATAGAACATGACATTTGGTGATGGACTGGGCTGATGTGGAGTCAGAGTAGGCATGATATTGTGTTATCAGTCACCGGCATTTTCTTAGACTGATGTGATGATGGACAGTGATGAGCTGTATAGGGATAAATGTTTTGGTTTAGCCAATCCATCATGTGCATGATGCCTTTGAGTAACAGGTGATTTGATGGGAGGTCAAGTAGTGGTCAGATGGTTGGCTTACATTGTTGGTGAGACTGTTGTAAAATGGGAACGTTGGAAGTATCTTCTTGTGACATGATGTAGGCTCTGTAGGCTCTGAGGGTTTTTTAACTGGGACTTTCCTAGCAGGAGATGGATAGCTACTGTTGTGCATGTTGTAATGCGTATCTGTGTAAAGAATAATCTATCTCAACATCCAAGAGTAGCTCTGACAAACACAAGCATCACAAGACACACCACTGGTATGCCCACAAGGAACATACACCTGCAGACACAGTAATAGCCACAACCTGCCCTCACACCACCACATACCCCAGCATCACAGACAGTACACCAGACACACCTGCAGACACCACACCAACATTCACAGATCCAGCTACTAAACCTATCTTATCCACAGACAGCATGACAGCACACCCTTAGACATCCACCCTAGACACCACATCTGCAGATACCACTTCTACATACCTGCAGTCATCACCCCAACAGACACCCACCCACCATAGCATCTCCCAGCACCTCCACCCCCTCCTCAAAAGACACATAAATGCCCACACGCACCCACCCAACAGACAGCAACCACCCACAAGCATACCTCACACAAACATGCACCCAAGACATCCACACTAGTACCTCAGACAACCCCTCCCTCTCCCTCCACACCCAAACCCATTTGCTATGACTGTCCCTGTATGTGTAAAAAACCTTTCCTTTCAGAGTTTGTCCTTTTCCCTACTTCTCTCACACCCCATGATACCCCTAAATGTTCTGTGTCCCTCCGCAAGTCCAGCCCTTCCACCTTCCAGCCCTCCCCTGCAAGTACTCATGCCCCTCTCCCGCCAAGAAGTCTACCCCTACCAAAACTAACCAACCCACCCCTAAGCCGAGACCTAAACCGCCCCCTCCCAAGCCCAACTCCAAAGGTCCCCCTCCCAAGCCAAAGCACAACCCTCCCTGCAGCCCCCCAAACCCCTGAGTTGCCTGCCTGCCCCCTTGATGCCCCTACCTGTGGAGGTTACATGGGAGTCAGGAGTCAAGCTGGGGGCACACACATGTGCATTGTGTGCATGTTGCACATTGTTATTTTGGTTTGGCCTATGACCTTGGATATTTTTAGAATATTTTTTCCTTAATACATATGTGGACCAATCAGTTGTTGGTTTCAACAATACATCTTTGTCCTGCATTTCTTTTCTTAGGGCAGATTTGCTCCTGGCTGATATTGTTTCTGTGTGAGAATTTGTGTGTCAGTGGTGGTTGTGCTACCTGATTTTTCTGGGCAGCATGCAAAGTTGTGTGCAGTGCATTTGACCCCCACTGATGGGTGTGGTTTGTGTGATGGGCATGAGTATGTTGGGAACATTTTGTTGTGATGGTATTGAGTGGTGCTTGTGTTGACATGTATTTTGTTGCAGTGTTGTGTGCCGTTGTGTGCTTGGACTCTGTGTGTGTGGTGAATGGTATGTCAGATATGTTGCGATGTGTGTTTGCAGGATTTGTCGAATGCTGAGTTACATGGTTGTGTGATAGTGTGTGTTCATTCCCTGTTGGTGGTACATTGTGTTGTATGTGTGATTTGTCAGTGGGTACTGTTTATTGTTGAAGCTTGCTAATGTTTTGCTTGTTTAGCGGTTATTGTGTTGTAGTGTAGTTTGATGGTGTTGTTTGTTGTTGTGTGTGACTGGGCCAGTGTTGTGTTTCTAGGGTGTGTTTGATGGCTGTAGTGTGTGTACTGTGCATATCCGGGTGTGTATGTGGCCGTCTGTGAGTGTGCGTGTTAGTGTCTGGTTACGTGCATGTGTCACCCTCACCACCTATTCCCCATTGGTATGTTGTGTGTGCGTAAGTACTTTGACATTTTACAACAGTGACAGGTAAGTGTGTGTACTCATGGTTGCTGTTGTCATCGTAGGTTCCAAAGTTCTTAGGCGAGCAGGAGCAGAGGGAAGACATGTAGTTCTGGTTCCATGGCGGCTCCAGATGTGTATGGCTTCCTAAAGGTGAGTGTCCCTTTATAGAGTTGGTTTCTGCCTGGGTTTACGTGGTGGTGAGACTGTTTTGGAAACCTTGCAGGTGTGCAGCATCATAATCTCTCCGGTGGAAACATGGTCTCTTCCGTCCTGCAGGTGGCTATCATCGTCCGTGGTGACCTGAGCGTAGTGGAGGTGCCGGCTGTGGTTTGGCTGAATTCTGTTGTGAATACTGCCATGGTCATAATTTGGCAGTCTTCTCTGCCTGCCTGTTGGCTGTATGAGTGCCACGCCAACACGGAGGTTCTACGACTGCCGGGCTCGTAATGAGGCCCTTAGTCTTTTTCTCACTGATTTTCTGGACGGACACAAAGTCACAATTTGAATCTGACCTCCCTGGAGCCCGCGTCGGAGGAGAACTTGGTGAAAGATTCTACGTTCGGACTTAGATGATTTTTCGTGATGGAAATTAATGTCTGGGACCAACTTGAAATTGAAGCCGCCCTCCTTGGATCCATTGCGCAGGAAGCCTCAGTCAACTTTTTACATTTGGACTTAGGATCTTTTTTGGAGCTTGTTCTCTCCAACATCAGATGACCCTCCACAGCAAGCCGATTTTAAGTCAACATCATTGGATTGTCTTTCCACAAACCCCCAGTGAAATTCTGGAAGTTTGGGGCTCTGGAGCTTTTCAGTGGGACGAACCTGTAAGTCAGGCCAAGTCACGGTTGACATAAACAGGCTTGACTCACGACATTGGGTCAGTCCACTTATGGAGCTTTTTTCCAAAGTTGCTCCAAACTCCTGGATCTTCTTTCAGAATTTCCTCCAAGGTTCTTTAGGAGTCCACTATTCACCCCAAGGTTGAAGAAGCTCTGAGTTGCTCCTTGAGGGTTAGGACTCCAACTCCCAGAATGCACCTGGCTCAAATCAAAAATTACCACTGGTCACTGGTCAGATGGTCAGTTTCTTCAGGGCTTAATGCAGGGGACTCTGGTCAGCTATTTCCTACCTGTAACAAACAAGAAGTCCTTTCTTGAAACAGAAGAAGCCAGGCAAAGTCCTTTTTGTGGTGAAGCCCAAGTGTGCAGCTGTGCAGTCCTTCTGAGTGCAGTGTCCAGGTGCAGGCCAGGGATCCAGCGGGGCAGTCCATCTACTTCTTGTCCTGTTCTTGGAGGGATGTAAGTTGGGGTGCAGCTGTGCCAATTTTATCCTTGCTCCTGGAGTGGAAAGCAAGGGGGGCTTCTGTCCAATTCCAATCATGTGCAGGCCACCATCCTCTTAGGTGATCACTTCCTGGGAAGTGTGGCAAAAATCAATCCCAGGGAGGAACATTCCTCCAAAATCCAAGATGGCAAAAATGGAATCTTAGAGATTAGGTCTGGCTGAGCCCACCCACTGGTGTGGCTAGGTTTCCCTAAACGGACCCCTTCCTTAATCTAATTGGGGACACCTGATTGTCTGAGTTTGTAGGAACTGGGGGAGGTACAGTGGCTGTCCCAAATGTCCTTCCATCCTTTGAAGACAAGTTTGGCTGCTCTCCCCCATTCCTGTTCTACAATCTGCTGAGGCAGCTCTCCTCCCGCCAGATGCTTCCTTTGTTTCAACCGAGGCCATTTCACATCTCATTAAGGCATCCTGGCTGAGGCCTGTAGAGGCTGGCCAATCAGAGTAAGGCACTACAGGGCTAAGTTGGTGACTGTTGGACCTCTTTTTCCTATTGCAGGGTCATCTCCAATCTTTTTGCCTCCTGCTTCCTATTTTTTCTGACCTGTTGTTGGATTTTGAACTCTGAGAACTTGGCCACTACTAACCAGTGCTAAAGCGCATATTCTCTGTGTAAATTGTATTGTTGATTGGTTTATCCATGATTGGCTCATTTGATTTACTAGTAAGTCCCTAGTAAAGTGCACTAGAGGTGCCCAGGGCCTGTAAATCAAATACTACTAGTGAGCCTGCAGCACTGGTTGTGCCATCCATATTGGTAGCCCTGTAAACATGGCTCAGACCTGCCACTGCAGTGTCTGTGTGTGCTGATTTCAACTGCCAATTCGACTTGGCAAGTGTACCCATTTGCCAGGCCTAAACCTTCCCTTTTCTTACATGTAAGACACCCCTGTAGCCCCATGGGCTGGGTGCAGGGTGCAGTGTATGTTTAAGGTAGGGCATATACTAATGTGTTTTATATGTCCTGACAGTGAAATACTGACAAATTTGTTTTTCACTGTGGCAAAGCCTATCCCTCTCACAGGATAACATGGGGGCTACCTTTAAATATGATTAAAGTGTAGATTCCCTTTGGGACCAGATAGACATGTGGAGTGTGGGGTCTCTGAGCTCACAATTTAAAAATGCATCATTCAGTGAAGTTGGTTTTGAGCTTGGGTGTTTGAAAATGCCCCTTTTAGAAAGTGGGCATTTTCAAACTTAAACCATTCTGTGACTGTCTGTTTGTGGATTCCCTCTCTGGGTTAGTTTGACAGTTGGGCTGTTTGCACCTCTCTCTAGACAGTGATACAAAGGGAGCTGGGGTTTAGCATGCATGTCCTGATGAGTTGGGAGCAGAAGTGGTTCCAGTGTATGAAAAGGGGCACAGAAGTGACCCATCAAATTATAGGCCTATTAGCCCCATTGATATATCTCAAACATTGTTTTGTAGGCATTTACTGGGGAGGTTATTGGATTGGATTGAAGAGAATGAGATTATTTCGCCCTTACAGACAGGGTTTATGGAAAATACTGGGACACTCGTTCAGTTATTTTGTTTCTTACTAATCTTCTGGAAATATGTGGTGATTGATAAGAAACATGTATATGTTATTTATATAGACTTACATTCAGCCTTTGACCACATCCCCAAGGGGAAATTGTGGGCAGTGCTTAAACAGCTAGGAGTTCTGAATTATCTGCTACAAATGATTATGCTCAGGTAAGATGGGGTCCAAACAATGAACTTTCCAAACATGTTGGGGTTGGATAGAAGGGTGAGACAAGGGTGTGTCTTGGCCTCAACCCTGTTTACCTTATATATCAACGGGTTAATTGAGTACTTGCAGGACTGTAATGGGGTTCCTCCAAAGATTGCCGAAGGACCAGTGGTGTCCTTGATGTTTGCAAATGATACCTTGCTTTTAGCTAGAGCACCAATGGGGCTACAAAACCTATTGGACAGGTTCCCTGTAGCATGCGAAAAACTTTGTCTTGGAGTAAACATCAACAGGACAATATATATGATGTTCAGTCCACATAAATCATTTAGGGTAGGTAAAGGACTTTGGGGGTCATTCTGACCCTGGTGGTCTTGGACCGCCAGGGCGCAGAATGACGGAAGCACCGCCAACAGGCTGGCGGTGCTTCAAAGCCCATTCTGACCGCGGCGGTAAAGCCACGGTCGGAAAACCGAGGCCGGCGGTTTCCTGCCGTTTTTGCCCTGGCTGGGCGAATCCGCCAGGGCAGCGCTGCAAGCAGCGCTGCCCTGGGGATTCTGACCCCCTAACCGCCAGCCTGTTTCTGGCGGTTTTCACTGCCAGGAAGAGGCTGGCGGTAAGGGGTGTCCTGGGGCCCCTGGGGGCCCCTGCACTGCCCATGCCACTGGCATGGGCAGTGCGGGGGTCCCCTAACAGGGCCCCAGCCAGCTTTTCACTGTCTGCCTAGCAGACAGTGAAAAGCGCGACGGGTGCAACTGCACCCGTCGCACGGCCACAACACCGCCGGCTCCATTCGGGGCCCTGCTTCTGTGTTGTGGCCTCATTCCCGCCGGCCCAGCGGGAATGTTGGAATGCCAGCAGCGGTCTTTTGGCTGCATGGCGGCCGATTGGCGGTTCCCGCCTTGCGGGCGGCTACCGCCGCCCGCCAAAGTTGGAATGACCGCCTTTGTGTACCTAGGAGTAAAAGTCACTGAAACTTTAGTTTGGACTCCACAAATCACTAAATCCCAGCTTGTCCTCCAACATGTTAGCTCTGTCCTGTCCAAAAGGTTAAAAGTCAGTACAAATAGGCCAGCCACTATTGCCACAGACATCTATCAGGCAAAGGGGGTAGGTGCAGCACTTATGATGCTGAGCTATGCAGCTCCCAGAAATTAGGGTTGCTTGAAAAACTTGAAAACACTTTTATGAGATCAATCTTGGGACAACAATGTAATGTACCACTAACCCCAAAAAGGTTGGACCTTGGGCTGCAAATGATTGGGTATGTGGTAGTATTTAGAACCCTAGCTTTCTGGGTATAGATTTGGCTTAATAACTCACAACTTCCCATGAGATAGTCACTAATATAAGTAATAGTATTAGATAGAAAAGGGACAATTTCATGGTTATGCCATATACAAATGTGTCTAAACAAGTTGGATATGCGTGAACTTTGGACAAATCCACAAAGTGCCAACAAAAACACCCTGGCATCTCCTAAGAAGAATTCTTGGTTTTACATCCAGGGCTCCTGGTTGAATCTGGTTACTGTGGGAGATCTAACTGCTAGGTTTCTGGACTTTAAAGATCATTCACATCAGGAAAAGTTCATGAAGTAGATCTAACCCCAGCAGGCAAAAACCTTGTACCTATAGTTTGGATATGGCACTTTGCACCTTAAAATGTTTTTTACGTGGATGGACTAGTGTAAATAGCTCACCCTTTTGTCCTTCTTATCAAGAGTGTTTAGAAACTGGGGAACACTTTTTATTTTTTTAATCCCAGATACATTGTGTATAGCAAGCATGGCTCATTCTAACTTGCCTTGTCCTATCAGATTGACATATGAGTTCCACTATCAGGAGTTTTAGAAGTGATACGAGTCATTGGTTGATTTTTGCTCTGTCTAGATATTTATTATATGCTTGGTGGCCTAGATGTAACTACATCCAGTCCTATAACCATGGGAATGACATTTAATTTAGGGGACTTTTTTATGTTGGTCACTGAGTGTGCAGTAGCTGATGTATTAAGACAATGAAGTATTGTGAAAGTTGATATTTGGATTGTTTTAGCAATTTTCTTAGGGCCCACACGTGAGTTGGTCCTTTTTAACTCTGTATGCTAATATTTTTTTTTAATTGTTCATGCATGCATTGTTTTTTATTGTACACGTGCTTTTATCATTTTTTTATATAAACTGAATAAAGATTACTACTACTACTACTCATGTCACACTAGAAGCAGTTCCACTATGCACACTTCACCAAGGAATGTTTGACCCAATTGAGTCATGGAGGTTTTATTAATGGTGCTCCAATAGGCCACACATGCGGCTTGGAAATGGACACTGTAGACATCATGTGTAATATGTCAGAGAGAGACGTCCCTAAAATCCACAACACAATGAATCAGCAATCCCCAGGAAAATCACCACTAATGTCTGGCTCCCTTTACAATGAAATACTCTGAGTGCATCAGTAGACACCATTAGTTCCTTGGATGTTGGAGACTTACAGATATTTTCAAGTAACGGTTGAAGGCCTTCAACACGTTGCCAATTGGAAGCTACATCATTATCTCCATTATTGTCATGCAGACTCAGATGTCTGTTTGTGGATGAATGCTTGTACCCAAACACAAGTGATTCCAACATAACTGCAAGTCACTCCATGACGCTGGGCAGCAGTGAGGCCACATACCTAACCCATTACACATGTGCAGTGCACTTTACCACATGATGCCACATCAAGGACATTGATATTCACATTGTGGGTATAAACTCTAGGCATACCTGTCATGTCCCTCATTGCTACTGCAGTTGTACATGCCAAATGACATACTATGATGGGCGAGGGTATGTGTCAGACAATAAATAATTGTGACACACTCATGTTTGTTGCTCAACATGAAATGTACCCCCATTGTAAATGTCCTATTCCACACTCAGTTTGCAATGCACAAATATGTGAGGGAATACAGATATCATGTATACATAGGCAGACCACACATGAAACAGCAACTTACAAATGTTTTTTTAAAAGAGAAAGGGACACATTCTGACATGCACACACAAGGAATGTTAGCAACAATGATGGCATATAAATCATGTCATTGGACATTCCCCACTTACCAAGGGAAAGTATTGACCTATAGCTGCATCCAAAGATCAACGTAGGCTTTGTCACATGTATGTTGGACATCTTCGCATTGTAGACTGCAGTGAGGTACTAACCCCCTTCATAAACTGAAGACATTTGGCCTCTGGGTGGCAGATTCCTATGGACACATTAACCCAGACGCATGGCTGAGGACAGTGATCCATCACCTAGTTATCTTTGGCCTGTAATATTTAGGAGAAGTGGTCTGTTTCACCGAAATTACACACACTTCAATAGCAAACAGTAGTTGTTTGATCAAAGTACACAGCCATATGACATCCCTGCAGAGAAAGTGGTTTGTGGATTCTACCCAGTTGTGTCCTAGGTCCCTGTGCCAATATGCAAGGTACATCAGTATGCACCACATGACAATTCTACACAAAAATCACTCATCTAATGTGTAACACATGGCTCATTCACTTGGCAATGTGACAGGCAGAAATATGCCCTATACTCACCACCTTGTGGCTTTTGTACTGACCTCAAATGCCCATCAAGCAACAGATAGGCCACCTCCGAAATGCAGGCCAACAGGGGGTTCATGGTCCAATGGGCACTCTGTCCATGTTGGGAGGACAACCCCATGTAGACCTCGGCGATCTTGCGGGCCCAACATCTCAGGTCCTCCCACCTTTTTCTTCAGTGGTTGCTCTGATGGCGGTGGGCCCCTAGGATCCACACCTTGCATAATCCCTTCTTCTGATGATCATAGACCTGCATGGATGCAAAAGACAAATCATGATCACAAACTTCATCAAAAAAGTGTTAAGTCACACAAATGTCAGTAATATCAAGCTAGGACTTTCATATTTGTCAATATCCGCAACTGTAACACTTACAACCCAATAGGTACAGGGACATGACTACAGACATATATGTTTCCATCTGCAGACTAACCCACTACACTGCTCAGACCCTACAATGACTAAGCAAGCTTACTGACATCATATACACCATGTTCTAAAAAGCTGACTGTGATGTTAGCCACTATGAAATACATCACACCTATGTGAATTCTGAAGGGTAAACCCCTTAGGCATGAATGGACCAACACATTCACACTCTGTGAGAATGGCTCTCTGCATATAGTCCCTACAGGCAACTGCCAGAGTACAAACTAAAACATTACAAATGAGTAACATTGAATGGACTGGCATGGTGGGTACAGAAAGTGTCTTCCCTGCCCATGTGTGGACATGTGCCATAACAAATGCAGACTAATGCTACTTCATGGGGTGGGGTTCTGTTCTATGTACCTGTACCACATAACAGTCCTTTGGACATACATGTTCATCCTAAAGACATGGCACCCAACAAACAAAGGCATGCATTGTACAGTTTATGCTATGTGACCAAGCCTCCCAGGAATCAACACACTGCACTGTGGGACTGTCATTTGTGCAAATCCACTAGCCTCTCCAGCTCCTCTAGAGAGAAGGTAGGGACCCTATCACCTGCTGGACGTGGCAAGATTATTGCCAGAGGTGATACACAGCAGATCAGGTAGTGGATTTGTTGCTGGCAACATGGTCAGGTGTCAAGTAAATGAATTTGCAGAACATGCAATCACGTCCACAATGTATGCAGTCATCACCACCGGCAGGCACAGCCATTGGCCCGTGACCACCACTGGCAACAACATTAGCCTATGGCTGTGTCATCTGCAGTTGCAACGGCCTACCGCGATCACGACTTTCACCGGCGGTTTCAAGCGTTACCTAATGTCCAGTGGAGTAGGTCACGCAGCCACCATTTTGGCAGCCTGAAATGATGTATTGTGCATTAGAAACTGCATCACACCTCCGAAAATGTTTTTGAGCTCACAAACATGCTTATCCTGTCATGTCATGTAGGTCCTACCACTTAATAAACAAGAATACACTGTTCCAAAATACAAAGAAGAGGGAAGAGAAAAGGACATAGGGCAGTCCTGTTGTTAGAAGCAAGAGCCCTCACACATCCGATGGATGTCATGCTTCATCATTGGATTTGCTCCTCCTCAGACCGGCGCTGCAATGTCTGACGGGCACCTCACAATCCAAGAATGGTCTTGAGCCAATTTTATCATTTTCTTCTATTCTCTCTCCTTGTTTGCTCTGTGCCAAACCGTGGTTTACGGCACCATACCATTGAGAAAAGATCTCCGGCAAAGAGCCATCCTTTTGGGGTGCCCGTCAGTCAAACCATCTTGGTTGTTGACGCCACTAAGGAATCCAACTACTCAAGGGGAAGTCTGCTTCAATGAGGCCCATTGAAGAACATGGCAGGTAGTGGAGGGGGCATTTAGGCTCCTGAAGGCCAGATTTAGGTATCTGGACCAGACATGTGGAGCACTCTTCTACTCACCTTGGAGAGTGTGTCAGATCATGTGCTGCATGCTCCACAACATCACCCTGCAGAGAAACATCCCGTACATCCCAGAAGAGGGTGAGCCTGCAGTGCCACTGGACGAGGCTCATGAAATGCACAGTGAGGATGACAGTGATGAAGAGGAAGAATCTGACTTGCGGGGAGATGTCATCAATAGCTACTTTTGATGAGTGTAAGATTGTCATGTGATGCAATGACTGTGCCTGTGTGAAGAACTATAGTTGTATGAATGTGTGGAATTGAGTGCTTTGGAAACAACTAGGGAACTGATACTCTGCAATATTCCGTCAAAGGGTGCTTGAAGCTCAAGCTGGTGACACCATCCACTTTTCTGTTTACATATTTGAAAGGACAATGTCTGACAAGGCACTTCCTTATGTGGCCTGGTGGGGCTGTACCTTGGTATGTGTACATTGACACAATATGAGTAAGCCATTTTTGGTTGTGTCTGTCCAGACATTTCAACAGCCTATGCACTGTACAGTGAAATAAAATGTTTGGTATGACCAGACACTTGTAGAAATGTGTTTGTGTATGTTGGTAGTAATCCTTACCAGGACACTGTACCTGTAAAATATCCCTCCTTGCATTAGTGTCTTGCGTCTTCCTCATTTGCTTGACATGGTCTTACATCGCTACACAGCAAAATGTGTAACAGAAGCAAGGAGATAATGACTTTGTGATAGGTGGATTTGTTGAAAATGTGTTCATAAAATAAAATTGGGGCATGATGGAAAAGAAAAGTGAAGGGTTTAGTCATGGTGGATGAAATCATTGGAGTATATGGCACAACATTGGAAGTCCAAAGTCCAGTGTACTCCTCCCAATGGAAATGGAAGGTGGTTGAAGAACAGTCAATAGAGTGAATGTGTGGCACTCAAAGGAGGTTATTCTGGAAGACAGCACTTGCTGGCAGTGGTGGGTATCTGGCCATCCACACCTTCTGGATTCTTTGCTGGAATACACCAGCTAGCGTGGTGGGGGTCTCTGCTGCTACAGAGGCAGGGATCTCTGGGGTGGGTTGTTCCCCTGACTGGGCCTCCCTTCAAGTGGCTGGCAATGGTGACGGGCCTGGCATAGTTACAACAAAGGAAGGGGTAGGGTGTTGTTGTGGATCCCTGAGCAGGGTGGTGTTAATGTCCCTCAGCAACCCTGTTAGGGAGAGCATGTTGCTATTTTGAGCCTCCCACTGTTCATGCATTTCACGATGAAAGTCCCTCTTCAGCTGCTTGATTTCCCAGAGATGTGCAAGTACCTGACACATCACACCTTGGGACATCTGATAGACCCCCAAGGCATGGCTCATGCTGTCCTGGCCATGTGCATCCCCAGTGGCCTTAAACCATTGGTGGACAGCATCCCTCCCATGCACCCTACCCCCTTGGTCCTGTGCCCTTGGCACAGGGTGCCCACTGCCACTGATTCCAGGACCATCATTGTCAGAAGTGTTGTGCTGCAACTCAGAATCATGGAGTGGGGGCATAAGATGGTCGCTACTATCCTAGAGATACAGGTTGGGGAGCGAAGGGCTGCCTGTGATGTAGAGGCAACTGGGCTTGGAGATGATGTAGTAGCCACAGTGAGACTCACTGTTGGTGTCTGACCAGGTTGTCCTGATGGGCCAGAACCATCCTCCACATCCAGACGTCCAGGAATTTCATTGTCACTGAAGGTTCCATTTATGGGGGTGGTGGCAAAATGGCCAGTGGCAGCTCGACATGTTGATGGGAAACATACACTGTTACTGGTTGTATTGTAACATCTACATGCAAAAGTTTAAAGTGACATTTCGCATATATCTTGCACATAGTTGATTTGCAGGTTATCCAATTGTGACAGGTGCCCAAGCTGTTGGTTGTACTGACCTGACAGTTGTGAAGCATGCCAATTCCATTTACATCAAGCAGCTGCTGAAATGTGCAGATCATTAACCCTTGGGAGGATGGCCTTAAAATGCCATCTTGCCACCAGTGTAGGCAAAACAGTGGCTAGGCAAGATATGTCTTCGGCCATTTTGAGGTCTAGTTGATTGTTATGAAGGCAGACACAGGATCTTGTTGTATATGTGACTGGAGTCATCATGTGGTCAATGCATTGTGTTGCCAAATCCATTCTAGTGATGCAGCTTGAGGCCTTTGGGATCATTGTTTTACACACTGGGTAAGGTGTCATTGTTGTCCTCAATAGTTTCATCTTCAGTTAGCTGGTCAAGATGGAGCTAGGTAGTCTGACACATCTCATAATTCAGCATGATTTGTATGTTTGCCCCTCCCAGGTGATGAAACTTCAATTGAGAGTTAGAAGGCAAGGGAATGTGGACAAGTGACCACTGTTGTGGTGCTTGGAGTTACTAATGCAGTGCTTCCTGGGAGATGCAGTAATGTTACACTCTATACGACACACACTTGACAGATGGCATCCTCCCAGGTTAGTGAACCTCAATTGATATTTCACTAATAGATGGAATTGGGCAAGTGAACATTGTTTTTGTGTTTGGAGCTAGGGACACAGGGCCGATTGTGTTTTGTATTCCGGTCACTTCCTTTACTTCCCCCTCCATACAAATGATATACGCCCATATGTGTAAACTTAATTTGAGAGTTAAGACACAGAGGTATTTTGGCATGAGGACACTGGACTTGTGTTTTGAGTGGAAGAGACAGAGCCTCCTGGACTTAGCAGTCATGTCATTCCTTTTACTTCATACACTTGCTAACTGTCATCCGCGCAAGTGAGTACATTTCATTTGTGGGGTCATAAAGAAGGGTATTTGGAGAACTGAACACTGGACTGTTGTTTTAAGTTAATAAAACAGTGCCTCCTGTGAGTTGCAGTCATATCACTCCCTGTACTACACACACTATACAAATTGTATCCTTCCAGGTGAGTACACTTCAATTGAGAGTTACCAAGCAAGGGTATTTGGACAAGTGGACACTGGTATGGTGGTTGGAGTTAGAGAAACAGTGCCTCCTGGGAGTTGCATGCATGTCACTCTCATTACTCCCAAATACTTGACAAATGTTATTCCCCCAGGGGAGTACACTTCATGTGTGAATTACCACACAGCGGTCTTTGGGGAAGAGGACACTGGGCTGGCTGAGTGGAGTAACAGTAACAGTGCCTCCTGACCTTAACAGTCATGTAATTCCCTGTACTAAACACACTATACAAATGTTATCTTCCCAGGTGAGTATATTTCCTTTGTGAGTTGGCATACATGGGAATATGGACAAGTGACCACCTGTGCTGGTGTTTTGGGTAACAGTGCCTCCTGGGAGTTGTCATGTCACTCTGTTGAATATACACACTATACAAATGTTATCCTCCCAGGTGAGTACACTTCAGATGGGGGATAACAAACAAGAGTATTTGGAGAAGCAAATATTGTGCTGAAGATTTGAGTACCAGTAACACTGTATGCTGGGAGTTGTTTTCATGTCAGTCCCTGTACTACACACACACATACAAATTCTATCCTCTCAGGTGAGTGTGAGTTGAATTGGGAGTTAACAAACAAGAGTATTTGGAGAAGGAAGCGCTTTGCTGGTGGTTTGAGTAACAGAAACAGTGCATGCTGGGAGTTATTGTCATGTCAGTCCCTGTACTACTCACACTATACACATGCTATCCTTCCAGGTGAGTACACTTCAACTGGGAGTTAACAAACAAGGGTATTTGGAGAAGGAAACACTGGTCTGGTGTGTGGAGTCGTAGTATAGTGCCTGCTGGGAGTTGTAGTCATGTAACTCCCTGTAGTATACACAGGATACACAAATGTTATCCCCCAGGTGAGTATACTTCAATTGTGAGTTGCCAAACAGGGGTCTTTGGACAAGTGAACACTGGGCTGGTTAGTGGAATGTCACCCATGGTGGCAAACGGTGAGCAGTGAGCATGCATGACATAACATTTTGTTGACATTTTTAGTGCTGTGACTTATTTGTTACTTATCAGACTCCCCTCCCCCAAGTATGTCTGTCAAGCCCTCAGAATGCAGAATGGCTGAGACCATCTTCTCCGAGGGAAAGAGATGTAATGAGGCGCTAGGAGGGCCACCGCCAGTCTTTCTGGTCTGCAGCTCGTGTCTGGAGATGAGGGAAAGGGCCTTGCTCCTG
Source organism: Pleurodeles waltl (assembly GCF_031143425.1). Classification (NCBI taxonomy): domain Eukaryota; kingdom Metazoa; phylum Chordata; class Amphibia; order Caudata; family Salamandridae; genus Pleurodeles; species Pleurodeles waltl. The sequence goes on along the minus strand of NC_090445.1, from coordinate 927,223,726 downwards.
AGGTCATTCCACCTCTTCCTCATATCTTCCTTTGTACACGGGGTGGATCCTACAGCACTGACTATGTTGACTATCCTGTCCCACATTTCCATTTTCCTACTGAGAGGAGTGTGCTGGACTTTATCTCCAAACAATTGTGGCTCTACTCCGATGATTTCATCCACCATGACTCTCAACTCATCCTCAGAAAAACGTGGAGTTTTAGAAAGTGACATGGTGGAATTAAAAACAAAATGTGAATGTGACTTGCTAAAGAGGGGAGGTGAAAAAGTTTGTGACTGGACAAAAGTGTGCGCCTAGTGTCAAAAGAGATGGTGAGAAAAAACGTGTTGCCTACTATCGGTGCTGCTGTGTTGAATAATTAACGCTGGCTTCTATATGTTGCATTGGTGATGCAGAGGATTGTGGTGTGTGAAGGGATGTGTTTTATAGTGATATATATATATATATATAGAGAGAGAGATAGATTATTGAATATTCATGGAATATATTTAATTTGCATTATATAAAAATGTTATATAAAAATATTTAATATTTACTACTTCAAATGTATACATATTACATTACAAAATGAATATTTGTGTCTATTTTTGAATGCTATTAATGTCAATCATGTTTATTATTACAATATTTTGCACTTACCATTATTAGTATGGGAAACTCAATATTATGACAATCAATATTTTTTCCCAATATTTTTGATAACAATATTATGGCGGTCATTACAACATTGCCGGTAAAAGCCGCGTACCGCCGTGCAGAAGACCGCCAACACACCGGCGCAGCCGCAGAAAACCACCACAGCTATTATGACCCACAGCACGGAATCCGCCAAAATTTAGACACCCACACAAGTCCGCCACACCAAAGGTCAGTGATAAACTGGCAAAAACAAAACCTCCCCCGTCACGCCAACAGAAATACGCCGAAACTATCAGGACACACGAATCCACGCGGCGGTCTTTCAACCGCGGTATTCCATTGGCGGTACACACCGCCGCGCTCAAAATACACACACATATACAAAACACAGCCACATTGGGCAATTCAAAATACACACACCACTCCCACACACCCAATACTATATAAAACACACACCCACATCACCCACAAACCCTTACGACAACAAATCACGAACGAAGGCCAGAGAGAGACACCACCATCAACAACACAAGCATCCAGAGGAACACAACACCATAACCCACATAACTTCCACGCACCGCACACTACACACCACTACATATCAGCACATTTATCACCCCACACATCACTTACACCACCCCATGGCACGGCAACGACACCCCAGGTTCTCGGAGGAAGAGCTCAGGGTCACGGTGGAGGAAATTATCCAGGTAGAGCCACAGCTATTCGGATCACAGGTGCAGTACACCTCAATTGCACGGAAGATGGAGCTATGGCGAAGAATAGTGGACAGGGTCAACGCAGTGGGACAGCACCCAAGAAATCGGGAGGACATCAGGAAGAGGTGGAACGACCTACGGGGAAAGGTGCGTTACGTGGTCTCAAGACACCACCTGGCGGTTCAGCGGACCGGCGGCGGACCCCCACCTCCTCCCCCACAACTAACAACATGGGAGGAGCAGGTCTTGGAGATTCTGCATCCTGAGGGCCTCGCAGGAGTAGGTGGAGGAATGGACTCTGGTAAGTCAAATCTTAACTATTACATCCCCCACCCTACCTGCATGCCAGCATGTACCCCCACCCTCACCCCCATCACTCTAACTCCTCAAAAATGTCCCAACATCACAAACCATACATCCTAACACCAAGCCCTGCATGCAACAACAAAGCATGGACACCCATCACTAAAGCATGCCCACTGCACATACCCATACACCCCCCTAAACCACCATCACACAAGGTCCCACACAGGAATGTAAGCACTGGGGTACACGGTCACTCACCCATTGCACAGCATGGCACACACAGATGTAATAAACATCCTTTTATACCCCTGCAGGACCCCTACCCAACGTCACCGGACAGGAGGGTCCTCACATGTCCACACCACCAACAGAAGAGGTCCACAGTAAGGACAGTACCTCTGTCCAACTGGATCTAGATGACCAGTCCGGCCCATCGGGGACCTCGGGACAGTCGGTTCCCCACACCCAGTCACAGGCCACCACAGAGCTTCCCCCCTCTGGAAACACCAGCACAGCACCCACCCAGCGGGCCCATACCTCCGTCCCCAGGAAACGTCAATCAGCAGTGTGTCCACCACTACAGGGAACCCAGGCTAACCCACCACCCCAACAACAACAGGGACCTGGGGGCAGTGGTAGTGGGCACACTGTCCAGGGGACGGAGGCCCGGGAACACAGGGGAACTGGGAGGGCTGCTGTGCGACAGGGGGCGGACAGGCCCAGGGAACCCACTCTCCACGAGGCCTTCTCCTCCATCATGGGAGCCTACCACCACTCCCAGGAGACAATGGCAACGGTACTGGCCAAGTTTCAGGAGACCCAGCGCCTGCAGGAGGAACAGTATATGGGCTTCACGGAGGAACTCAGAACCATCAATTCCACCCTGGGCACCATCGTAGGGGTGCTGAAGGAAGTACTCAATACCAGGAGGGACACTAGCCTGGACGATGAACTGCCCACAACCTCCACCGGCGCTAGTGGACAGGAGGCACCGCCACAGGACCACCACACCAGCACCCCACCCCCTGTAGAGGGAGAACCACCTCTCAAACTGTCCCTGAGATCCAGGAACAAGACATAGAACGATGCCAAGACCCCCGCCAAGAAATGAGACCACCCTGATTGTCATCCTACTGTCCCACTTTGTCACCCTGTCCATCCTTAAACTGCCCCAGCTCCACTTCCTATGCCCATTTGGGCAATGCACCTGTGAGACTCATACACTGGACTCTGCCATGGACATTCCTCCGCCATCACCTGTCACCATTTTGCTACCCCCTCAAATTTTGAGCACTAAAATAAACACCCTTAAAGCACAAAACAATCTGGAGCAACACAGCTCTAGTCCATGAGGAATCAAAGCAGATGTCACACTGTGGGACCCAGATCTGTGAAATCGTAAGGGAAAGTGACAACTCAGTGACCATACACTGGGTGAAAACGACAGACAGTAGAGAGGCAGTAGTGTTTAAGTACATGTAGTAGGCAGGTCTGTATTCTGACCTGTGTTTCACTGGAAATATTGCTGGATCACTGAGTCCCTGTTGTCCATGTCTTCTTCCTCTGCTTCCTCGTCTTCACTGTCCACAGGATCCACAGCTGCAACAACACTGCCATCTGGACCATCATCCTGCAGAAAAGGCACCTCTAGTCGCAAAGCCAAGTTGTGAAGCATACAGCAGGCCACAATGATCTGGCACACCTTCTTTGGTGAGTAGAATAGGGGTCCACCTGTCAAATGGAGGCCCCTGACCTGGCCTTCAGGAGGCCGAAGGTCTACTCGATCACCCTCCTAGTTCGCCCATGGGCATCATTGTAGCGTTCCTCTGCCCTTGTTCTGGTATTCCTCACTGGGGTCAGTAGCCATGACAGGTTGGGGTAACCAGAGTCACCTGCAAATGGCGAGGGACAACTGTTAGACACACACTAACCTGGAAGGATATCCCCAGACCCAGACAACCATTCCCACTGACTAGCTTCCAGGTGCTCACCTAAGAGCCACACACTGTGCCTCTGGAGTTGACCCATCACATAAGGGATGCTGCTACTCAGCAGGATGTAGGCGTCATGCACTGAGCCAGGGAACATGGCATTCACATGGGAGATGTATTGGTCTGCCAAACATACCATCTGTACATTCATGGAATGATAACTCTTCCAGTTTCTGTACACCTGTTCACTCCTGCGGGGGTACTAAAGCCACATGTGTCCCATCAATGGCACCTATGATGTTGGGGATATGTCCCAGGGCATAAAAGTCACCTTTCACTGTAGGCAAATCCTCCACCTGAGGGAAAACGATGTAGGTCCGCATGTGTTTCAGCAGGGCAGGCAACACTCTGGACAACACTTTGGAAAACATAGGCTGGGACATCCCTGATGCAATGGCCACTGTAGTTTGAAATTACCCACTTGCAAGGAAATGGAGCACTGACAGCACCTGCACTTGAGGGGGGATTCCTGTGGGATGGCGGATAGCTGACATCAGATCTGGCTCCAACTGGGTACACAGTTCCTCGATTGTGGCACGGTCAAGCCTGTATGTGATTATCACATGTCTTTCCTCCATTGTCAACAGGACCACCAATGGTCGGTACACCGGAGGATGCCGCCATCTCCTCACATGTCCCAGTGGACGGTGCCTGTGAAGGACAACAGCGAGCACAGAGTCAAACAACTCAGAGTACGTACCCACAGCTTACACAGAACACCATTCATAATCTAAAAAGTGGCCTGTATGTGTGTTGAGTCTAGGCCTAGGTATGTGTGACGCAGTTGAAAATGAAGCCATGTGGGCGGCTGCCTGACCTGTAAAGTGGGACAATGGGATGTGAGGTAACTGCGCTGGCGTTGTACACCGTCGCGGTAGGCGGTCAAAGACCGCGGTGCAATGCTGCATTGGTTAACATTGGACCCTTTGGGTCCCAGGAGCCAATGACGATGTACGCCGGCGGTGACGGTACGCACTGCCGAGGCCGTGACCGCCATTTTCTATATGTTCAATCACTCGATACCTGATCTTCGACAGGAGAGGACCTACACTGCAAGTGTTGCTGTGACCTCGGTCTGGAAGAGACAATGGCTCAAGTGTCTGGGGAAAGGGCCCCTGCCTTCACATCGGAGGAGTTGGAGAAACTTGTGGATGGGGTCCTCCCCCAGTACACGCTACTCAACGGTCCTCCAGACAAACAAGTAAGTACACTGGGAGCATGCTGTATGGGCTATGCCTGTGTGGAGAGGGGTGGATGTAAGAAGGAAGGGGGGAGAGTGTGGCGTGCATGAAACAACGGTGAATGCATGTGCCACATGCAAAGGGTAGGGATTGGGGCCAATCACTTTGATGGTGCAGTTGGTAATAACTTTCTCTTCCCCCTGTACAATTCATGTAGGTCAGTGCCCACCAGAAAAAATATATTTGGCGTGCCATCGCCAAGGATGTCCTGACCCTGGGGGTCTACCACAGATGGAGCACCCACTGCTGGAAAAGATGGGAGGACATTCGCCGCTGGAGCAAGAAGACGGTGCAGGCTCAGCTGGGGATGGCCTCCCAACATGGGAGGGGTGCCCGTCGCACCATGACCCCCCTGATGTTCCGGATCCTGGCAGTGGCGTACCCGGAGTTGGATGGGCGCTTGAGGGCATCACAGCAGACACAAGGGGTTGAGTACACTCTCATTCTGCTGATTTTGCGCGCAGTGGAGGTGTCTGGGTGGGGGAGGTGGGCTCTGGGTTTCCCTAGGCCAGGGCGAGTCCCGTAGGCAAGGTTCCTCCATAAGGCAGGCCTTTTGGCACCCCACTGCACCTCTGTAGAGTGCCAAGTACACCTAGTCATGCCCCTGTGTCATCCATGTGTGCAGATGTCGTCCATAGCCTAGTAGGCCATGTCTCAGGAATTGAACAGTGGAGCCCAAGAGCGCAGCGTAGTGCAGGGGGCTTCTGTGTCTGTCGTGTCCGCCAACGGTAGCGGTAATGCATGCACTCAACATGTCTTTCTTCTGTCGTCCCCCCCCTTTTTGTGGTCTCCTGGTTCTTGTGTGCATTAGCATCATCAGGCGGAGGAGCAGTGGCACCGGAGCACGAGGGGGCTGCATCCCACATGGCCATGGAGGGCCACACTACGGAATCGGACTTCACCAGTGGGACGGAGGGCGAGGAGAGCTCCACGGCGGGGACAGGAGCTGAGACCAGTGACACGGACTTGTCCTCTGATGGGAGCTCTCTTGTGGTGGCGGCAACATCTGTGCCCCCCCATCTACAGGTACAGCCGCCACCCCCCCATCCAGCACCGCCCTCCCAGCAGCCCCTCCGCCTTTGCCCTGTGTCCGCTCAACCGGGAGGGTGGGAATCACCTTCGCCCCAGGCACCTCAGGCCCTACCCCAGTCACCCCTGCTGCCCTCAGTGAGGAGGCCATTGACCTCCTTAGGTCCCTCACTGTTGGGCAGTCTACCATTTTGAATGCCATTCAGGGTGTAGAGAGGCAGTTTCCAAACAAATGCATACTGGAGGGCATTCATTCTGGTTAGGCGGCCCTTCAGCGAGCTTTTCAGACTCTGGCCTCAGCACTGATGGCAGCCATTGTCCCTGTCTCTAGCCTCCCCCCTCCAACTTCCTCCACCCAGACCCAAACCCCTGTACCCCAGCCTATCACAAGCACACCTACAGACCAGCATGCACACATGTCAACACACAAGGGAAGCTCAGGCAAACATAAGCACCACACATCCCACAGGCACTCACGCAAGCATCACACACATGCAGACACACCAACATCCACTGCCTCCACTGTGTCCCCCTCCTCCTCGTCTCCCTCCTCCCTCCCAATCTTGTCTACACTCACACCTGCATGCACTACCTCTACAGCCACTACTACTATCACCAGCACACCCACCACCACACCCCGCTCACGTGCAGTCACCACCCCCACTACCATTCACACGTCCCCTGTGTCCTCTCCCAGTGTGTCTGTGACACCCCCTCCCAAGATACACAAACACAGGCACACAACCACCCAACAGCCATCCACCTCACGACAGCCTCCAGCCCATGCACCTTCACCCAAAGTCAGCAAACGAACACCTCCTACAACCACAACCTCTCCCCCCACTCCCAAACCCCCTCCAGCTACCCGTCCCAGTGTCTCCAAAAAACATTTCCTGTCCAACCTTGACCTCTTTCCCACACCTCCCACACCCCGTCTGTCTCCTAGGTCCCGAACTAGCACCTCAGCCACAACATCTCCTGGACCAGTGGTGCCTGTAGTCACCGGAATCTGGAGTGCACCGGCCACCAGGGCAGGCAGTGTGGCACGGAGCCACAGCACAGACAGTCCCCCACCTGTGAAGCATCAGAAGTTGGCCAGTGCCCGGCGGGAGAGGGGGAAGACTCCAGCCACCAAAGCGGCTCCCAGAGGTACAGGTGGGAGTGTGGAGTCCGCTGCAACACCTTCAAAGGTGGGGAAGGGGAACAAGAAACTCAGCATGTCTGGGAAGAGCAGCACGGCGGAGAAGACCGTCATCATCCCCGCTGCCCAGGAGGCCACCGCCACCAGCCCAGCTGCCCAGGAGGCCACCGCCAGCACCAGCCCAGCTGCCCAGGAGGCCACCACCACCAGCCCTGCTGCCCAGGAGGCCACCCCCACCAGCCCTGCTGCCCAGGAGGCCACCGCCAGCACCAGCCCAGCTGCCCAGGAGGCCACCGGCACCAGCCCAGCTGCCAGGAGGCCACCGCCAGCACCAGCCCAGCTGCCCAGGAGGCCACCGCCACCAGCCCTGCTGCCCAGGAGGTCACCGCCAGCACAAGCCCCGCTGGGACAGAGAGGACCGCCAGCACAAGCCCCGCTGGGACAGAGAGAACTGCCAGCACAAGCCCTGCTGGGCCATGAAGGACCGCCAGCAAAAGCCCCACTGGGACAGAGAGGACCGCCAGCACAAGCCCCGCTGGGAGAGAGAGGACCGCCAGCACAAGCCCCGCTGGGCCATGAAGGACCGCCAGCAAAAGCCCAGCTGGGACAGAGAGGACCGCCAGCACAAGCCCCGCTGGGACAGAGAGGACTGCCAGCACAAGCCCCGCTGGGCCTTGAAGGACCGCCAGAAGCTGAGTCACTGCAAAGGAGACCGCCGCTCCAACCACCACTGAACAGGGCACCGCCACCTCAAGCACTGATGAACAGGGTACCGCCGTCTCAAGCACCGCTGAACAGGGCACCGCTGTGTCAAGCACCGTTGAACAGGGCACTGCCATCTCAAGCACAGCTGAACAGCGCAACGCCGTCTCAAGCAACGCTGGCCTGTGAGCACCAAGGGCATGGATGCTACTGAGTCCGTGACGGGCAGAATGCAGCACTCTGGGCACCATGCCCCCTCCAGAACCAGTGGAGACTGTCATCCACTACCTCTGTCCTTAGCAGGATGAAGCACTCTGGGCACCAAGCCCCCTCCAGAATCAGTGGAGACTGTCATCCACTACCTCTGTCCTTAGCAAGATGAAGTACTCTGGGAACCATGCCCCCTCCAGAACCAGTGGAGACTGTCATCCACTACATCTGTCTTTAGCAGGATGAAGCACTCTGGGCACCATGCCCCCTCCAGAATCAGTGGAGACTGTTATCCACTTGAGAGAACTGTGGCTTTGTACTCACCAGGATGGAACAGTGGGCAACCCACCTACTGTAGAGACTTGAGAGACTGTGGCTTTGCACTCCCCAAGATATGGCAGTGGGCAACCCACCCACTGTAGAGACGTGAGAGACTGTGGCTTTGCACTCCCCAGTATGGTACAGTGGCTAACCCACCCACTTGTGAGACTTGAGAGACTGTGGCTTTGCACTCCCCAGGATTGAACAGTGGGCATGTGGCCCCCTTGTGGATTTGGCGTTGTGCACTCAACCGGCTGAGGTGCCCCCCTTTCCCTCCCCCTGAGGTGCCTGTTTAGTTGTTTCCTTATAGCGCCTGTAGTGTTCTCTCCATCATGGTCGGGGATCTTGTATGGGCCTCGCCCATACCGTGTGGGCCCAGTGTTCCACGGACTTAATTGGAGCACTACCGGGACTACTATGCTTGGTATATATTTTGTATATGGTGTATATATATTTTTGCCTACTTGATTTTAATATATTACAATGGTTACACTCATTTTCTATTGTCTTTGCATTCTTCCGGGGGGTTGGGGGGTGTATCTGTGATGTATCATGCTGTATTAGTGTGTGTGTTGTAGTGGGTGAGGGTGGGGGTGGGGGTGTTGAGTGTGTGTGTCCCTGTTTTTTCCCTCCCCCTCCCCTGTGTCGTAGGTGCAGTACTCACCGTGGTCTTCGCCGCTGGTGTTCGTCCTCCTGGTAGAGGAGCAGGAAGACTATCGCAGGGAGAATTTGGAGTTCCGGGTCCATGGTGTCCTCGTTCCCCATGGGGTGTGTAGAGGTGAGCGTTTTCCCTTCGAAAACCTGTTTCCGCCGTGTTTTTATCTGCAGTGAATCCGCCCCGGAAAAGGTGGCGGATTGGCCTGTTGTGATCCTGTGGGTGGTACTTTGTCCTCCGCCTCTCTGTTGGCGGTGACCGCCACGCTGTTTGTTTGTACCGCCGTGGCGGTCGGAGTGTTAAAGTGGCTATCTTTGTTGGCGGTTTCCGCCACGGTCGTAATTGCAAAATTTTTACCGCCGGCCTGTTGGCGGTCTTACCGCTGCTTTAACACTGACCTCCAGGGTTGTAATGACCACCTAATTTCCTTAATACTGTATCAGTGATCCATTTGTCAGGGAACATAAAAATGTTAGCCATATTTACAACTCCTGTCTCCGCTATATATCTCCAAAGTGGGAAGTGTGGAGGAAGTTGTTGGATGTTTGGTAGGTCTGTACTTTAATTCATATTATGCATGAGGTTAGATAGTGACTATACCACAAAGAAAACCTGCCTCCCAAAATACTGATAACGACAATGAATGACTAATGCACATTTTTGTATAAAGCTCCCAATAATAAATGATCAAAAGCAGATCAGCAAAAACACCAGATCTGAAACAGAAAAGGACCCAAGAGTTCTCCAAAATATCTACCCAAACCTGTGTGAAATGTAGGAAACGGAAAACGAATAGGAAAAGAAGACAGATTAATAGGACAGGACAGACAAGGAGGGTAGAAAAGGACAGATATTTTCTGTCAGAGCTAAGAGGCAGAAGTAACCAATTTAAAACCATCCCCTACCTAAACACACACTCGTACTGACTTACCTACTTTTTGTGAGCAGAGAGAAAAATAAAGCACAAGCATATTACATTTAAAACACTTTACAATACTTTCCAAATAACATCTAACATAATTCCCAAAGCAGTAGTCTTGCGCAACATATGTTATTCTCACATTAAACATTTAGGTGTGTGAGTCTATTTTAGAAAACATTTCTGATGAAGCAGGGTTTTACACCTTTTAAGTCATGATGCAAACGCGCAGCGATCATTTTACAGCTGAGATTACATATTTTTTTCATTTAGAAAACTGTAAAGATCTGTTTAATCTGATTTCTACACAATTACCCAGACATTCAAATTTAAAGAAGACATTTCAGAGACATTTGAAACATTTTTAAAGAACATTAGCACATTCTGTGCCATTTGAAAGCACCTGTCTCTGCTTATGGTATTTGCTGTGATAAAGCTAACATCACTTGCATGTACTTTTGGTTTTTATATTTACATTTAAAAGCATGTTTATTAGCTTTTTTGCAAGTATACCACTGAAGATTATTTCAACTGCAAATAATACGTTTAACATTACCGTGGCTCATATATGTATCTGACATATCACATTTGTGGGACAGTCACACTTTGAGCTCCAACATTATGTGCAAAGACCGTTTGTTAGGACAGGATTGCATAAACATTGCAACATAACCCAACGACATTTCTGAAAATATTAAACACATTTACCCTATGTTAGACCTGGTATCCTTGGCATAGTCTCCCCTGTATTTTTTGCTTCTGCTTCCCCTGTTTTACTGTATGCTGGACTCTGTTTTTGCTCGTTTTGTTACTATGGGCACTTCACCACTGCTGATCAGTGCTAAAGTGCAAGTGTTCCCTACGCAAAATTTTATGTGTAATTGGCTTTCCATAATTGGCATATTTGATTTACTAGTAAGTCCCTAGTAGAGTGCACTAGAGGTGCCTAGGTCCTGTAAATCAAATGCTACTAGTGGACCTGTAGCACTGATTGTACCACCCACATGCATAGCCCTGTAAACATGGCTCAGACCTGTCACTGCAAATGTCCGTTTGTGCAGTTTAAAAACTGCCAATTCGACCTGACAAGTGTACACACTTCCCAGGCTTAAATTAAACCTTACCTTTTTATGCATGTAAGACACCCATAAGGTAGGCCCTAGGTAGCCCCAAGGGAAGGGTGCAGTGTATGTTAAATGTAGGACATGTGCTGGTGTGTTTGTACATGTCCTAACAGTAAAATACTGCCAAATTCAGTTTTTACTGTCGCAAGACCTATATCTCTCATGGGTTGACATGGGGGCTGCTTTTAAATGTCCTTAAAGTGTAGTTTCCCTTTGTGAACAGATAGAAATGTGGAGTTTGGGGGCTCTGAAGTAACAATTTAAAATACATCTTTTAGTAAAGTTGGTTTTTAGATTGATAGTTTGAAAATGCCATTTTCAGAAAGCATATTACAAACCACAGAGGGTAACCCATGAAAACCCAAAGGGTCTGGGTAAAAGCTTTTTTCAAAACAACAATGACCCCTTAGGAGACAAAGACAGATTTAACAACAAAACCACCCCTTATTTCTTTCATTAAGCATAGATCCACAATCATTTAGGAAAACATCCTTTATTATATATACAAAATATGTTCTCTACTCATACACCCCAAATTAATGAAAAGAATCCCCCATCATATCACCACAACAGAAGGACAGAACAAAGTACGAAAAGATCAAGTGCTTGTCAAAAAGAAAAAAGAAGAGATAATCAATCCCCCACTAAACCATTCAAAAAAATAAACTTAAAAAGTCAGCCTGTTGGTTAACCCTTTCTCCGCATTGAATCAATGTTTGTTTTTCTCAGAATTCAATTCCCACTTTTGTCCTTCATTCAATATTTGGAAAGAAACCAAATCCAGGCTAAAGCATCATCGTCGACATTTCGACCCCCTCTAGCTCTTGGGCCAATTCCCGGCTCCACAACGGATCTTCCTCAGGACTAATAGATAGGGGACATCTAAAATCACCCAAAACAATGTATCAGTCTTCCTGTTACTCTTATCCTCCTTACCACTATGCTGCAAAAATATCCACATCAATACTCACCCACATATTTTGCATCTAAAAAAACAGACATCTTCTCCAATACTACTTCAACTTTCCACCAATCTTAAAAGTAAGAAACTAACTCTGTAAATCACCTCACATATCCAATAAGTTATTGCACAAGATAAATACTTCCAACACACTCTTACCCAAAATATATGAGGTTTATTATTCCCAATTTCCTCCTACAGTCAAATTCACACCAGATTGATTCCATGAATCATTTCAAATTCACACCAGATTGATTCCATATATCATTTCTTCAGGTCATATTTCTTCCCTTAAATAAAAATAGACATATCTAATTTATACACCTATAAAGAATAATCACCCAATAAAAAACTCAAGCCTATAAACATGTTAAAACATATTGACTTCATTATAAGTCAAACTTGCTAAAAAATAGCCATCCATGACTCCTCATTCGGTCAAACACAAATCGCTCCTCATGCTACACATTCCATTATCTTCACAAAATCCTCCTCACTTCAAGTCAAACCGAAAGTCAATTTCAGTCGGTGTTATCTTATAGTGACCTTTGGTTAAGAAATATCCTCAGAGCGAAGTCCAACAGGGACCCGTTACCTTTTCACCGTGGTAACTCAGTTGTCTATCTTGCAAAGCCTCTACTTGCCAGCTAAAGACGCGGCAAGGCAAAAGCCTGCGTTTAAATATCCTCAATCACTACGCACACATCCTGCACCTGAAAACATGCTTGGAATGCGGAAGTGTTCGCATACATCTGTGCGCACGCATACGGTGCCCGAGACTGTGTTCCAAATGTGAACGTCACAGCCCTCTTTCTACATTACTCTGTATAATCAATGTAGCTTTAAAGCTTCCCCAAATCGATACATCTTTACACGTTAAAAGGACAAACATTTAGTACACGGTGCTCCCTCTCAGCCCTACATTCTCAATATATTCATGTGGCAATCATATCTCCGTATTCCGCAAGATAATTCAAGCAGCTAAATCTACAGCGTGGTTTAGAAAAACCACCAGGGAACAACACATCATTCATCATTAGTGCATCTAGCCTTTAATTCGCACCACTCAGCCTCAACCTTTCATGCTACGATATACAACTCTTGAACATCTATAAATCAACAATACCTTTAGACAGAATTTTTACCAACCCTTCTCATTCATAAGTTGGACGCCCAAATCTTACATGGTGCTATGCTACAGACATTCAATGGTAATGTTGAATGTTACTATGCAAACAACACTTTCCGCTTTTGCCTTAATATCCACCATAGCACCTACAGCAATAACAGTGGGCCGATCAATCAACCTGACCCATTCAAACCCCAACTAATTCTGTCTCAACCATTAGATAAACAAGCTGTTTGCCTAGCTATTTCCTCATATTCATTCAAAAACAGAGTCCAAGAGATGAATCCATTTACATTCTCGTAAATTCAAAAGGTCCGTTACATTCCCCCCTCATTGGTTAACATTGATCTTATCAATCACCAGCCATCTCAATGAGTCCACCGATTGATTCAATGCAATAAAATGATCCACCAACGGTGCACCTTGTATCTTACATCGGATCCGACTACAATGTTGCAAAATCTGTACCTTCACTTTCTGTTTTGTCTGACCGACATATACTAAATCACATGGACATTTAATTACATCGATTACATTTATACTTTTGCAATTCGTGTGTTCTTTCAATGTCACAGACACATGCTAATATTTAAATGTTTTAATTTCCAGACATTGTATACATGCTTTACATGATCCACATTTAAAGTGACCCACAATCTTTGGTAAATTCAACATTGACAAAAGAGAAGGTTTTGGAGGTTCGGCCAATAAAGAGCTAACCTCCCAATCTTTGATGTTCTTATCCCTCTTACATGCATGCAGAAGGGGATCCTTTACTTCACGTTTGTCTGAAATTAAAGTCCAGTGTAGGTTAATAATCTTTCTTATTTCCGTACTTCTCGTGCAATATGTCATGACACAAATCATCCTATTATTGCCACTATCTGTACGTACCCTAGGTTCAAGTAGATGCTCCCGATGGCAGAACCAAGCTGTTTTGCATGCTTTTTTAACTGCACTTTTTGGATACCCCCGTATAATTAAACGGTTCATCAGATCTTCAGATTCTACAGAAAAATCCAAATTGTCCCTCATATTATGAGGCTGATGGCTCATATATTGTAGGAGAGAATTTGTCTCACTTTCTTTCCTGTAAAGAATAGTGTGTAGTCGGTTCTCTTGCACTTTAATAGTTGTATCCAAAAAAATGATCTCAAAGGAACTATACTGTATAGTAAATTGTATATCCTCCGATCTACCATTTAACCATTTATGGAAATCCATCAAATCACATTGAGTGCCTGTCCAGATCATTATCACAACATCAATATATCATTTCCATAAGGTTATGTGTGCAAAATATGGTAATGCTGTATCAAAAATGAAGTGTTGTTCAAAATTAACCATATACAGAATCACTACATCCGGCACGAAGGTGGCACCCGTGGCTACTCCTTTCGTCTGTACATAGTAATCTCCCTGGAAAAAGAAAAAAACGTGGTCATTGCTATCTCCAATAGGTGAACTATGAAACCCGTAGGTACTTGCAAAGGCTGTGCTCTACCATCCAATACTTCTCTGATCACCTGCAGAGCATGTCCCTGAGGGATATTAATGTATATCGAGACAATATCCATTGTTACCAAAATTTGGTTCTCACAGTCAAATTGTAGATCGTCAATTTAATGGTCTCCATCATATCTCTTACATAAGCCTCAGTCATTGGTACTAGAGGTTTCAAAAAGAAATCAACATACTTACAAACCGGTTCTAAAATTGAGCCACAACCTGATATAATTGGGCGACCTGGGGGCTTCAGAGGATTTTTATGTATTTTAGGGAGTATATATATCGTAGGGATTTGAGGATTCCTTATGTTCAAAAAATCATATTCCAAATCTGTGAGAAAACCCATCAGTAAAACCTCATTCGTAACCCTTTTAATCACTATCCAGTTTCCTATAGCTTCCTATATCTGCCAATTGCATAAGTATCTCATTCTTATAGTCCCTTGTGTTCTGTACTACTATGGCCCCTCCCTTGTCCGCCATTTTGTATCATTATCTCCTTATTCGATTTCAAACCAAATAATGCCTCCTTTTCAGCTTTCATGATATTACACTTTACATACCTCCCCTTGGATACCAAATTCATCGTGTCTCTCATGTTCCAAGGTCAAGATTTTATGTGACATTAAATGGGCAGGAGGAGTAAAAGTGGAAGGTGTTCTTAAGCCCGTGACAGAGACTGGGGACCGGGACATAGTGTCATTAAAATGATACCTCAATATGACCTTCTGAAAAAATTTATGTAATTCCATTTTCAGATTGAAATAATTTGGTTAATTAGTAGGGACAAAGGATAATCCTTTCGATAATGCCTGTTCTTCTGCTGGTGATAATTGATAAGTTGATAAATTCACCTCCGGATTGGGTTGACTCGCCACCTGTAATGCTGTCTCCGTGTTTGTATTTCCCCATGTTCTTCCTGTTGGAAGCAAACCTGTTTCTTGCCTCTGTATCTTCCCCTTAGAAAGCAGGCATTTTTTTGATGAAACCATTCTGTAACTCTGCCTGTTTGTGGATTCCTTGTCTGGGTCAGATGGACAGCTGGGCTCTTTGCAAATCTCCACAAGACAGTGACACAAAGGGAGCTGGGGTGTAGCCAGCATTTCCCTATGGGCCATCTGGGTTAGAGTGGAAGGAGGAGTGGTTACTTTTACCTGAAAGGGCTGATCCTGCCCTCACACAAATCAGTCTCCAACTCCTTTGTTTGTGTCTAAGGAGCAAGGCAAGGCACATCCTGTAAACAACTGAGACTTTCCTTTGAATTTGGGCAACTTCCAAGGCAGAAATGGGTTTAAGTATTAGAGCCAAAACTCCAGACTTTTAGATTACTTCAAGGATTCAAGGATTCAAGAGGAACCTCTGCCAGGAGAAGAGCTGAAGAAGTGCTGCCCCTGCCGGTGACTGTGCTTTGTTGGGCTTTCCTGCAGTTGCTGCTTCTATCTGAGAAAGGGGACAAAGACTGGATTTGTGGTATATTCCTGCTTGTGAGGTGTTTTCAAGGGCTTGGATTGAGCTTGCCCCTGTTCTGAAGTTTCATGGCCATCAAAGACTTCCCCTACTAGCACCTGGACTCTCTCCTGAGACTCCTGCCCTGCCAAGTGGTGCCTAATCCAGTTCCTGAGCACTTGACAAGAGAAGCTGGTGAAAAACCAAGAAAAACCAGTGCATGACTTCGGACGACTCTCGACTGACACCTCTGTTGGATCCCGCAACGCCACCTGCAACTCAAACCCTGGTCCTGGCTGGAGTGCGACGACCCCGCAGGCCTGACACCGTTGCAGCCCCACTGAAGTCCATGACTCAGTGAAGTCCCGAAGGGCCGTGTCACTGACATCTGTGACACCTGACTTTGTCGCACCACACCGTGGCTAAAGGATATCGACTCGGAAATTGGCAGATCCAAAGCTTCACACCGATGCTGCCTCACCTTCACAGCTCTGCAGCAAGGACCCAATGCCCCCACTCCTTCACTCCACAGCACCAGAACCGACACCGCACCGGATCCAGCAACGCCTCAATCCCTGAATCCATGCCCCAGCTTAATTCCTCATTTTCACTAGGTACTGTACCTGGGAGCTTGTGTGACTCCTTGACCGGCGCCATTAGCGTCAGATTGTTGGGAGCGACTCCATCATGATGACATTATATCACCAATTCGAAGCATTTGTGTTTCTAAGCACTATATTGAAGTTTAATCTTTAAAAAATCATAACTTTGCTTGTGTATGTTGGATTTTTGTTGTTTTCATCTTGTTTTAATCAGATAAATAATGGCTATTTGTCTAACCTGTTGTTGACTAATTTTGTAGTATTTTCACTGTGTTACTTTGTGTTTTGATACAAATACTTTACACATTGCTTTTGAGATAAGCGTGACGGCTTATGGCAAACTACCATGGGGGTGAGCACGGGTTATCTTAAATGTGTATCACTATTGCTCTGACTAGAGTGAGGGTCCCTGCTTGCACAGAGTACAAACTGACTGCCAATGAGAGACCCCATTTCTAACAACCTGTTCCCTCTTTGTCCACTCAACCATTCTCCTACCATAATGCATCATGTATTCTTTGAAACTCACACTCAATCACTTCCCCCATCCCTGACATCTTCATCACTTAATTTCCAAAACATTCTATAAACACTCCAGGCGTTCTACCTAAACATCTTCCTCCACCTGTACTCCTTGATTGTTCCCCTATGTGCTGGATCTGCCCGCATCTGTCTCTCAACCCACTCCAACCACCATCACCCAGTAAAACCCTGGAGGGTGTTTTACTACCCCCAATGGTAGCTCTTGACTACTGCAATACAGTCACTCACTAACAAACTTACCACACTGTTAGAAATGTGGTCTCTAGTTGACAGAGGTATGCATCTTTGTTCAAGTAGGGACCACAATCCTAGTCAGGGGTGTCATCCCCCACTGCTGTTGGCACATCATCTGGACAGCACTTCTCGTGCTCTCCCAACTCAACATTCTCTTGTGAACGGGCTTCTGCCCAGGCCCTCTGCGCCTTTTGGTACTCCTCCTTTCTGGAGGCACCCCGGGAAGGTACTCCCATCCTCTTGCAGAACGCTTTCGGCTGGCTGACAGTGTATGCTTCCATCAAATGGGGTCTCTAGTTGGCAGAGGTATATACCTTTGTACAAGTAGGGACCACAATCCTAGTCGGAGTAAGTCACACACAATCCAAATTATCCTTTGTCCACCCTCTGGTAGCTTGGCACTGAGTAGTGAGGCTTAACTCAGAAGGCAATGTGTAAAGTATGTGTGCAATAAATTATATAATAAAACACAGTGAAAACACCACAAAATTACACCACGCAGGTTTAGAAAAAGATGGTATATTTATTTGGTTAAAATGATAAAGATTCAAAAAGTACAAGTTGAGATCTCACTTTTGTAAGTTCAAAAAGAGTCTCAAATCTTAGAAGTCAACAGTTGTCTCTTGGTTACACAAAGTACCTGGTTTGCATTAAAAATAACACACACGTAGACCGCAGAGGCAGAGATGTGTGGAAAAATAGGGTGTGTGTCAGATTTTCCAGTGTGGCACAGATGATGCATCGTTTCTTTCCACGCTGCAAGGGGCTTTGTGTTATTTTTTGGTATGCAGTCTAGATTTCCTCACTGTGATGCAGGGATCTTTTTGGTGCCCAGGGACTATGCAGAGAAATTCTGGGTGTGCGAGACGAAGTCACAGGCGTTGCGTCAATCTGGTATGGCAACGCGTCGATTTTCCACTTGGGGAATCAGCTGCATTGTTCCGGGTCGACTGTGCATTCATCCAGTACGGCTGTGCGTTTAATTTTCTGTCACAAGGCAGGCGCTGCATCGAATCTTCACTAGGGAAGTAGGGCGGCATTGCTCCAGTTCGGCTGTGTGGTGATTTTCTCGTCACAAGATAGGCTGTGCATCATTTCCGGCAGGCTGTGTGTCGATTTTCAGTGCACAAGGAGTTTCCTGAAGAAAGGAAGTCTTTTTGGCCTTGAGACTTCAGAAAACAGGAGGCAAGCTAAATCCAAGCCCTTGGAGAGCACTTCTCAGCAAAGTCGGATGGCAGCAGGACATCAGGGCAACAGCAGGGCAGCAGTCCTTCTCAGCAAAGGAGTCCAGATGAGTCCTTTGGGCAGCCAGGCAGTTCCTCGTGACAGGTTGCAGGTTCAGGTCCAGAAGTATATGAGTTGGTGGGGTCAGGGACCCAGTCTATATATCCAAAAATGCCTTTGAACTTGGGGAGACTACAAAGAGTGGTTTTTAAAGTCCACGGGTTCCCTTTTCAGTACATCTCTGTCTGCCAGGGTTCCAATAGGGCATTTGGCAGTCCATTGTGTGAGGGCAGGCCACTAGCCTTTGATATGTAAGTCTTAGGCCCTCCACCCTTCCAGTCCAGGAAGACACATTCAGTATGCAGATGACTGCAGGTGTGACTGAGTGTCCTGTGTTTGTGGCTGTCTGGGTGAAATGCACAGGGAAGCTGTCAATCAGCCTAGCCCAGATTTGATTGGAGACAGGCTGTAAGGCATAGATGGATTTTACGTCCAGAGAAATGCTCACTTTCTAAAAGTAGTATTTCTAAAACAGTAATATAATGTCCAACTTCAACAATAAGCTGGACTTTCTATTACCATTCTGGCCATTCAAAATATGACCTGGTTACCCCTTTCTGATCAGAATCTACCACTCAAACAGTATATGAGGGTAGCCCTAATACAATCCTATGAAAGGAGCAGGCCTCGCAGTAGTGTAAAAACAAATGTAGGAGTTTTACACTACCAGGACATATAAACTGCACAGGTACATGTCCTGACTTTTATCTACATAGCACCCTGCCCTATGGGTTACCTAGGACGTACCTTAGGGGTGGCTTATGTGTAGAAAAAGGGGAGTTTAAAGCTTGGCAAGTACTATTAAATGCCAAGTCGAAGTGGCAGTGAAACTGCGCACACAGGCCTTGCAATGGCAAGCCTGAGTCATGGGTGACAGGCTACTTATGTGGGTGGCACAATCAGTGCTGCAGGACCACTAGTAGCATTTAATCTACAGGCCCTGGGCACATGTAGTGCACTTTACTGGGGTCCTACAAGTAGATCAAATAGGCCAATTGGGTATTAACCAATGTCACCATGTTTCAAGAGAGAGAGCACATGCACTTTAGCACTGGTTAGCAGGGGTAATGTGTGCAGAGTCATAAAACCAGCAAAAACAGTGTCCAAAAAGTGGAGGGAGGCAGGCAGGCACAAAGTTAGGGGTGACATCCCTAAGGCTGTCAGGTCTAACAGGAATGAACCAATGGTACCATGTTTAAGGGAGAGAGCATGTGTACTTTAGCTCTGGTTAGCAGTGGTAAAGTGCTCAGAGTCCCAAAACCAGCAGAAACAGGGTCATATAAGTGAAGGGAGGCAAGCAAAAGGTTGGGAGATGACCACCCGAGGGCTGTCAGTCTAACACACACCGTACCTGTTCATTCCACAAAACCCTCAGCATATCTCTGAGTTCCAACATATAGTAAGCATAACCCAGATTGGAAAAGTGTACTCAATTAGAAAATAAAAGCCCTCTTTCTTCTTCCTTTATGCCCCCATGTGTCATCACTTTGATGGCTTTCTCTTCACAAAAAACCCTCATTACTCTGTTGAGTTTTCCCCTGGCCTTGTGAATGGCTGCATGTTTTATTCCCACTCCATTTCCAACAAGGATGAGACAGTTTTTGTTTCAAAACCTCCAATTCCCTCTACATGTATTGCAGGAGTGTGTATAACACCAACATGTCTGGACAGCCCCATTTTGGCATTATGGTAGCCAGGAATGGCAGTAGACTGCCCTTCCTCATCCTACTCTTTCTCACCATAGCCATTCATGCCTGCTGCTCGGCAGTCAAAGGTTCCATCCATGTAGCTGCTGCTCAGCATATTTGACTGCCCAGTGGTTGAATGAATGCCCCACTATCCACGTCACTGACTGATGACTCCTTGGGCCTCTCACACACCCTGCAGGAAAAGAAATCGATTAGCTGACCATGTTACCACAAAGTATCAAACCCCCCTGAATCATTTACACCACTCACACCCCGATTCATTTGTGCACATACCGCTCACTGCATTTCGATCTTAACCTACCAATCTTTCTAATTTGAGCTGCTTCTCACTCTAAATGTGCCCACAAATGTTCTGCTCCAACCCAGAAGGAGTGGGTCCAAAAACTGGCAGGTTCAAGCCCTAAGTTTGCCAAAGCTTTGCGCAGGACTGAAAAGAGCTGAAAAGGCGTAACCTTGTTACTTTCCTGGTGACAAAACACCACTTCCTGCCGGCAGCCTGTCCAACCCTTGAACTTGTGCCCCTCACTTACTGGACACTCCGTCACACACCCTCCTTCATACAGCCATATCCACCTTCCTCTACCTGTTTTGTCCATTTTGGATTTCCACAACCAGATGCCTACCTGCCCTGGTTCCATGCATACTTCATCATGCCATAACTTATTCTTTGGACCTAGTCCTAATACCTCAGACACCCTGAACATCCCAGAAAACATCCAGACCATGCACAAGTCAAACAAGGGCACTTCAAACTCATTGTCACAACAAACACTCAAGCAGCTTAGATTCTTACACAGTAAATCAGAATTAATGGTGTCCCGCAGCACTCTCCATTGCACCCCTCTCTCCTTGCCCCATCTCTTGAGCATCTTGCCCAACATCTCATCCCCCACTGGATCAAAACCTCAATACAGCTTGCCATAAAATGACAAACCAGCTGGTTTGCCTTCAATTGTCGTGGGTGACAGACCCTTATCCTTCAGGGACAAAACAGAAATCATCACCCTTCCTTCCCTATCACTGCAGTCCTGTATCAAAGGCCCCCACTTCCCAGACTTCTGGAGGGACCGTTGTCATCACTTTTTCTACTCCAGGTACCAGACTGCAAAAACAGTGCCACTGTGAATAAGATAACAAGTCAGCTACAGCATTTTTTACCCCCTGCAGGTGAGTAGCCTTAAAGACAATGGGCCAGATGTATGAAATTTTTTTTGCACTTGCAAACGGTGTGAATCGCAAAACTCGGCCGTTTGCGAGATGCATGAAAGGCATTCGCAGACCACAAATAAGAAATAGCAAAAATTGCGATTTCTAGCGTTGCGACCTGGTTTTGTGAGTCGCAATTTGCGATTCGCAAAATCCAAATCGCAAGGAGATGTTGCAAAAAATCGCAAATTGCGATTTTTCGCAGAATGGCATTTGGCACATGCAAAATACCATTAACAGAAACCAGTTGGTAACCTGGTGCAAAATTAAAAAATGTATTTAAAATGCATTTTTAAATTGTACATGTAAAGCACACATGCCCTTTTGGCATGTGTGCACCTTACATGTCCCCAAAAATGTTTATGGGGTGCAACAGAGGGGGCCTTAGGCCCCCAGCACCCTGGGGTTTTGCATTTCCAAAATTGCGATTTCTGGTTCAGAAATCGCAATTTTGGAAATGCGAAAAATTCGGAGATATGGGCCAACAGGCCCATAGCTGCGAATGGGGACGGTATCGCAATTTGCGATTCGGTAATAGCATTTGCGATTTTTAAGAAAATTGCTATTTCCGAATCGCAAAGGGCCGTAATGATACATCTGGCCCAATGTTCTTTTTCAGGCACACCAACATGAAATAACGTAGCAGTATTAGGGGGTCATTATGACCCTGGCGGAAGGCGGAGAAGCGGCGGTAAGACCGCCAACAGGCTGGCGGTCTTTTTTTTGGAATTATGACCATGGCGGTTACCGCCATGGTCATCCGCTGCTTCTCCGTTCCGCCCGCCAGGGAGGAGACGACCGCTGGGCTGGAGACCAGGGTCTCCAGCCCGGTGGTCGTCACTATACCGCCGGCGGTATTTGGACGCGGCTTACCGTCATGGATTTCCTGCGGTTGGAACCGCCATGAAATCCATGCCGGTAAGCACTATCAGTGCCAGGGAATTCCTTCCCTGGCACTGATAGGGGTCTCCAACCACCTGACTCCCTCCCCTAAACCCCCCACCAACCCTGCCACCCCCCAAAGGTGGCAGGACCCCCCTCCCCACCCCGACCCCAACATCACATCACTCATGCACACAAGACACGCACGCAGGCACCACCAACACACATACACGCACACACACCGACATACATGCAAACACACAACCATGCAGACATATCTACAGACATACACGCACTCATTCCCATACTCAAGACATTCCCGCAAGCATAGAGGCACTCAGACATCCCCACTACATACACACACGTACACCCCCATGCACGCACACAACACCCCCCACCCCTCTCCCCTCACGGACGATCGACTTACCTGGTCCGACGATCCTCCGGGAGGAGACAGGAGCCATGGGGGCTGCTCCGCCGACACCACACCGTCAACAGAACACCGCCACGCCGAATCACAGGACGTGATTCGGTGGGCGGTGTTCTGTTGGCGTGGCGGTGGAGGTGGAGCAACCTCTACTTCCCCGCCGCCCGCCGGTATGGCTGTTGGCGGCTCTCCGTCCAAAAAAGGACGGAGAGCTGCCAACAGTCATAATACGCTGAGCGGAAAACCGCCACCACTGGCGGTCTTCTGCATGGCGGTCCCTTGGCGGTCTTTCAAAAAGACCGCCGAGGTCATATTGACCCCCTTAGTATTCTCAAATCCTGAGCCCTCAGCCAGGTCACTAGCTCCACAACCATTATGTTAGGTAAGTAAAACATCACCCTCCTTTTAGTCAACTCATCTCCCCACACTGCCAATGCTATTAGGAAACAAAAAAACTCCAAGAATGCTATGCTTCGCCCTTGCTGTAACCAATGCAGCACCTCTGCCCACCATCTTCCATTCCAAAACAATCCATAGCCATTAGCACCGGCAGCAGCAGAAAATATTTGCACCTGAAACACCATTTTGTTTTTCTGAAACCCCAACAACACACCATTGAAATCATCAAGGAAAGAGTGCCAAACTCCAAATCCACCCTCACCAGAAATCCTTATCCTGTGATGAGGTAAGGTGGCACCAGACATAGCCATGCCCAGTGGTCTACAGAAATTATGCCCATCCCTGCACCACCTTGCAAGCAAAATTCAAAAATCCTAGCAGTATCAGGACCTTGTAAATCCAAGCGTCTTTCACCTATCACTTTTTCCCAAAAAACTCTGCACCTCTTGAAACTTCTTCCACAGCAGTCTTGCTATCATTTTCACAATGTCTAGCTCAGTACCCAAAAAGTACAAAACTGCACTGGAGCCCTCAGTCTTCTCAGGTGCTGAGGGCATGCTAAATTAATCCGCTAGGGCTTCAAAGTGTTGCAAAGCTTTAAGACATTCACCAGACTCTGTTCTCACCACAAACAAGATATCAGCAAAGTATTGTGTTACCTCTCTGTGCCCTCTCACTTTCGTGAGGACCCATTGCAAAAAAGAGCTGAAATCTTTGAACAGGGCACAGGAAATAGCACACCTCATCGGCAAAACTCTGTCCACATAAATGAAATCATCAAACTGCATGCCCAGCAAAGGGAAATCTTCTGGATGTATTGGCAACAAACAGAATGCTGACTTAATGTTGCACTTCGCCAGCTGTGCCCCCAGACCACACTGTCTGACCAACCTAATGGCATCATCCACTGAGGCATAGACCACCCAAGTGTCTTCCATGGCTATGAAGTCAATGATCAACACACCTTCAGTCAAGGACAAATGATGTATCAACCTGTACTCTCCTTCCTGTTTTTTGTGTATTACGCCCAATGGGGTTATCATTTAGTTGGTTAAGGGCCAATCATAAAAGGGTCCCACAGTCCTGCCTTCCTTAACCTCCTAGTGCAATTTAGCTGCCACCACCTCTGGTATTCTTGGCTGACCACAAATTGTCAGCCCACCTACGACCACTTGAACCCTGATAACCTACCCACAACGCTCCTGAAAACCCCATTCCAACCTCAATGCCAACTCTGTAACTGGGTATTGTTCCAGCCACAGCAGCAAGGAATTCAACCTAAATGACATAGGGGCCCTTTGGACCAACAGGGTCCAGTTGACCCTAACCACTTTCCACTGTTCAGATGGGCTGGTCAATGTGAAACATTGTGTAATAGAATGCCAGCCCCCAGATTTGGAGCATGCATGTTTAAAATCCCTGTTAATTTACCAACATGCTGCTAAACTACTCCCTGTGGCAAAAGCCTAAGACACATTACCCACTCCCTGGTGAGCAGGATGCAACTTAAAGGACATACAAGTAATGGGTAGGCCACTAACCGTATGGGTGGAGGCCATAGATTGGGTGGAGGACATCTACTGCATCCAGAACTATGAATCAACATCACCCCAAGGCTTGTCAGTATTCACTCTGATCCTGGATTGGAACTCCTCAACATGTCTGAGCCTAGCAAAACCCCCAAAATGCATTTGTGCTGTCCTAGGATTGTCCATGTACTTGAATAAGGTTATCACCCGGTCGGGATATTTTTCACAGTAAACAGCAGATGCTGGCAAATATCAAGAATGCAGACGTCCAGTGCTCCATGTTAATAGGAACCCTAGTCCTCCTTGATAGCTCCCACTCCGCTTCCTTTGACCCCTCTTTAGCATGAATGTCCCTGTGTAAAAGCTTGCACACATCCACGTACTCGTGTCCATATCCTTTTCTTTTTTTTTTTGGATAAGTGAGACCCTACCGGCAAAGGCAGTCCCATGTAGGGTAGTCTTGTCTTGTGTCCCCCCTCCTCCTTGGCCTCATCACTTTCTTCATCCCCTGTCTTTAAAGTATCAGACTGCACTCCTGTTCTATCTTCCACTTGTTTGACACCAGACTCTTTACATGGCTCTCCTACCCCTTAAATCAACCCATCCCCCAAACCTATGGATTTAAATGACTTTCCCTCATTCCACCAGACTGTGTATGCAAAACAGACCACCAGTCCTAATTACCTGTCCGCATGCCAGTAGCATTAGTCCACAGTTGGCAGGGTCTTCTGCTTGTCTCCTTCCTCTGCCTCAGCGTGACTCTACTGGCGCACTTGACTTCTGTAAGACACCATCTCCTTTGGCTGTTGTCACACTATTCCCAGAGCCTGATGACTTTCCACATTGGCAACGTACACTTCACCATTCTTCCGTTCATCACTCCCCTCCTCATAATCCAACTCCAAATCATCCACACTACAACTCTACCGAGTGTTGCACGTAGGACTGCTGATTGCCCCTCTAGTTCTTAGGAACAACATCTAGGTCCCCAATGGTTTTGCCACCCATCTACCAACCTCACTTGTTGGCCTCAACTCCTTGACCACTAGGCTGCCTCAGCCTAGCGGGTTGGCATTGCCACCAGGCCCACAAGCCACACCAGCTCCCTCTAACTGTCCCTCATCTGCCTTTTCATCAGGGACCTATACCAAATGCCCCCCTGTACTCTGTCCGCCCACAGCAAATTTGTTTGCACTGCAAGCTGTTATCTCTTTGGCCTCCCTAAGGTGCTCCCATTTTGCAATAAATATTCCTGATTCCCCCACCAGTCCTTCTAGTTCCTCGCACTAAGTAGTAAGCTTACATGTACATTGTCCTCCTCATGCAAAATATAGGAGAGGAGGATCTGGAGATTTTCACCCATAGGTTTTTGAATTGCATTTTGTGGTAATTAAGCAGTGCTATTTTAGTACTACTTTACATGCTACAAAATGTGATTTGTAAAGTGAGCCCTTAGTTTTAAAAATACTCAAAAACAGAAATATTTAACTATTTACTAAGCTCCTACTTAACTATAGACAGTGTAATTAATTGAGATAAGGCACTCATTTATGGTTGGAGGAAGCTGATACAAAGATTGATTTTAGTTGTGTCTGTTTGGTTTTTAAATGAGAAGTCTGTTATATTAGCACAGACCTTCTTATTTTTTTCCTCCTCACAGAGCATTTTTATACATCAGTAAAATAGGGAGCAGTGAAATTGTGGAAGTTAAGGTTGTAGAGGACTAAGGTTGGTGTGATCATATTTTTCAATCCTGGTGCAGGAGTCTGGCAAAAGTGTGTAAAATCTTTGATAGAAGAGCTATTGTGAGGGCAATAGAATCTCTTGGGGTGATGTTTCTTCTATCCCTCTATGTTGTGTCCAGAGCTTGAAATGTGAATTCAAAGTATGCAATGTTGAGAAAGTATTTGAACTTTTGTAACTAAACGTTAGCTAATTTCACAGCTTGGTTTATGCGAAGCATCAGCTTAGCTGAGACTTAGAATAAAACCCGTTGGTGTGGCCTGCAATGTTATGTAGGTATTAAAAACCAGTTGCATTTATGCCTTTGC
Source organism: Pleurodeles waltl (assembly GCF_031143425.1). Classification (NCBI taxonomy): domain Eukaryota; kingdom Metazoa; phylum Chordata; class Amphibia; order Caudata; family Salamandridae; genus Pleurodeles; species Pleurodeles waltl. Next base: position 927,196,816 of record NC_090445.1, on the reverse strand, counting down.
ATTGGTTTATGTGGTAGTAAGATGATTATATCTTAAGATGTTCACTGCCATCCAGAATTTAGTTTTAGAGTGAAATGTATTGCACCAGGAATGAAGCAGATGCCATTGATAACTGTTTTTCTCGCAATCATAGAATTGAGGATGAGAGCAACCAAGATATTCTAAAATGAAAGCACTCTTGGATAGACAATGGTACATGAATTCAGAATAGTGTATTAGTTCCTAAAAGTCCGGTCTATTTTTCAGGTGTTAGATGTGGAACAGACCTAGTTTTGAGGATGAGGGTTTACAGAGAATCTATTTATTGTAGCTGGAATATTTAGACTATATTTAATGAAAAAACAAACTTTACAGGGACATTATAGTTATGAAAAAGAATTAAAAAACCTTAGAAATTCACTGAAAAAACGAAGGTCAAATGGACGTTATAGTTAGGTTCTAAATTTACTCGTACAAAACCATAGAAATTCAGCAAGTTATAGTTACCTGAGCTAACTATAACTTGTGCTTCCGTAATGCACTTTAATACACTGATAGAAACTGGAAACACCCATGAAACCCCTTATCAGCTGAATACCATTCTTATATAATGAATTACTTGGAAGATTGTCTCTGTAGATGTGACAGTGAATCTAACAGCATCTCTGTAGGTGTGAGAGTGGGTGTGACAATTCTGCCTGCATGTCAGACTGGGTGTGAGAGTGTCTCTCTGTGTGTAGTACTGAATGTGACAGTCTCTCTATTAGAATTTACCCTTTTTTTTTTAAGGTTTCCCGAGCTCTGTGGCTCCAACCATGGATTCACACCGGGTCACGCTGGGCCCCGGCAGTGGATCCGGGGATCTCTCAAAGAATAAAAACAAATAATTACGCATTTCAAAGGCATTATTTGTCACATCACCACAACTATATCATCCCCATGGTGTCAGGGAACCAGTACCCTTACCCCATCAACTCAATTGCCCCCCACATTTCAGCCATAGGGACCATTTACTGAGAAAAGAAAATGGTGGCTGCAACATTTCTCTCAGGTTGCGGGAAGCCAATCATCTCTTCCATGGTCTGGCCCACAATGGATCCGTGGATGATCCGCATCTCCATATATCTGTATTTTTGTGCCTTAAATTTCTCAAAAACTACTAAATGGATTTGCACCAAATCATTAAAAATGTGATCAGTGAAACAGAATCTAGTTTTGTGCCATATGTGGTGAAATTTCATCAGTGGTGTGGGCTGTAGGCGTATCTAAAGGTCTTATGGAAAACTTAATGGTGAAAATGTGTTTTAGCCCTTCATTTTCCAAGGATCACACTTGACAGATCACCCCAAAACTTTCAAAACAGAAGCTGAACATACCAAAGTATACATTTTAAAAATTTCGTGAAGATTTGTCAAGAAGTGCCAAAGATATAGGCAAAACAAAACATGCTCTTTCTTTAGAAACTAGGTCCTAACTATAACTACATACTGGCGATCACCAGTAAGTTATATATATATATCCACACAACCTTGACACAAAGTCAAAAACGCGGCACTCACAGGGTTCTTTGAATTACTGCTTTTAATCTGCAACTGATTACCCCAACACCAACGCATTTCAACCAATGAGGTCTTGATCACGGGAAATGAGTGATCCATTCATGACTATATATGCTCTCTCCCCCTTTATTCCTTTATGTGGCATTGTGGGATATGTAGTCCTCTACAATAAATACCATACAAACTTGTGATTTCAAACATCAAAAAAGAAAGAAAAAAACATTAATGCCATTAATAACCAATATTCACATATTAACAGAAATCTTTTGTCACTTATAGTCATCACAAAGAATAGTATCAAACAATGTTAATTTCTACTGACCAATACATACATCCTTATTCTCTTTGCATTTTGCATTTGCTTCATTTGCCTGCACCAATTTTCTATTTTATCTCTGTTATGTTATTATTTTAGAATCCATTATCAAGTGGAGTGGTCTAGTACCCACTCTTTTTTTTAATGATTCAACATATCCTGTATTGTTAGCATGGTATACCTATACTTTTTCACCTGGTGCAATCAATTCCATATTTATGTCATTAAAATTTGCTCATCATTCTTCATATTTATAAGTGACAGTACAATTCCTCGTCTCCATTTATCTCATAAGGGATCTTCGTTTTTATCTGATAATATACCTTGACTGTGGATGCCTCAATTTTTTAACCTTTTACTCTCCTCTATTTAGTTTTTTTACTGTTGCAATTCCAAAATACCTCATATGTAACCAATTCGATTTTTCATGATTTTTCAGATGTTTGGTCATGGCATAATTACTATCATCATTTTGTACAGCCCTAATATGCTCAAGAATTTGCTTCTTTAAAGGACAGATGGTGCTCCCTACATACCTCAAACCACACAGACATTCACATACACTACAAATGTAGTTTCACATGTGATCCTATCTGTAATTGGGATTTCTTTACCCCGAAAATCTATAATCATCTTCTTATTACAGCCAATCTTGCATGCTTTACACTTTTTGCAGCAAAAAAAGCCTTTATTTCCATCTACTAGCCAGTTAGATACCGCTGGTAATTCAAAGTGACTTTTCACTAACATATCCTTTAACGATGATACCTTCCTGTATGCTAACAAATGGTCGAGTCTTGATTTGTGATCCAACCTTTTTAATCACATGCCAAGGTCTATTTAAAATATTCAGGCCCATATTTATACTTTTTTAGCATGAATTTGCTTCATTTTTTTATGCAAAAGTGGCACAAACTTACAAAATACAATTGTATTTTGTAAGTTTGCGCCACTTTTGCACCAAAAAGCGGTGCAAAAGTGGCGCTAAAGAAGTATAAATACAGGCCTCAGTATCTGTTGATTCTCTTTGCTATAATCCAATATAAGTCTTATTTTATCCGTTTCCTCTTCACTCTTGCATTCATTCCTATTCCCCAACGTCTGTGCTCGTGTTTTAAGTCTTGATTTTTCTCACCTTGTTTCACATCTCTCACTTTGTATCCTCTTTTTGAAAATCTCTGCTCTGTTTCTCTGAATTTCATATCCATGTCTTTTTCATTTGAACAATGTTTCTTAATGAATGAATTCTCCATATGAAATGCTTTTTATAAGTGATTTTGGGTGAAAGCTTGATTAATGTAAAATACTGTTAGTCGCCGTGGGTTTTCAATATAATGTTGTCTGTAATATGTTGTTTTCTATATATACCATCACATCTAAAAACTCTATAGAGATTTTACTTATTTTGTATGGAAACTGAAGTCCAACATCATTCGTATTTAATTTCATAAAGTACTCCTTAAACAGCTTCTCTGTACCATTCCAGATTAAAAATAGATCATCTATGTACCATAGCCACATTACTGCTTTCTCCATATAAGTCTAATTTTCTTGTCCCCAGGCTATGTGCTTTTCCCACCAACCCATAGTTAGGTTTGCATAGCTTGGAGAAAATGAGACTCCCATGCAGTCCCACAGATCTATTTGTAAATCTGATGATTGAATATAAATACATTATTTCTTAATCATAATTCTGTCATCTCTAGTAACATCTCAGAATGTTTTAATAAGTGAATACTTCTTTGCTGTAAGAAATATTTCAGTGCTCTCATACCTAGTTCATGTGAAATAGATGTATATAGAGAGACCACATCTATGGTGATCAACATATAGTCAGACTGTCCTGCCACACCTTCTAGTAGTCTGAAAAAATCTCCTTAGTCCTGTATGTATGAGTTCAAACCCTTTACCATAGGTGCCAAGAAGTAATCCACATATTGTGACACCCCTTCATATAATGATCCACAGCTCGAGATAATTGGTCTACCCAGAGGTTTCTTCAGAGTCTTCTGAATCTTTGGTAAAAAATATAGGGTCTGCACAATCGGATTCTCATTCATCATAAATTTTCTTTCATCAAAACTTTTCAAACCATCTGTATACCATATTTCCAATCTTAAATTTAAATCCAACACCAACTCATTTATGGGATTTTTATTTAGCTTGCAGTAATTAGATTCTATGTTTAATTGATTGTACGCTTCAGCAACATAGTCATCATTTCCCCAAATCACCATATTTCCTCCTTTGTCTGCCAGTTTGATTACTATAGTTTGATTTTCCATCAAGTTCTTAAGTGCATCTCGTTCAATTTTCGTCAAGTTTTCTTTAAAAAGGCAGGCCTTGGCGGGGTCGTGAACCCCATAAATCAATACAATGCTTCTCCACTCGGAGATATATGTAATCACCTGTCCTGAAGGAAGAAAACTGCTGCAGCCACAGTCGTCTTGGGCCAAACAAATGATTTATTCTTATGGCACCATCCACACCCAATGCAGTTTAGAAAGTTCAGTTTCCACGGGTACTCATATCCAATAATTCCCTTCTTTTACATAACCGTAATTAAATGCATAACAAAAAATATAAACAATGTACTTACAAAACTTGTTTAACTGTTCAAAGATATGTCAGCGTCTTTAAACATGTTTTGCAACTATGACCTGCATCACCACAGGCCTCATTCCACCAACTATCTCAAATATATATACATATATATTTACAGTATTGTATCACACTGATGTTTTCGTGTCAAATACTCAAACTGTACTATTTTTTGATTCATTAATTTTCTCTGCAGTGGTCAGTACATTTAATAGCATCCAGTTGCACATTATTTGTTTTATGTACTTTTGTATTCAAAAGAAGCAGCATATTTTTCAAATGGTTTCCAATGCTTGCTGATTTGTTTAATTCACTAAACATCTAGAATCTGTTTCATATGTATTGCCATTGATTACATAAATTCCTAGTAATTCCCAAATGGTGTTGTCAGTTGCATTGACTTGATTAGAACCAAGGTATAGGAACTGTTTTATTAGAATTTTAGTAGACATGTGCCGAGGTTTGCCATCATCCTTAAAGTTTCTTTGGGATAATAATCTTTGCATCAAAAGATTGACATCAGTATTTTTTTGGAGGACTTGACTACTACCAGTTAACAGTATGATTCTATAAAACACCCACACACAAATTCTCTAATGTGCTTGTTCCAGTGATCTAAACACATCACAAACATCTTCAATGTCAAAGGTATGCAGATGTCATACTACTACACCACCAAAATGACAAACATATTGATCCAAGTAATATCCTGACTATCTTCTGGAAACATATACTTTACTAAAAAAAGAGGAAGTGGGAATGCCTCAATGGTTCTAAAAAAAATGTCCACATTTGTTAACCTGCAGATAATGACCTAACAGTTATCTGTTTTAACATGTTAGGAGCCTCCATTTTTAACAGATACAATAAAGAACTTATGGGTGTGTCCAAATAAGAACCAATAAAATTTGATAAGATATTCATGATAGATAAAACACAGACTTCTACATTATAATTCTGAGAAGGCTCTTCAAACTGCCGTAGGTATCTTATAAGACTGAATCTAACAGAGCATCAGTGGTATCAAGACTCTACTTTTGCAATATTTCCTAAGCCGGAGGCACTAACATAGATATGGCAAAACAAAAAATTCATTAAAATCAAGAGGTCTTTGTCAGCTCACAGAAATAAGAGTAAGTCACAATGTCCTTCACAGTACATCACTGGCACTTAGTGACACAAATAAAATACTAACATCATCCTACATGCTTCAAAGCCTGGGAGAGCCCTAGGCCCAAAAATGTACTCCCCGCACTAAGTACCTAACTGTAATATGATGTCAAACAAGGCACATGTGATTACACAAGTCAGACCTCAAGTCACTTCGTACATTGGTAGATGAAGACATCCCTATACAAAGTGTTGATGTTTTCTCAATGAAAACCCCTCCTTGGAAAAAAAACTAAACAAAATGCCTAGAAACCTTTGAAATAATCCAAAAGCTGAATATATCCCACCCACCAAAGACATTTTCCTTCCACTGCAAGAGTAAGGATCATAGTTACTTAGGATCTACTCTTCTATCTTTATCTTTAAATTAGGAGCTTCTATCGAAAGCCAATGCTTTAGAAAACAAAATATATATATATATATAAATATATATATAAATTAAATCACTAGAAAGATATCTAACTCGCCAATTAAACATGCCTTTTACATTTGTGAACCCAAACACACTCTATACACACACACACACAAGCATAAACATGCATAAGTACATTCACAAACTTAGAGACAAATACACACAATATGACACACAGTCACATGCATGCTCTATGTGTATGCAAACACGAACACACTCATTTTCAACACCTTCTGGAAAGAATGTAACAAAGTTCAACAACAATACAACATTGTAAGACTTGTGGTCCATTTTCATATCCAAATGTGTTCAATATACCTTTATGATTTGCCCAAGATCATTGTAGGTTGAAATGTTAACTCTTCAAAAATTATTGCAAATGACTGCAGTTGAATTATTGCAAGTAAAACACATTAAGAACATTCTACAATTCTATGTTCATGTTCAGCTTGCTAATAGGCAACATTTGATCTATATGCTTTTGTCATTTGGATTATACTATAGCTAAAAATGCAATTATTATGTTTAGGGTGTTTTATTGATGTTGTGTACCATTTTTCACTTTAAGGAACATGCCATCACAAACGTCAAAGAAGAAAACTGTCTGCCTAAAGGGAACAAACCTGTGGCATCTTCTCCAGTTCCAGGATCCCCATGGTAAGACAAAAAAATTCTTCACATCTTTAAGAGTAATAACTACTTGATAAAGAAACTGCACACATTTTAATTGTATATTGAACATTTAGAGCTCAACATGATTCTGATACCCTTACCATCACACACACTTTTACTTACACTTTAGAAAACTGATGCTGAGTAAATCTATAATAAACCTAATATAGCTCTCTTAGACTGTGATTGATGAGTGAAATATTATATGGTTATTGACAATGGTCACATAACTTACCTTGCTGTTGTTCCATGCGGTAGAATATTAGGTTTTTATGTAGGCTGTTGTAATGTGCAATTTTGTAATATCAAATAGACAGGCCTCTAAGAATGGGTGTGCATGCAAGTCCCTAAACTGATCTTACAGTGAATCAAGTGGACAGGTAGACACAGGGATAAGGGGGCAAAGGGAGAGCGTGAGAATGGGAGAGGACGGTCTCTATAGAGGGAGACATGGGTATAGAGAGACATACAAACATGTGACTCTGGACTGTGTGGGAGCTGTGATAAGTGAGACATGAACAGGACATGATGATGATAATCCACTCTCCACAGGTGAACTATTCAACCATAGATCACGCTGACATGGGTTAGGTCGAATGACACAGGAGCCCCTCCCCTCAGTGGAACACCCTCAAGAGCAACTCTTAACAATCTGAAGATATTTATCACAGTCATATTGGTTAGGAGTAAGTTTATAATGCCTGCCAATTCCCATGCAGTCCCTACGTAGGTAAATTCAATAACTACACACATGGTGGAGGGTCTAATGGCACAATGTGCTCCTCCTCACTATAATAGTGTGGTAAATACTGTTTAGAAGGTGATTAGGACTTGCACAGCTAAGCCAGAACATCCTCACGGAATATCAATAATGTTATAAATTGTAAGTTCCAATTTCACAATTATATATCAGCTTATTTAATATTTTATTGATGCTGTGTCAATATCTCAAATAAGTCACTTGAAGGGGAAGAACATATGCATTTCCACAAAGATAATTTTTCCTGAAACAAACAACTATGTATTAGGTGATATATAATTATATTGCTATTTTCACTTTTTAGATGTGTTTAAAGTTCATATGTGGATCTGCATGTTATCTCCCTTTACATATAATATCATACCCTGTTTTTGTTTTTAATCTTGGTAATGTGATGGAACTCTGTGTGATGTTAACCATAAACATGGAGGTCGATGCCTCCCAGTGGTGGATCCAAAATGCCACAAGCTCAGGAGCACACACGTAGAGCTTACCCTCATCACCTCCAACAGAAACAACTTCTGAAAATAGAAGGTTTCACAACAGCCTTTACATAAACCTGTCCAGCACTGATATAGTATAATAAAATACAATATATTGGGTGCCTGAATGCACAGCTAGTTAACAGACTAGACTCCAGGGGCCTAGTTATCCTCCTTGCTGTATCATTTATACTTGTTCTCGTTTGTTTGTAAGTTATAGCACTATCGTTTGAGGAATACCTGTGCTTTAAAATACACCACATACATAAATTAAAATAAAAAGCGTATGAAGCTTTACCACACCTTCCATTACACCTGGCTACAGCGATTCCTGGAGTGACATGAGAGATGTTACCCTCTCTCACCACTGCATAGCTTGGAGGAGTCTGCACAGTATACTCTCCAAGACAGGCACAGAAGCACGCAATTCAAAACAGCAAAACTGATAAGCAATACAATGCTCAGCCAAAGGACAGTATAAAAATAAGAGTCTTGTACACAGCTCTTGGCAAAATTATTCAAAAGAACTCAAGCAGGACAGGATACAAAATATTCAACCAGACATTGGAATGTGGTTCCGAGCGTTAGGACTGGATGACTCTCTATAAACAGGAACAGTAGAACCTGCTTGTGCATTTCCTCCTTTAAGCTTCCTTCGCACACACTCTTTTGAGAATTTTTACTACATTACATGACGATTTGTGGAACTTTTTGAAGCTGCATTTTTTTCAATTATAAGCATCCTGATATGCATTCTATACTGCCTTTCGGTCCTGATATGCATTCTATACTGCCTTTCGGTCCTGATATGCATTCCATACTGCCTTTCAGCTGAATGCAAACTGCTTTCAGTGCATGTAGAAAGGGACCATACATAGGTGGACGCTGTAGTGTCCTGCTGGACATGTTCTAGTGTTTCACCAGCCACTCGGCTGAGGGCTGGCCTTACACTCAACCCCACACCCATACAACACAGGCGTCACCAGTCAGGTGACCCTGCCAATAAAAAGGCCTGGGCGCACGTGCCCAGGGCCAGTTTACATAACCCTACTACTGTGTCTGCGTCACTTCCTTTTGCGGCATGAGGGCCTAGGGCCCCCAACACCACAATGGCGATGAGGTGTGTCTGATCCCCAGTGGTAATGGAGTCGGAAGCACAGCGTTTCCTCATGAGGAAGAGTGGCACCAGCCGAGTGACTAGGGCAGCGAAAGAAGAGAAGGGCAGCGACAACACCAATTAAGTGCCTGCCAGACTCACGTGAGGTGCAAGGAAGGAAACCCTCCCAGCATGGTGTGCTCCCCGCCCCTCCGGCAGACATCCGCCACTGTGCGGGGAAGAGAAATGGCACACAGCGCTAGAGGGGCTGCTGTTGCCCAATGAGGCGCTACACCCCTTTGCCACCGGTCATGGGTGAGAGGAGGGTGGCACGATGGTGCTGTTCACGCACCAAGGCATGGGAGAGAAATGAACAGGGCTGCAGCCTCCCTTCCCAGTAACACGGCCCGCAGCGCGAAGGAAGGCTACTACGGCCGCAACGAGAGAGCCACGGCGGTGCTGCCATGCACCATGAATACCATTAATGCCCAGGGCCGCACCCTCTTCCAAATAAAATGCCAAAAACGCAGCCCGCAGTATGAAGGAAGGCTGCTACGGCCGTGTTTGAGGAAGGCAATGGTGCTGCCTCGCACCAAAGATGAATCCGGAGAAGTGCCAAGGGCCGCCCCCCCTGCAAAAATGCCAGGAAGGCTGAGACATGGGCCACAGCATGAGGGAAGATTGCTGTGGCCGCGTGCATGGAAGCTCGAGGGTGCAGACATGCACCGGAAAAAATTAATACAAAAAAAGTGAAGTAAAGTGCCCAAAACTGCCCCCCACCGAAAGCCCACGTGGAATGCCAGGGGGGCTCGCAGCACAGGCCCGAGATGGCCTGCTTTCAACACAGCTGACCCCCCACAGCAGTGCCTGCCTCTTCCCAAGAGGCTGTTTTTATTTTTTTTGTGAAAAAAAGAAAGAATAAAAAGAAGAGAGAAAGAAGAAATAAAAAAACTGCATTTAGCTGCATCTCCGGGCACCAGCAGAAGCCCCCACCAGCCTGATGAACTCCTCCCAGACAGCATGGCTCTTCTCCATGTCGGATTTCCACAAACGAAGCCCATAGGAGCAAAGACTGTCTTCAAGCTGAAAGGAAGCGCCACAGTGGCATCTGGTGGCCAAGGAAAGGTACTGCACCCTTGTTTCTAATTTACCAGGGAAACAAGATTTGGTGAAAGCAAGTTTACAGAAACACTCCAGAGAGTGACTGTGCAAGACCAGCAGTGGCCCACGGGCGAAAATGGTGCAGAAGATGGAAACGACGTGTACGACGCTGCACAGCAAAGGAGAAGACTGCAGCTATCCCAGCGTAACTGCAACAGCGAGAAATGGACTTAAGTGCCACACAAGGCATTAGGAGAGCGTGCATGGCCTGCACAGCCCCTGACAGCCATCCGTCGCCACCGCCAAAAGAACGCCACATGCCCCAGCAGTGATGGACTTCACCGCAAGATATGAGAGGGACATGCCAGGCATCAACAAAAGACGCCCGGAAGGAAAAGGGACAATGTCAGAGGTGCACAGAGAGCTGCGCTGCCGAAGCTGACAACACAGGCAGGAGCCCGAGAAGATGGACAGCGACCCGAGAGCGTGACATAACGTATGGCAGATGAGGCCGTGCCAGCTGGCCTTACCGCGACACAAGAGGGCCACCGTTGGCTCATCACACAGCATGCCGAGAGAAGTGACCAAACCTAAAAAGCACACCCAGGTTCAAGCGGGACCTAATGCAATGACGGCGCTGCCTTGAGGTGCAAGCACTGCGCCCTCAAGTGAAGAGGAGGCGGTAAAGGAAGTGACCCGCCCTCACTGCCCTGCAATGGGCCAGAGACTAATCAAGGAGTGTCCTCCCCCACACTGCCTCAAGACGGAGTCGGCAGCAACTTGCAACAGGCAAGAAGAGAGTCGCACACCCTGAGTGGCACGATGCCACCACTGTAACACTAAGAAAGCACCACAGCAAAGGAGAAGAGAGCTTGGTGCTACGCCACACTGTGAAAAGGAAAGAAAGGAGTTTTGTGTGACAACACCTATCACACTGCAACACCTGACGACCACAGGAGTAAAAAAGCAAAAGGTCACAGTGTGGAGAGATGAGAACTCATGCCATGAAAGAAGAGTGCACCTACAGACAAGACAGCCACCAGGGTGCAGGGACGCCACTGGAGACAGCTCAGCGGGAGTGCCAAAAGTAAGATGCCTACATGTGTAAACCGCATACTTGCCCACGCTTCACAGTGTGACTATCCAGACACCTGTCACCGGCTGCTTGAAGCAGACGGCATCACTGCTAACATCTGCACATGAGGAAAGTAAAAACTGCACTAGCTATTGGTGAAGTCCCTCCAGTCACCCTCACTCGAGCAACATCACTTGTCATCCAGGTCTCCGAATGGCAAGTACCATCATTGCCATGTGCATCACAGTATCCATCAAAGGAGCAGTTAAGTACCAAAGTGGATCATCACCTCCGCAATTCAACGACATCGGCTAGACACCCTCCTAGCAACGTGAGAGACAATTGCACTGAGACCGTCTGAGAGCCCACCTACACCCGGTCCATGTTGGCAAGCTCACTGACTACGAATCATCCATCCTTTTGGTTAAATGAATGACTTGACTGTGGCTCCTGTCGGAGAGCCTGCAGCAGCCTACAGATGGCCCACACGCAGCCCAGCACAGTCCACGTCAGTCCTGTGGCAGTCCATTGAAAGGGCCTCAAGGAAGTTTCTGAGTGAAGAATCCACAAATGAGAGGTGGCCTGGAAGTTGCTCCACCGACAAAGTATCAGGATGTACCAAAGCTTCAGAGGATGACTTCACACCATCACGGATGTCGTCCGTCTTCGAGGGATTTGCTTCATGAAGCCAGAATGTCTCAAGAAGTATATTTGCAGCGGACACCACCAATGCTCCTGATGCACCCAATTCGAATGATACACCCAATTCGAACCAAGTGAACTGTATACACCACTATCCTTACCACGAGTGCCCACAGGACTGAACCACAGTGCATGAGTAGACACTTAACCAACCATCTGACTGTCACAGAGACCAGATTCTTACACACACTGTGCTCGTGCCCAGCTGTACCTCGTTAAATCATGGACTCGTGCAGAGGTTTCCGGGTGCTCCCAGCTGAACCTGTGCAATGCAATATTGCGGCCTGCCTTCTCGAAGCTGAGAGACTGATGGTATTGTTTTGTTATTGTGTTTTCTTTTACAGGTTGGACTTTGTTTTGTTCATCAATAAAGTTTTGGAGGGATGTAGTATCCTGCTGAACAGGTTCTAGTGTTTCACCACCCACTCGGCGGAGGGCTGGCCTTACACTCACACCCCACACCCATCCAACACGGACATCACCAGTCAGGTGGCCCTGCCAATAAAAAGTCCTGGTCGCACGTGCCCCGGGCCAGTTTACATAGCCCTACTACCGTGTGTGCATCACTTCATTTTGCAGCATGTGGGCCTAGGACCCCCAACACCACAGACATAATCCACTCAGTCTTTTCCTTCTTCTCAATGCATCTTGAAGAGAATTTATTGTACTGAAACAACCTTGCTCATTTATGCAGCAGCACACAACTTCTACAGTTCTGCGTTTTGTTAGACAAGTGGGATTACAGCATTTTATAATCCTTTAACCAGCAAATGAATAATTGACGTTGTGCTAGAACAGACATCCTGAACCAGGCTCCACAACTCCCTTCCGAATCTCTATTCTGCGATAAGAGGATTCTGTTGAAACAGGAAGAAAGGGTGCCTGAAAGCCAATTAGAGATGACGGTTCCTTGGGATAACATTTATAGCCTTTGTATAGTGTTTCCTATGCATATACAACAGTCTCAGATTGACTCCACTTGGTCAGGATCTGCATTCAAGCAGATAGAGTAATTGATTCCACTGGTCGTCGGGTGTAAAGTCCCAAGATCACAATTTAGTTTTTTGCACATGTGGAATGCAAAGCAATCACACTGTGTAAGTAACAATGCAACATAAACTACCTTTTTAATTCTATCCCAGTATTTTAAATTGCATGCTTCAGTGCAAAATTGAGCAACTGGTGAGAAAGTACCTAAAGCAGTGCAAGGGTAAATAAAGTATATATTCTGGGCTTACAGATTTCCAACAATGCCTTTAGGATGGAATATTGATGACAACTTGCTTTTGGAGAACTCTCAGCATGTGCTTGAATCTTAAACTCCATACAAGCAGTGTGGACATGCTCTTGAGGCGAAGGCTTCCCTGGAGTTCCTTTATTTGGCATCACACTTCTCATTTGTAGGCTGCTGGAGTTTGAGGATTACTGAATAATTTAATTTACACTATTATCCTATCTGGATTATTTCTCACTTTTTCTAACCTATATTGAGATTATGGTACCATGCACACAGTATTAACTCTCAAAAAGATGCACCGGAGAGTATCCTTGATTGTTTTGGCGACAGGCAGATAAATGTGGTTCTCGTTCAGCTTGTACTATGAATGGGGAATCCCTGAGATATCATCCTTCAATTAAGCTGAGAAAAGAGTGATTGCTTATTTAGTCGATTTTTACATTTTTAATCATTTATGCATTACTGGGGTTATCAAGCTAAATAATCAGTTATGGGTATATAATTGAGTCAAAATGGCCACTTTAGATTTGAGACGATTTATTATTTTAGGTTCTAATCAGAATGAAGGAATATCACTATGGTTCTAGGTATAAAAATGGCCATTAAGCATGCACAAGGTTCTGCTATAATTAATGCTAGTATGTTATTATTATAATTATTATCATTATGATGATGACGATGATGATTATTATTTATATTAGCATCATCGTCTTTTTAAGGGATGCCTTTGGCGCAAGGAATGCGGCATTAGGTTACATCACTGTATTTTTCAAAAACTAAACGATGGGAGGAAGACACTGAATCATTTTAATGCTTTGGAAAGCTTGACAAGGAAGAACGTTAGGGCTGCTCAGATTGCAAGCTGATGTATGTATAGAGTAATTTAAGTGATAATGATGGCCAACTTGATGAACGTCTGCAAGGATCTTGATTTAAATTAAACCCCTTTGTTCCTGTGGGAACCAACATTATTCACTATTAGTGTAATAGAAAATGAAATACAATTAGCTGAAATATGATTTTTCTGGGCAATTGATGTAAGTAAAAAATGCTTTTAAATCTATGTTGAGTGTGTGCTTGCGAGTGAGTGTGAGTTTATTTACTTGCGAGATTGTGTACGTGTGAATGTGCGTGTATGTGTAAGAATGTGTGTTTGAGTGAAACTGAAGGTCAAAGGGCTTGTGATGTCATTTCTGCTACCACTGGCATTTTGGTGAATTGATGTTCATGGTCATAGTCCAATCATTGAGCAGAAATCCAGAGGTTAAAGCACAGATTTAAATCTCAACATGAACCAATTCGCAGTTTATTTCTAGGAATGAAACACACGCTTTGCTTCCTGTCTCAATGCAGGGAGGAGTTGTGGTTTAGTGTCTCAAATGTTCACCTGAAAGCACAGGTTCAAATCCTACCTGAGACCTTTCAACAACGGTCCACCCTCCCTATTCCTTAATTTGGCAGCTCCTGTAATGTATGTGTGGATATAACATCTACAAATCTGCATTAGAGTGTATTGCCCCAGTTTGGTAGTCACCAGATATCTGTATTCAAGTTTTCAAAGGACGGCACAGGTCATACTTTCTATGATATATGCTCTAGATGTTCCTGCTAAATTAAAACACCAATCTCTAAAGAACTGTACTTCCGCATGTTGCTAGGTCCATGCCATATCAGATGCCTAAAAGATAACAGGAAAACTAAACAACATCAGGTGCAAATCAAATGAAGAGCACTTAGAATAAAAATTTGCCTTCATGAACATCGATCTCTGAAAAAGTATCAGCTAGATGGGAACCTTTATCTTGGGATCATTTCAAGCGAGAAAGAGGAAGCGCAGCAGGGTATCACTTTTACATACTCTATGACCCCACCGCTGTGTTGTTCACATCAGGAGAATTCCAATTTGTCTTTTCCCTACCCTGCCCTTACCCTCAAAGACATGCTAGAGCTAAAAAAAAAAGGATAATAACACGTCAGGAAGACAAGGTGTGGCTCTATGATGGCAGTGAGCATGAAAAATGTCTGAAGTTCATGGGAAAAAACCTAATCCTAGGCATTACTTTTATAGTGTTGGGTGGCACAGACATGAGGAAATATGTGTTTTTATTAGTATGTCACATTGATATAAATGTCAGAATTGTTGTTATAAGGAAGACACATTGAAGGGTTGAGTGTACATGCTTTCATCATTGCCTGAAAGTTATACTACGCTATACTCATTGGAACACTTTCAATTCCTAACAGATGAACTGTACCATGCTCTGTGCAGTTGCTCCTATTAATAGGTTCCAGCCCCAATCCTTATCAGTCCTGCTTTCTGTAATTTGCTTTGATGCAGACCCAATGTTTTTTTTAAGGCACTCAGGGGCATATTTATACTCTGTTTGTGCTGAATTTGCGTAAAAAATTTTGACACAAATTCGGCGCAAACCTAACACCATATTTATACTTTGATGCCCGACCCAGCGAACATCAAACTTCAGCAGTGTGCGTCATTTTCTGGATGCGTGAAACCGCCTTGCGTTAATGACATGCAAGGTAGGCGTTCCCGTTCAAAAAATGACTTTAAGGCATATGCGCCCTATTTATACTCCTGCGTCATTTTGACATACAGGAGGGGACAGGCCTTAAAAAATGCCGCCCAACCTGATTTGCGCTATTTTTTAACGCCTGGCTGAGGGCAGGCGTTAAGGGACCTGTGGGCTCATTTCCATGGTCTCTGACCATGGAAGCAGTCCACAGGTGCCCTTCCCTGCCCCCAGGGACACCCCCTGACACCCTCGCCCATCCCTGGAGGACACCCATGGATGGGGGGACCCATCCCAGGTAAGTACAGGTAAGATGAGGTAAGTATTTTCTTTTTTTTTTTAAGTGGCATAGGGGTCTTAACTTGGGCCCGATACATGCCACTGTGCCCAATGACCATGCCCGGGGACATAGGTCCCCTGGGAATGGCCATTGGGCAGGGGGGCATGACTCCGGTCTTTCCTAAGACAGGAGTGATGTCAATGGGGGTTGTGCATCAAAAAATGGCGCAAGTCCGTTTAGAGACATGATTTTTTACTCTAACCTGACTTGCACCATTTTTTGACGCACAACCCCCATTCTTCCCTACGCCTGCGTCGCCCTGTTAGAGTAATTTTTTTACTCTAACCGGGCCGCAGCGCCGGCTTACATCAATCTATAAATAAGTCGCCAGCCTGGTTCGTTGGAATGGCGTTGGCCGGCGGCAAATGTTTTGATGCAAATCAGCGCTGGTTTGCGTCAAAAAGTATAAATATGGGCCTGAGTGTCATCATTGAGATGCTTCTGCTGCAGTAGAAATAGCCTCTGTAAGCGTTTCTGAAACTAGGTTAGATGGTTGGCTAACTGTCTGGATTCAGTTGTGAAGATCTAGTTCTGCGATGCTGGTTTGCAATTTATATGATCAGTTTAGAAGAAACTTTCCACAATTCGGACAACTGGGCACAAAAGCCTTTCCTTTCCAAGCTGTTTGTGCAGCTGGCGCCCCCACCGAGGCAGACCTCAGCACATGTGTAGATATGCGTTCATTAGGTATTTTTTCAAGAACTGGGCAACATGAGTAAGGCACTACATGGTATACTATGCAAAGTTCTTTAAAGAGCTGACATATTTTGTTTTTGTAGCGTTCAGGTTGGATTTCTTTGGCAAATGTTGGGTCCAGAATTGTCTCTGTGACTTCCTTTAGAAAACCTTCCTTTGTATCGTAAGGCCTTCCTGTTGTATTTGATAATGACCAAGGGATAATGAGGAGGGAATAACACATTTAAAAAATACGATAATGAGGAGGGAATAACACTTTTTAAAATTATGTTCTCTTCTCTAGGCTGAGGTTTCACTGTACGAGGAAGAAGGCAATGGCAAAATTCGGGGACTGGGTTTCACGTATCAAACGGATTATTAATTATCAGTAGCCTTGATTCTTTTTACAAAATACGCTTCAAGGACATAGTTTCATTCCCATACAAACAAAAACACATACTCATAGCACACATTCACACATTTCCTAACAAGATCGGGAGAAACTGATTTTGAAAACACTGTTTATTTTATTACATATTCCACCTGATAATTACTTTATACATTGAATTAACTTCCCTAAAAGTAAGAAAGTCTCTAGTATGCAATTATATCTTATTTCACAAATTTGTCCCTTGCATCCTCGTTTTGGCCAATTACCTTTTTTAAAACACATATGCAAATTCCACAAAAGTGAGAGGCATCATGTCTGTAAGAAAGTAGTATGTTATTTGGGGTTGCTTGAAGTCCCCCACTGTTAATAAAGAAAGGCTTAACATAAAGAAAATGTATAACAAATTAACAAAATAATTTAAAAAACATAAAAATCCAGTAAGTGGAACCAGAAAGATGAATTGTTAGAGTTTCAAGTAAAAAGAGCACTAAAAAGCAAAAAATGACAATGGTAGGAAATGTTTGTGGTAGACTGCAACTCATGTGTGATTTGAGGCTGACCATGATGGAGCTCAGGTCAGATACACCAACTACTGTAGGTTTGGCCCGGTAAGAGGTTTTATTTTTCATAAAGTCAGATGGCAATAGTTTTTTGTAGAAAAGGCACTGAGAGGGAGACATTCAACTTTTGTGTCCCAGGAAGTCCTCTTGTCAGTTGAATACTTTTGTTCCCTACACCTGGGCACGATTTTTACCTTCAGATTTAGGGCCATTTTTATCAATATTTCACGCAACGCAGCACCTTGCTGTGCTGCACTGCTTGAAAGGGAAAGGGCAGGAGAGCACCATATCTATTTATATATGGTGCATTCCTGTTCTCTGTCTGTGCTAGTGCACTAACTACTGCCTACTACCAACACAGGCACCCTTGCATCACAGCTTCCAAGGCACAGCTTCCTGCATAAAAACAATCTTCAGGGGCTTTTTTTTTTCTGTTTTGACGAGTCCTGGAGAATTTAGAAAGAGAAACATCGTTATGCCTCCCTTGGGAGGATGCTGAATTCTGATGCATTCCCAAGTACAGATGTATTGGTAAATTTGAGAATTATTCAGAAACCAAGTGTGGATGTGTGGAAACACCAAAAACCGAGCAAGGAAAGCCTCCCTGGGGCAGAGTCATGTAAGGCAGTGACTTGAGCTGCCTTGCGTTACTCCAGATTTACCAAAGCACACAGGGCCATGCAAGGCGGCCTTGTGTTACTTGGTAAATTTCATTATAGGTTAGTGTTGCCTTAAGCCCTCTTGAGTGGCACATGGTCGATGCAAAACCCTTGTAAATATGCCCTTTCATCTCTTGTTTTAGGCTTCATTTATTCTTACCTTATTGTACTTTTTAACACAAGGTACCCTGCCTTCTGGGCTACAGATCCTACATAGGGGTGAATTATTAATATTTATAAGAAAGTACCTTCCTGTCAAAAAGGTCTATTTTGACAGGTCATGCTGCAGCTGCCAGGCTACAGCAATTGGCCAGGAGTAATATTTTCCTCTTCGCACTAGTGGATGATCACTAGCACTGTATTGTGGAGGTGACTTTTAACTTTCTATAACAGAAATGTATTTTGGGTAGCAAATACAAATGCTAATTAGGTGTTTCAGTGGTAAGGGCACAGTGGCCTAGTAAGCATTGCCTATGGTCACAGAGTCAAAGAATGGGGATAATCATTCAAAAAGAGACACTTTCTCAGAATGACCCATTCCCTACTCATGACTTTTCTCTATGCAGTCACAGCTGTACCCCACACTCAACACCTGAACTGCATATATATTGCTGCTAGTTCAAGTGGAAGACTTTCTAGTTGCAACATGAGAGTGGCTGTTTGATTGACCTGCAACCTTTAGTGCTTTCTCTTTCAAGAGCCACCATGATTTTGAACATCTGTTTTCTGATGAAAGTGTCTGAAAGCATTGTGTGTGTCTGCTAGTCTGTAGGTGCCATTGCAAAGGTTTTACTGACATGTCACTTTCTCAGCCACCCTGTAAGTCTCAATAATTATTAACATCAGAGGGCAAAAACCTCAGCTGACCAATTGCTCTTAAATATACTCATTAACCCTTATAACGTGGGTCTGTTACATACATATTTCCAGAATGTGTCTGACTGGAAGTTTTATTAACACCAAAATAAAGATTCAGAAAGCCAAGCTTTCGATATGGATTCAAAGAATCACCCTAAACAGGTTATGTTGTGAATTGCAACAACACACTATTGTCTAAAAACAATACTATGTTTAGGAATTCATAGACAACAGCATTTTATATGGGTTTTCCACAAGGTGAGATTGGTGCAGTGCTCCTGAAGGTGAGTTCACAAAAGACAAATGTATAAAAGCTAATTCATCAATTGGAAACCTGTGAAAAGTTATACACAATACGTCAAAAAGGGTCAGTTGTCAACTCCTTGTTTAGCCCTGTAACAATCAATGTGCATTAAGCTCATAACCTAATTCATTGCTTAATTTTCAACCCAAGTATGCTTTGGACAGTGTCTTCCTTGCGGCAACAAGGAAGAGATACACCCTCAAACACTCTTAATGATGAGCAGAAGTTTAATATATAGCCTTTGTCCTTGTAGACAAGTAGAGCTGAGCCATCCACTATACTGGCAACTGGGCCAGTAGACCTTGAAAATGCACTGCATTGAACCTTATGAATAATAATTAAGTTTCAGCTCCAAAATGAATTTTTAGCTTGGTATCAAAATGAGACAGGTGCATTTCAACAGTGATGGTAGCAGCATACCTGCAGTACTGGAAAGAGAGAAAAGGATTTGCATACCCAAGGATTTGGTGCCCACTTATTGTGTTGGGAGACAACATTGGTAAATGGTTTTCTGCTTATGAAGTTGCACTGATGGTTCACAAGGTTCCTGAGGAGCACTGGGGTGGTGGTCTGTGGAAACAGATGCCTACTGTGGGAAGGGACAGACTTCTAACACTAGAGGTTGAAGACCAAACTAAGTACACCCCATGAAGATAATTACTAATGTCAAATTCAGGCTGACCAATGAGAGGTATCGCCAAACATTCAGGGGCAGCCAGAAGCTTCACAACTAATCCTGGGTAGATTTTGTGGACTACTCCAGTAAGGCACTGAATGGTTGGATAAGGGTCAGCAAAGTTAATGATTATACAGGGTTGTAAAAAGTAATCATGAGAGAGCACATGCTCAGTATCTGTTTTCCAGAGTTGTGCCAGCACCTAGTTGACAGTAAGCTGACTGACCCCAGGAAGCTTGCTGAGGAGGTGGCCCTCTGGGCTACCACCAGAGTGTCCAAGAAGGTGCCTGGGAGTGACCCCAAAAAGGATGGTTCCAATTCAGAGCAGCAGAATGAAGAGGAGGGCCATAAATTGCCCAGACAAGTCCCAGAATAAGGGGGGGGGGGGAGGGGAAGAGTACGCATGCCCCACCAGACAGGGTGGTCATTCTAGTGGATGGTGGCCCATGGCACCCCATTTCCAACCCAGCTGTTGAGTGCTCCCAGTTAAGCAGGGGGACTCTGTCTGTCTAAGGAAACCACCCACAGGTAGAACCTCTACAGGGGTGACAAATGGGGCCTTGAGGCAGGTAATCCACAGAGACAGGTCATAGATCATGCCACGATTCCCTGTCACTTGGGAGATCAAATCAGACGGTGAACTAGTGATACCTGAGGGTGGGAGTCGTCACTTCCACCAGGTGGAAGTGAATGAGGTCCCAGTCACTGCTCTGAGAGACAACAGAACTAGCCAGACCATGACAATTGAAAGGCTAGTTTCCCCACTGCAGAATGGTGGGCAGGTGTGTTGGTGTCCCCAGCCCATGGGCAGGACATTTTCCACCCTATGGCCTGGTATCCCTTGAGTGGGATAAAGCGGTGGCCTAGAGGAGGGTCATAGTTACTTTCTAGATACCCATAGAGAGCAGTCTGAGGAATGAATTGCCTCCAGTGGCAGGAGAACTGAGAGGACAGCCCTCCAGGGTGTCCTGACAGTTTAGTTTTCTAGGGATACCATTTCCAAATGGAGGGTATGGGATCCCAGATGGAGGGTCAAGGTGAGAAATCACTAATCCCTGCCCCCCTGTTCCGCCTCAGGGTACAGACACTTGGTTGATTGGCCAGGAGCAGGATACCACTCCTGAATCTGGTGGGAAGTGGAGTAGAAGTGGAGGGCAAAACACCCAGGACTACTGCCCCCACTCTGAGAAACCTTCAATAACCCATAGGGAACTCCATTCCCAGCCCAAAACTTGGAAGACAGGCTTACCTAATATTAACATTAAGGGTCACCAAATAGCAGTGGATAGCCTGGGGCCTAGTATTTGCCACTGACAGTTGTCAGTGCCTCTGTTGGTTCATGTCCTTATGGACAGATTCTCCTTGAGTTGGGAACAGACATCTAATCCAAGGGTTGGCATGGGTTACTTCACTTTGTTGGCCATGGTGGTACTGTCTGCCTACTGGGATGCATCTCTGAGCAAAGCAAGGATAGATGCTGCACAGATGGTGTCACAGATGAGGACAAGGGTTTCCGTTGGGTCAGTTCAGTGGCTTAGGAGAGTATACACAGAGGTATCAAACTCAGGACAGAGAGGCATAGAACTGAAAAGTGTACCTACAGTAGCATGCCATTGCCCATGCTCTATCACCTAAGTAGGGAAGTATTAAGGTATTGATTAGGCTTCCCTGGCTTTAGGCTGGAGAGGGTCATGTTGGAAATGGCCTGTTCTGCATGGACACCTACAAACATTTTTTGTCTTCTTCCTCTACTTTACTGACCTCATTTTTGCTGCCTTTAAGACTCTGTGCACATCACCACTGATAACCAGTGCTGAAGTGCTTCTGCCCTCTCCCCTAAAACATTGTAACATTGGCTTATCACCAGTTGGCATATCTATCTTACTTATAAGTCCCTAGTACAGTGCACTACATATGCCAAGGGACTGTGAAGAAATACTTCTTGTTGACCTGCAGCATTGATTGTGCCACCCACTTAATTAGCTCTCGAACCATAACTCAGGGTTGCCAATTCATAGCCTGCAATGTCAACCTAGCAAACTAACCCTGTTGCCAGGACCAAACCATGGGACCCATTATGAGCCTTGCGGCCCCACCGCTGGACTGCCAAACTCGTGGGGGGGGGGGATGCCACTGCCATGGTGGTGACGCCCCTAAAAGTATTACACTGGGAACATTGTACTCTGCAGTTCCTGCCAGGCTGCCCAGTGGGAACAGTAATAATATATTACTCTTGGCTCCCTTATATCATAGCACTCCAGCACCCTCAGAACGCACACTCTCTGCAAATCAAACAATGCTTATTCTGATAGTGTTGGGCAGGGGGGGCCCCAGCACTCCCTTTCCACCAGCCTTTCCATGGCAGTGTACCTGCCATGGAAAGGCTGGTGAAAAGCTGAGTTGTAAGCAGCCAGGTGGTGGTGAGGTCAGTGCTGCCCTGGCTGAGTATAACTCAGGCCGCTATCAAGTCATTGGGAACCATGTTCCTGGTGGGGATGGCGATCTTTAGGCTGGTCTGCTTGACAGGATTGTAATGTAGTGGTCGGACTGTCTGGAGTGTGGAAGTCTGACCGTCATCACGACTGTGGCAGTCGTCACAATTTAAGATCGCAAGTTATGATGAAGTTGGATTTTAAACTGTAATTCTGAAAATGACACCCTTAGAAAGTTGGTACTTTCTTACTTTAGACATTTGGTGCATGCTGCCTGTCTCTGATCACATATCTGAGGTGAGGCGACAGGTGGGCTTTTTGTATTTCTCCTAGACAGCCATACATAAGAGGAGCTTAGGTGTGATGTGATGGGCTATCCACATCCTGATGGGCCAACCTGGCTAGATGTGACAAAGGAGTTGACAGTGCTTCCTGCTCACACTTGAATATGCAGAGTCCTGTCCCCACGCAAAGGGCTGCATAACCCCCTGCAGTGGGTCTGGAGCAAAGACAGAAAGGGCACGTCCACTGTGCACTTCAAAGACCTGTCTTTGAAGTCTTCCCTACTTCAAAGATCAAACTGGGTATAAGTTCTATCCCTCTGACACCACCAAGGCAGTACACCTCTAAACCTGTGGATACTCTGCCAGAAAGAAATACTGCTCCCCTGCCATAAGAACTTCCACTCTGCTAGACTGCTCCTCTGCTGGACTCCTGCTTTTCTGTGTTGACCTGTTGCCTACTTTCCTCTTTCCTGGGAGTTAAAAGGAATGGGCTGGCAGCTCTCGACCCAGAACCCAAAGTGACTCCAAGGGCCCGCTGACTCGTCTCCTAATTGAAGTCTCAGGGACATAAAAGACTTCCAACCAACTTATATCTGCACCTGGACCTTTGCCAGCTGTGAGACTACCCTGCCAAGTGTTTTCACCCCAGTCCTGGGCCTTTGGAAGTGGGCTTAGGTTATTTGATGCAGCTGAAATACTGCATTGTGGTTGCTACGCAGACTGGAATAGGAACAATCAGCCCCATTGCATTGCCTTCCCAGCAAGGAACGACCTTGACACATCGCTTTTGGAATGGCCGCATTTCAGACCCTACTCATCGCCACTGTTGCATTGAAAAATCTATGTATCTTCACTACTGCATGGGAAGTATCAATATATCGCCACTGCTGCCAAGATTGACACCAACACATGGCTTCCCTCTAGACTGACTGCGCTCCATCACGCTCGGCCTGAACATTTGATTTTGTCTGGCGTGACCAGATGTCCCCAGTTGGCACTTCTTCTTTCTAAGTGCTTTTCTATAGCTTATTCCTTAAAAATTCATAACTTAATTTCTACTAATTGGGTTTGTGTTGTTTTGGTCTTGTTTTAATTATAAACTAAGTTATATTTTTCTAACCAGGTGTGGCATGTTTTTGTGTGGTGTTTTCACTGTTTTATTGTTTGAGGTGTTGCACAAATACACATTGCCTCTTAAATTAAGCCTGACTGCCCTATGCTAAGCTACCAGAGGGTGAGCACAGGTTAATTTGGAGGTTGTTTTCCCTGAACTGTGATTTACCCTGACTAGGAGTGTTGTATCCATCTTGATCAGGGTGTATACCTCTGTCAACCTGAAACCTGTTTACCAACAAGCAGACTTTTAGGAAAAGTGTTTAGAATCAAAACAATCTTCTTTCAAAATTAGCTAATGTGCAAAATAGTCCAGATCCGACAAAAACAAATATGGACGTATGAGATAAGCCATATGGAAGGTAGGGCTTTAACAGTAGGATACAGGACTTTAACCCACTTACAACGAAATGCCATGATATATGGAAGGTCATGATTCAGGGATGACAATACTATTGAAAATTGAGGAACTGATAAATAGAATCATGGATTCAGGGATGGATATATGCTAAGTTATCTGCAATGAGCATTGTAGGGCTTTGAAAGCATGACACTAAAGCCAATAGTGGATGTGATCGGTTTGGTATATCTCTTCCATCATTGCCATGTTTGCTAAATTATCTCCCCAGCTCATATTGGAACAGATATAGACCACAAGGAACATCTTTACTAGAGGAAAGAGCCATTTTGAGTTATTGTGGGGGTTGCAGAAAATGTTTTTTCTTCCCTGTTCTTCTTTAAGTAAATTGTCACGTTCAGCCTCATCAATGCACAGTAGAGCATTTCTTGATCAGTGGAAGAAGATGAGTGAAGTAATGTGGAGATTTACTGACTCTCTATATATTGTTGGAGAAGAAAAGAGTGGAAAAGAAGAGTTGCAAACTGTCCACACGCTGCAGGTATATCACCACTTGAGCTCTCCTAATGGGATTTGAATTTGCGGCCGGCTGGCTACATGCAGATCTCTCCAGGAGACATTAACCAGTAAGCAACTTTGTTGAGTTTGTAACCACTGGGCGCAGGTTATCCATTTATTTTTGCAGAGGAAACCTTAATCCACTACCTCTCTTACTTTAGCATTTTTATCTTATCTCTCCATTGACCTTTTGCTCACTGTCATTTTCTGTTCATTACTCACCCATGTGCTTCCTCCAAGCTCTCCTTCCCTTCAGCAATAACTAATTTAAAGTGTGTTTTGACAAGTAGTTTACAAGATAACAGGCCTAATCCGAACATAGCCACCAAATCAACCAAGTCTCTAAAGGTGTCCCACGAACATTCATTAGCTCAATTCCTAAAGTATTTTACTAGGTCTATTCCATACTTCTGCAAGCATTTCAGTGGGACTTCTGTCTGAAGAAATTAAGAGGTACACATTTCAATGATTACTGTCTGGGTACCCATCATATTGAGGCAAACAAAATGATTAGCAATAAAATTCTTCTTCTTCAGGTGTGCTTTGCCAGCATGACAAAGAAATCTGTTTATACTTCAGCCACTCTCTTTCCCACCTTAAGTTATTTGTCAGTAGGGCTTTACAATGAAAATCATCGGGTTCTCCCACTATGCGCATAATCATGTTGAAAATGAACCACTATATCACATACCATAACTATATTGTTAACTCCATTCTAAATAAAAAATATTTATTGAACATTTATCTACACAATTAATATTTTGAACCATTTGTCATTTTATATTTTATTTCCTTCAGTGGATGTGGCAATGTCAAGAATGACAGAAATCTATGAACAAATATTGCAGTTGCGGTCTATTGACTGTTCCAGTGGTAACAGAATTTTATTCTTCTGTAACAAATTTTGAAAACTAATATTTATTTTGCTTTCTTCTTTTTATCCTGATCACCCTAAGAATCACCTTCAAGCTCCTCGCACATGCGTACAAGGCTCTCCACAATATCAGAACTATATGTCTCAACCACCGCCTGTCCTTCCACACACCCACTAGACACCTCTGCTCCTCCCAACTGGCCCTCAACACAACCCCAAGGATATGCAAGAACTCAGACTGAGGAAGATCCTTCCCTTACCTCGCCCCAAAGACCTGAAACAATCTTCCAGTACACCTCAGGCAATCACCGCCACTACTTCAATTAAAAAAGGAACCCAAGACCTGGCTCTTCGACTGAACTCCCACTACCCCCCCAGCGCCTTGAGACCCTGACGGGTGATTAGCTGTACTTTACAAGAACACTGATTGATTGATTGATTTGCAATCTACATAATCTAATACAGCTAATAAAATTTTTATTATAATCCATCAACAATCAGCATGGAAAATAATACAACGGTAATGATTTCAAGCATACCAGCCTCGATTACCTTTTTTTTAAAGGAAGGTATCTGAGATCTGCCCCTAGAGTAGAAAGTCAGGGGTCAGTCTTTCTAAAGCTTGCCCAAGGGTCTAATATTTTGTTATAATTCTGTTGACAACCTTGTGCTTTTTACATTCTCTCTTCTTCCAGCCCAAATTGCCCACCCACTGTGTTAGGGCAGGAACATTCAGAGCTCCCTAACTCACACAGCATCCCTCCTCACCACAAAAAGTGCAATACTGAAACACAGAAAAGTTTATTTTCTTATAGTCTGGTCTCCACAAACCTCTAACACCTCCAGGTGAGAGTGAGAGCTGTGTTGTCCCTCATGACAGCCCTAATCCTTTGACACACATGTGACCAGAAGGACAGAATCAGGGGGTAGTCCCACAATGTATGAATTAGTGTTTTTTTTTTTTTTGTTCACACCCTCCCACTCATTTGTCATCCCTCATTGTCCCCATGCAGATAACTCTAGCCCTGGTGGAAAAAGCTAAGTGAAGGTTTCATAAGTTGTACCAGAACATCTTACCATCTCATCCCAGGCCACACATTTTTGTTATTTGCATTATTTCCCCTCATAGACATGATGTTGATCTTTGATGGTCAAAAACACAAGCAGTAAGAGGAGATGTGTGGCGCAGATGGTATAGCCTTGGGTGAGGCAGGAAGATGTCTATTATCATAGATGTTTTATGTTGTTTCCACTGAGTTGGGTTTACTTCATAAATAAGATATTGATGTTTGCAAGCAAACATGTGGAAAGTTAGATATAGATGGGGATGTAGACAGCTGAGAATGGCTTTAAGGGCATCTAGAGTTATATAGTTGAGTTCTATCTGCTAAGGTGAATACAATAAGTAATATTGGGATCTGCTTAAGTTACAGAGTTTTTGAGTTAAGCCAAGCAGCTTGTTTGCACACGAAGATCTATTGTGCTTGCAGGGTTGTGGGGTGAATCGTCTGCTGTTTCATCACCCTTCAGCCAGTAGTAGGCAAACTCCAACTTCAAGAACTGAATTGAGACTATTGTTCTTATCTTATTGTGTGGAAACTGAACTATTAATCTGCTATAGTTTCTTTTCCATGCTCCACAATCTCAATCTTGTGAAATAGCTCATTGAGTTAAACACTTGTTCCTTCCATCTCCTCAGATCCGTGGGCCAGAGATTTGAGTCCTAGTATGATGAATCCATTATTTTATCCTGTAGAATCCATAATTTAGTTTAATTAAAAAAGCAATTAAGACACCTTTTACAGTGCCATAAAACGACAGATGTGTGGTGATGACATTTTGAAAAAAACTTTCAATTTAGGTCTATGTCTTTGTTCTGTGACTCTCATTGCACAAGAAAAAAATTAAGCTTCACAATGGTTTTTTCTATAGTAGGTGTTAATAATTGTTAATGGTGATGCGTTGTGTATGAAGGAATGAGCCAGCTTTGAAATTAAAATGAACAACTAGCCAAGGTCAATATCGATGTGAATGATTAGAAATGATTTGCTGGCAAAACCTGTTGTGAATAACAATAATACTTCAGATGTCATTGTCCCTATGAAAATAAATGACACATCAGGTAAGAGCAAATCTATATTACATTTTACAATCAATATGCATGATTAGCAAGCCAATGCCAGTTTACCAGTAATGTGGAATATGACAACAGTGTTTACTAAAACCTCAAACCTCAGTACAGAATGTTGCTTGTGACACATATCAATAAACCAAATATACAACCTGGCACAGTTATATGTGCTATATTTATTAGAAAACATTAGCCTCCTGTTTCAGTGGTGCTATGGCTGACAACATCCTCATTGTTTTTTCTACTATTTAATTTCTTGATATTTGGTAAACAATCTCCACCATCTGAAATATTAATTTCAGTGCATTTCTTTGAAGAGAGCTATTCCTTGTCGTTCAAGTACATATGTTCATCAAATCATGCTTCCTGCACTGTGCAACTTCCCTGAAATGGTGCAGCCACATTGAACTACCACATATACAGCCTGAAGTAACAGCAAAAGGAATCAAGCGGTATTTATTGGAAATAATTAATGTAATAATTAATGACAGCATATTTGAAACAGTTCCTGGAAATTGCAGGAAAACATGCTTTATGAAAAAAGTAAAGACAAGAAAAAGCATTACTGTTAGTTTATGGGAAAGGTGTTCACTTTAACCAATAGGATGATGCCTATTATACAGATTCAGCCCATCATTTAGAGCAGAGGGGCCCTGCCCATTCACCTTTTTGCAAAGCATGAAGAATGTTTGTCAGTCTGAGAAAGGGTCAGCTTGACAAACTCTCTTCATGATTACGTCGGGTCAGGCAGCCAAGGGTTGAACATGTGCTAAATGCAGTCACCTGTCTGTCTGAGCCATTATTTGCTGGGCTGAGATTTCACATCCTTAAAGGTATGACCTCTGCAGTTCAGCAAAGCCCTCAGGCATCTCCGCCTTCACGACGAGGGGTTGCATCACCATAAGCTTAGACCAGGATGCTTCAGTGTAGACCCTGAAGAGCCTAAGAATGCATGTCAATGAGTGATGCCTTGTCACATAGTCAGGTGAGGTCACCAACTCTCATTGACCCCATATTACTCTATGATGAGGTAGGGAATGTTCCCCTCTCCTTGGTATACCCTTGACAGCATCAGCCAATGAGAGCAGGCAGCAGGATCTTCCTTCCATTAAACTTCCAAGAACCATAGAGGCGTGTGCTTCTCCCTCCTCCTACTCAATGTCAACAACCGGGCTGCTAAGTCCTTATTGAATGTTGGATATATGTATTTATGCATGAATGTATGTGTTGTTATGGGAAATATTAGCCAATGCCATTATAAAAGATCAATGGTCCATTAAGTTGCATATTAGAATATTCCATAGTAAGATACATTTCTTGCCAAAGGTATATCCTGAAAAAAGACAACTGAGTGACAGTACTTGCAACATAATGACAACAGACAATCCTTCCTATCTGAAAGCGCATGCAAAAAATCTGAACCATGGGACATTTTGTGGGTAATTTATTTTGTACTGAAATATAAAACAGTTGTAATTCTGAGCTACAAACAATGTTCTGCTCATGCTTTAACTTTTAACCTTAGAGCACTGTTCTAATCGTGGGAGACCCTCAGAGTTGTGTGTCAGATAATACAAGCTGTTTGAAACTCTCCAAAATACCCATAATTTCTTAGAGCTTTACTCTTGATAATACCTAGAAAATTGCAATCCCAATGTGAACAAGACTGGATGAGATTGGATGATGTTATATTGTAGTGGTATTGCATACTTTTTGTAAAATCTCAAGAACATTGGTAGTTATTTTTTACAATTCTAGTTCTTCACAGATGAACTAGGAGTATCTGCTTGTGCCAGGGGATTTACTTGAGACCTTCAGGGAAGAATCATACCTTTTTACTTCACCTATTGTTGTGGAAGGCTTTATCTTGCATTTATATGAAGGTTGTTGTCACAGATATGTTAGTACACATGAGAATGGTCACAATACTATATTAAATATGGTCCATTTCAGGCAAGGTGAATTGTTGAACTCAATTTTACATGAATGTAATCTTGTTTTTATATTTAGGGTTGGGGATTTGGATAATCTTTATGCAGGGACTCTAACATTTACTGGACAGAGGTCAGCAATAGTTATTCATTATATCTTTTTTTCTGCTATGCTTGCTCCTTTGAATAATTACTGTAAGGTCACTTAGAGTGGTGTTAGTGAAAATAATCACATCTGCATGGCTTTGAATTTGGAGTAAAATAAGGGTAAAATATATACTGCTCAGTTGGTCAACAACATCTTGAACCACACTAACTGACCAAACACATCGGATGCAATGGTCCAAGATCATTCCGGAACTTTTTCATAACAAAATGATTAGCAGATTGGGTGCTAATTTTGCTACATACCATACTGAATATTCCACTGATTCAAATATTGTAGCCGCAGTTAGGGAGATCTGTACAAAGGTCAGCAGTGAGATAACAACTGGAAGAAGCTCATGTCTAAAGTTTGATAACACTTGTTTTAGGGTGCAATGTGACTTATTGAAGGCCCTTAAAAAGAAGCTCAGAGGGACATCCAGGGTCATGCTTTGTTGCAATAGAGATAAAAGTTCAGTAAATAAACTCAAGGGATAATTACAAAAGGCACTGTGGGAACAGAAAGTGAAAGAGATTATTCTCTCTGACAGTTTGAGGTTTTGGAAGATAGTCAATCCTTTTTTACTAAGAATGATAGTAATTATTTGTGCTCATATATAACTGCTGAGGGTTGAGTCCATCATTTTCAAAGGTTTTATAGCCCTCATAATATAAAGACTTTAGACTGTAAAACAACAATTTCTACATGATCACTGGCAGGTTAGTTTTCAACTGGAGGATGTTTGTGAGGCAATTACTTGGCTGTCTTAGATTAAAGCACCAGGCCAGCTACAGCAAAAGCAGATTTATTTAAGTTGAACCTCTTCCCTGTGCCCCATTGTTAATGCAAACTATTAATGCTGCCATTAGATCTGCTATTCCCCCCTTCTAGGTTATGTTCCATAATGGTCCCATATTTTAAAAAGGTGATAAGAATGACCTTTGCTGCTAAAACCTGATATTGTTCATTTATACAGTGGTGAAGGGTATAGGGTGAGTGATAGTATCTAGACATTAGGATAATTGTATCATAGTAGATGTAGATAACCAATATTGCTTTAGACCTTGTAGGAGCACACTTGACAATGTTTAAATTTACATTTAAATGTTTTAATATTGATAAATATGGCCTTTATGGCTCTCACTTCAGCTTTCAATGGACCATGCTATCTGTGGTAATATATAGGAAAATGGGTAACTTCCAATCAAATCTGCATAGGAACCTGTCTGCCTCTGTGCAAAGTGGTCCAGAGGGGAGCTGAAAAAATGCTATTAATACTGGGAGGTGAGGGGTAATACATGGCTTCATATTATTAGCCTTTTTATTTACACTGTATAGATTAGCTACAGGCCACCTTGATGGGGGGGGGGAAATGTACCACAAGTGGGTGTGAGAATTATTCTGGTGCCATACGCTGACAATGTCACCTTGTTGCCAGAACTACTTTAGAAGCTCAACATTTCCTGGATTTAAGTCTGCCATTTATAAATAGTCTAGACCTATCTACAAATCACACCAAGTCATATGTAATGACTGTGGATTCTAGATTAACAAAATCAAGAAAGTTTGTAGAAGGACACGAGATGAGCAAGGTGGCTTACTTGTCATATTTTGGTGTTCTGTTTTATGTGGATGGCTCTTGGGCTCCATTGTAACTGCAAGAAAACATACTTCAGCAAGGTTGGTCTTAACCATGTTTGATTTTACAGCACAATTTGGGAATAAATCAATAACTGTTGTTAGAAAAATCAAACAGGCTAAATGTTTGTTGGCTATCTTTTACAGCTGTGACATTTGAGGTTTTATTGGATAGTTCATTGTTACAAGTTGCTGAGAACAATTTATATGCTTGCTGTCTCTACCTTAGAGTACATCTTTCCACATTGTGCAGGAAGACCTGGGTATGGGGTATTTTTCTGATCTATTTGACCTTTGTCCCCTTCTTAGATGGACTTCTATTTGGTTAAAAAGGGAAACTGAGCCCAACCATGTAACTTTGAGAGACTGTGTAAACCTTGTGAATACATGCAAGATACCATGGTTGAGGTGCATCAAAACCCCTTTCTCAGTTTTATGAACACCTGCGTAAGAATATTTTACCTCTTTTAAAATATTGTAATTTCACATAGGTCAGCCTGGCCACAGTATTTTTACAGAAGATAGCAAATGAACACACAGGTTTTTATGTTGCTTATCCCTTAGGGGGTGCTCTGAAAAAATATTATTGAGGATCTCATAAAATTGTACATTCTATATATATCCATCGGTGCAATATGTACACAAGATAAAAAAAATTGATGATGGTGAATATCTAGAACACATTTTACTTTTGAACAATGAGACGTCTGTATAAAATCCATACATTCGCAATATTCCCTGATAAAAGGCAAAACTAATGAAACACAATGCTCAAACTGCATGCACAGTCATTCACTGAGACCTCTGTACTTTAAAATACCTACATCAATTCTACATTTGGTTCCTCATAGTACAGATGCCTTCTAGATCCTTTCTTAAAAATACATATAGACCCCCAGATATCTGCTGTTGATAAAACCAGGAATCAATTATAGCTTTTCGATTGATAATGTCCAATGTCACGTCATCCAGAGCTCTTCTCTTCATTAAACCTAGAGACCCTCAAAAATCCATTCCTGGGAGTAGCAGCCATAAAGAATTCTGTTGTAATAATTGCTAGGCTCCCCACACTTTCATTTTGAAAAAACACATTTTCGCACACAGTGCTAGTCTTCATTGGGATTCTGGGCACATTCAAACCGTTTTACAGAGGCTTACTCTTGTAGTGCTCCTGGAATACTACCTCTTAGACCTGACAGATTTGGTGTGTTCTTCCCCCAAACGTTTTGGCTTCTCCCAACCTGGTTGCCGAAATTAATTTTTAAAGTCACTCTGTGCACTTTACCACTGCTAACCAATGCTAAAGTGATTGCACTCTTACCTTTAAACATGGCAACATTGGCTTACAGTGAATTGGTAAATGTAATTTACTTATAAGTCCTTAGTCAAGTGGTACTACCTGTGCTCTAGGCCTGTAAATGAAATGCTACAAGTGGGTTTGCAGCACATATTGAGTCACCCACTCAATTAACCCTTTGCAACATGTCTCATGCCTGCCACTGCAGCCCATGTGCAGTTTTAAACTGCCATTTGAATTTGGGAAAATAAGCATTTTGCCAGGCCTGATCCTTTATTTTTAATACATATATGCCACTGCTAAAGTATGCCATACTATAAGACAGGATGCAATGTGTTTAAAAAGTTGGACATGTACTTTTGAGTTTTTTTTGTCCTGGTAGTGAAAAAAAAAGAAATTCGTTTTTAGCTACTGTGAGGCCTACCTCTCCCATAGGACAGCATTGGGGAAGCTTAATACATTTATTAAGTGCTAACTTTGATTAGCAACAGATAGAAATATCATGTTTGAACTCAAATCAATTGTAATTAGAAATCCTCCTGAATGATAAAGTTGGGTTTTGAACTTTTGAAAATTCCCTTTTAGAATGTTAACATGTTCCTCCTTAAAATTTAATAGGCCTTCTAGGAGTTTCCAGTTGCTTGGGCCTCTTATGATGGAGGAATGAAATTTGGACCCAGAGAGTGAACAATAAACCTGGTTGTAGCTGGTAAAGTGCAATCCTGCCAGGATTGGTGGTGTGCAGCTTGTCTCTGCCCTACTTACATTTGAAAAGGCTCCCTGCAGCACACTCAAAAAGGAACTGGACAAAAACCTTTTGTTGCCCCAGACCTCTTGGATTCAGGATTGAGGGAGAAAGGGGAAGGAAGGAAATTTGCAGGACCAGATGTGGGAATAAATTAGACGTTTCCATCACTTCAAAGGGTGGCACCAGGTATAAATATTGGACCTCCCAAGCCACTCATCAGCACGCTTCCCCTGGACCTGTAGACATTAGAGACAAAGGATGACCTTGTTCCATAGAGGACCGCCCTATGCCTTGA
The DNA here is from genome assembly GCF_031143425.1 of Pleurodeles waltl. Taxonomy (NCBI): domain Eukaryota; kingdom Metazoa; phylum Chordata; class Amphibia; order Caudata; family Salamandridae; genus Pleurodeles; species Pleurodeles waltl. The sequence continues at coordinate 927,162,859 of NC_090445.1, read as the reverse complement.
GGGCTGCCATGTTCTTCCGAGGACTTCACTGCTGCTTGAGGCCTGTCGTGCTCTCTGAGAATAAAGACTGAATATGCTGTTTTCATCCCAGGTTAACCTAAGGGACTCCAATGGTCAGTTGGCCTACCTTCTGTTTTGAGCAACAAGGAAGAAACATGCTCCAGATACCTCCCTGCTACTGTCCAGCTGCTCTGCTGCAGCTGGCCCCACCTAGACCTGCAACTGTACCTGCTTTGACCTGCAACCAAACCTCACTGATTCCTGTTGGTCTCTGCTGGTATGAGTTCCTGATTCCCAGGATTCTCAGGAGGTGCCTCCACAGAAGCTGGACGCTTAGTTGGTATTAGTTGTGCTCCTTCTGTGAAATTCTGAAGATATGAACTCTGTGCAATGGACTTTGAGAAAATATATTTTTCAGCAGGGCTAACCTGATCCCTGCATCAAGCCCATACGTCAGCACAGTTGGCCTGAACTTGTGTCTTTGTCCTGGTCTAGCGTGACCAGATAGATATTCACAGTTAGAAATTTCTGCTTCTTGGTGCTATTGTTCCTTAAACCCTTACAATTGTTTATCTCCTAATCTACAGATTGGATTTTTGTTATGTGGATCTAATTTAATTTATAGAAATTGTACTCTTTTTTCCTGTGGGGTACTTCTTGTGGTTTCACTTTATTACTGTTTGTGTTCTGTACATATTTAATACAGTGCTTGTAAATGAAGCTCATGTTAATTTAGTGACTTTTGTGGTTCACCCTGACAAAGGTTGTGATTGCTGCTTGAGAAGGGTTTTCATCCCTCTGACTCAAAAAACTATTTCCTACACCCCTGCTTGGTGAAGGTAAGCCAGGATTAGAGTAACAAACACTTACACACTTCCAAACCTTTGTGATCCATACCAACTAGATCACTAGGGGCACAATTTGAGGTTAATGACCTCTTGCCCTCTGTTGGCAGAGGGAGGCCAATTTGGAAGCTGAGGAGACTTAGTAACCCAAGTCATGTTACTCTTCCAAGCACACTCAAATGTGGAAAAAACATTCACCAGGTGCCCACTGCACCTTAAGCCATGCAGACAATGACCCCACCAGTTCTGCTATTCTCTTTGCTAGAATCCAGGGGTGAATCAGTCAGCCATGGCAACAGTATAGCCATCAACTAGAGAATTACAGGTCCACCAGGATTTACCATCACAAATGTTGTCCATGAAAATAGTGTCTGACTAAGTGGAAAACACATGTTTCATGTTCCTTGCATTATGGGATAATGCATTCAGAATTTTAGATATGTGGATCCTGACCAGTACACTCACTTAGATGTGTCACGGATTCGGGCGGGTCTGATCTGGACTCTGGTTTGGGTACCCCTTGAGGTCACAGAATATACCACAGAGGTAGTGTACTGGGGCAGAAGAGCAACTAAAGGCATACACAGGAAAGGACAGCTATGGACAGGCACAGGAAACAAGAAAATAAAAGTAGAGCAACCTTAGTGTGAATAAACAGGAAACAGATTACTAATGGACAAACACACTGGGGTTACCACTTAGGTTGTACACAGGGTAGGGCTCAGAACTTCCCACAGCAACAGGAAATGTTAGTGCCTCTGTGCAGATTGCTCTTACAGATAGTCACCCCCGCAAGCCCCATAGAAAGGAGGCAGCAGAAGTGATTCTGTCTCTGGACCTTTAGAGCACAATCAAGGATTGTACTTACATATACAAGACAAGCCCTTGTGGGTCCAGCTGGAAACACAGTGGCAATTCCTGGAAAAACAGCAATAGCACACTGTCACTTTTAGGCACTAAAGACTACGTATAACACTGGACAAAGGATAGGGGCTGGAATAGCCTCCTGGAAACCAGGAGCCAATCCCAGTGCAAAGAAAAACACTTATACACAGGTGAAGACTGATAGTACACTTACCAGACACAAATACCCAAGAGGAAACGGAAACAGAAGGAACAAACTAGGAGAAAGAGGCAGGAACTGGGAACAGGCTTAGGCTGAAGCAAAGGCAGGAATAGGACTGGAAAACAGAGCACAAGCTCTGGCTAGAACTAGCAGAAACAGGAATGGGAAACAGAGAGCAGGCTCTGGTTGGAACAAGCAAGAACAGGACTGGAATACAGGGAGTTGGAACAAGCAGGAAACAGGACTGGGAAGCTGAGAACAGGTTCAGGCTGAAACAAGGAGGGAACAGGACTGAGAAAGAGTGAGCAGACTCTGGCTGAAACAAGCAGGAACAGGGCAAAGAAACACAAAGCAGGTTCAAGCTGAAACAGAACAGGAACAATACTGGAACACCATCCGATAAAGGGTCTGGCACACAAAGTAATCAAACTCCAATGCACGACGAGGGTCTTGAGGAAATGGCTGACAACAAGCAGTTCCAGGCTGCAGCAAACCCCTGGAGGGCTGCACAGGAGGGGTCTCAGGTATGTGTAGTTTCAGACACTTGCAAGTCCTGGAGGAGAGAATCCAGTAAAAAGGAGCAACTGGACTTCTCCTATTAAAAAAAAAAAGTATAGTAAAATCCAGGCTTTTCTGACTACCAGGCTGTGCATTATGTGATTTGCAGTCCCAGGAAGCAAATGTAACACAACAAAAGCATACCATAACGAAAAGGGAAACAATTGGGAGTCAGAAAGGGACTCTAGATGAGTGTTCAAGGTGACAGTCCCTTTACAGCACCCCCTAGAGATGGGATGACAGAGTCGAAACAAGATGCATTTTCCAAATGACCACCTTTTTGCTAGCACTGACTGACACTAATGGAACTTCTACTGATTTGTTCTCCATCAAAGTTGTTTCTATCATGGTGATACAGACACTTTGTGAAGGTGGAGAAGAAGCCTTTGCTGTCCTTTTGCTCAATTCTAAGATTGCTGGATTTAATATTGTAAGTCTCCAAAAAGAAGGACAGCAAATCCATTGTCCACATTGTAAATCAGATTCTTAGTCTTACATACGATATAGGATTCACATGGCATTCTGTGAGCGAAGTTAGTCTAAGACTAGATGTGAACTCACATAGCCTAAACAGAATGATCCCCATAGGCAAATGCATAGCAAAGATGAATAAACTGTTGCGTGTCGCAAAAAATTATACACATGAAATGAAAAAACTATTGAAGGAAGAAACCAAGATGAATTAAAAATGTAAAATATTAAATTAAAAAAATACATAAGTGACGCTAGGAATGTAGATAGGGCCAATATCACAAATGAAATCAACAGGTAAAAGGCATTTAATTGTTAATCTGTTTGAACATGTCCTAAATGCTAATAATGATCTCGGGCAAAACTGTTTCTACAGCCTACAGATTTTCTTTGTGGTAATTTTAACTCACTCTTCTATATTCTTCAGTTAGAATAAAGGATGCCTTGCAGTTTTGTTTTTACTGCATATCAAAATCATATTTGTCACATTCTGCACTGCAAAACCCCAAAATGGGATATTTTTCTTGCCAAAATACTGCTTACTAAAACCTGGCAGAATGTGTTCATGAAAACTCTGAAGTTCAGCAAAAATGTAAATGTAAACTGTAGTTATAAATCAGGCACAATAAGCAATTCAATCCAATTTGAAAATCTCAGAATGAACTTGAAAGTGTATTGAAGGCAGCCCATCTGGGACCTATATACCAAGTGTGGCAGACGCATGAACATGTGCGGTCAGTCTAAATTTGTGGATTTGCCACAGTCAATATCCTATTTATAGTGTGTAAGAACCTGCATCGAGCTTTAGAATCTAATTGAGTTTATTTAAATAGAACCAAAGGAACAACCAAGCATGTTCTCATGTTTTAAGTGGATAACCCATTGAATTGGTTTTAACAAGTAAAGATTTCTATGATTGGACTTAGTGATTTTTGGAGTGTAAGTAAGTTTGACTTATGGAATGGTGTTTGGAGTTTACAAATGGACAGGTAACTTTGAGGCCAGATGCACTTAGCTCAACACTTTGCAAAAGTCATAAAGTTGTCAGCAAGAATAGACAAAGCAACTTTACAAACAAGTTACATCTTTGTAAGAATGAATCTTGAGTATCTGACAGGGTTTTGAAACCAGTAAATATAGTTTATTTCCCCTGAAAAAAACACAAACATTCCTACAATTTAAAGAACAAATTTATGATTTAACAGTGTCATCAAAGCATGGGAGGCATGTGTAAGCCTTCACGCCAGGTGAAGTGAATCTTGTTATATATTAGCGATACTAGATAAAAAGATAGGCTTGTGACCATGCGTGGGGCCACTGGTATGGAAAGAGTAAAGTTACCTGATTTGTAATTCTAGCTTGAATGAAAAAGCAGTCATTCGTAGCAAGTGGTGGAAGTTGCTAAGGAAGTAGAGTCAAATAAATATAAAAAGATATTCAGAGAAGTGGTCAGAGAACAGTTAAAGTATTGGGATGCTGACTTTCTTCATGGTAGCATCTGAACTTCTTCTGCAACTTTACAGTGGGCACCCTATTACTTTGTTGTTTTTGAGCACTGGTAGATTTAGTGGGAAATGCATGTGTTTCACGTTTAATTATATTAGACTGACTTTGCTATATAGTCAGCAAATTTGCCCCACTAAGATTCCACCATCGAAAAATGGTAGGGCATTGCTGGGACCAGAAACAAGTTATTTTTTTGGAGGGCAATTACTGTTATTCGGTTCACAAATGAGCTTTTTAATCTAGATATGTGAGGAATAAAGTTGAGTGTTTCATATCGAGTTGTTTTACAGATTGGGCTAAAATCTGAGCAATGATGATGATTTAATTGGATAAAATATTCCAGTAATTGTTTAGACACTGACTTAAGATGAACATATGTTTGATTGTGGTGAAATTTTAGCCCCTGTGATTACAGGTGGGTCCTGTCACCACTGCCCATTTCTTCAGTCCAGTGATCTCACCTATCGACTGCTCTTTCCATCACTAGGAGCTGTTCTTATCGGCCATGACTCCTTACTGGCTCTCCCCATCCCCCTCCCAAACACCCCCTATAAGAGATCTGCTTATAATCCCAGATTGTACTATGGGACAGAAACTTTATTGACATGTAGCACAGATAATGTAACATTCATTGGATCTTAATTAAATGATGTTTAAATAATCACCACAATTATAACCTTTCTCAGATGTATGTAATACACTAAAAAGAGCACCAAGCTTTTTGGGCACTGCTTGTTAATATGTTTTTATCAAATGAGAAACTAATTATAGTTAACATTGTATGTGTACTTTAGGGAACAATGTTTCGATAATTACTTGATGAACCCAGAGACCTACTGATTCTTGGCTTTCCCCTTGTATGCTTAAACAATTGACTGTAACTTGAGGCATGCATACTTGCTGCACAACTAAAGTGCCTGTCAATTTAAATTGGTTTATACGAGCAAGTACATTAAGGTAAATTTCCTACTATGAGGTAGATCTTGCTAGAGCTGTCTTGTTGCCTACGTGCTCTACCATAACATCAACTTTACTGACCTTCCACACCCTGCTTTTCTGGTTACAAAGCCTGCAAAAGCCAGGCGGCCACAAGACAGGTTATGGATAAGGATAAAGATAAGGATAAGTTTCAGGATAATGATAAGGATGAGGATATTGATAAAAATAAATTAAATAATAATAAATATATAAAAAGATATGGAATTGGATTGTGACTTTTAGTGTACATTCTTGCCCAGAAAGAGGGTGTCCTGGTGGTGCCCCAAAGGGAGATGAAAAGCAAAACTTTCTCAGCAAGAGTAAAAGAATGGGATTTTAAAAGTATTGTCAATTTGAGCAAACAGCTTTCAGTACATAATTACAATGGACCTGAAATCAAGGTTTTTGACATAATTTTGACATAATTACTGAAAGAGAAGTCCATCCATTCATGCTCTACAATATCTGGGAGCAGGAAATAACAAAGCCCTGTTTGAACAAAGGCTTTTGGGATCAATACAGCAGGTGAACTGAGAACTTGTGGAGGTTAGAAATTGGGTTTCTGGTTGGCAGAGGTATGCACCCAGACCAAGCAGGAATCACAATCCTAGTCAGGGTAAGTCATAAACAAACCCTAAATTAAACTGTGCTCACTCTCTGGTAGCTTGCCACAGAGCAGTCAGGCTTAACTTAAGAGGCAATGTGTTAGGTATTTGTGCAACACTTCAAATAGTAAAACAGGGGAAACAACACACAAAAAGATACCACACCTGGTTAGAGTAAAATATCTTATATAATAAATAATAAATAAAAAAAGATCGAAACAACAGAAATCCAAAAAGTAGAACTTGATATGAAAATATAAAGAATGAACTATAAAATAGCTCTTTGAAACAAGAAGCACCTACTGGGATATCTGGCATTGACTGGGACAAAATCTGGGACTGCGATGGAGCATTGGCCAGCTACAGGGAACCAGTGAGTCCCGCTGAGCAAAAGTATTCTAATCCTGGTTGCATCGACAACAAGGATGCAGGAAGCAGACTGAAATGGCATAGGAGCAAATAAATGATGGATGTAACCCAGATCTGGATTTAACCAGATCTATGACTGGGGTTTATGTTTGATTGGTTCAGCATTCCATCATATGTCCTTTTTGCATTCGTTGCCCTTAGTGCGAAGAGTATGCCCAGATGTGGGTCCTGTGCTTGCCATGCCACTGGATTCAAGTCAGTCTGGTTGATGAGGGTGTGGTTCAGGATGCTTGTTTCCAGTTCATGGAGGACCTGGCCTGTCAGTTCAGGCTTAACTATTCTCATGGGGGGCAGGGTCAAGACACATTTACATTTTGAACATGACTGTTTCCAAACTGGAATGGCACAGTGAATAAAAAAATGATACATTTAATCCAGTTCTATCATATGGGTGAGTGTTTGATTTGTTCAGCATTCCGTCCATCATCTGTTCTTTTTGTATTTGTTGCCCTGAGTTGGAAGGGTGTGCCCAGACATTGGTCCTGTGCTTGGTATGCCACTGGATTCAAGTTAGCCTGGCTGATGAGGGGTGATACGCTGAAACAGGTCCCAGGATGCTTGTTTCCATTACAGGGAGGACCTGGCCTGGTAGTTCAGGCTAGACTTTTCCCATGAGGAGCAGGGTCAATACTGATTTGCATATGGCTCGGTGCAAACTGGAATTGCACGACATGACAAGCAAAAAATTTTTAGAGAAAACCCAGATCTATGACTGGTGAATGTTTTATTTGTTCAGTATTCAGTCCATCATGTGTTCTTTTTTCATTGGTTTGGACAGGAGCAGCACTTTATACCCACTTCTAACAGCTCAGGACTTCATTTTGTACCACTTGGCAGGATAAGATTCACTATTGTCACAGTGAAGGTGCTGTAGCAGGTGCTTAGTAAGCTTTTTGTGTCCCTGAGACTTCAGAAAACAGGTGAAAAGCCAGCAAGCCCTTGGAGTCACTTTTGGTCTGGGTTGGAGAGATGCAGGTCCAGTCACAATTAGAAGTTGATTTTATTTATGAAAGAACAGAGAGAAATGGTATGATTGCTAAGTCTCACATGAAGTAGTTAATTAGCTGAAAAAAGATAAGTTTGAATATTTAGTATTGTCCTGGACACTGATTGACAATAAGGACTAGTCACTATGATATGGATACAACAAGATGGCATCCAAAAATACAGGGTAGAGAGAAACGTTTTGGAGAGCCAGGTGTGGCTTATTGAAAATGTTGCAAGACACCTTTAAAAAAGCATGGGGCACATATTTGAAATCTTGTTGTCATCATCATGTGAGAACGCCGCTGGTATTAGGCAGGTTAAAACAGTAAGTTTTATTCAAAGACAAAAGCACAATGTTTGTAAATACTAAACACACTGTGTTCCACAGAACTTGTACTAGGAGACATTACTGTCATTGACAGGTTTGGTAATTGCTTGGAGACACAGGGTATGAGAAATAACAAGAAATGTTGGAGCTGAGCAAAATGAGATATTCAGCATCTTGTGTTTGTGATGTTACCATGTTAGAAAAAGGCAGTGGCCAGCTGTTAGAAGGCCAAATGCTCTCATTGTTTGCCCTACGATTGGCATTTACAGAATATGCCATATTTCTTTCTTTATCGTTTCTATCTGCCCTTTGTTTGATTTAGTTTGCCCCACAATGTGTGAAGATATGATTGACAGGGAAACAGTAGCACATGTTGTTTGTTTAACCCCTTGGGTGCCAAGGATGTAACAATTACATCCTCAGCTGCACCGCCCAGCTGCAGAGGACGTAACCGTTACATCCAGGAACCAGCCCTCGGGGGAAGCACTAGTGCTCCACTGAGGGCCTACCACCTCCCTTCCTTGTGCAGGGATGGAAGGGGAATCGCTTCTCCTTCCACCCCTGGCCCCCCAGTGACATCTGATGACATCAGCATGTAATCGCGTGCTGACCTCATCAGTGGCCACCCCATCGCAATGGAAGCTCAGCTTCCAGAGCGATCGGAAGATAAATGCTTTGTATTTCTCTTCAGATCCTGGGGGTGGGGGCAGGCAGAAGCATCTTAGGAAAGGAAAGGCTTTTCCTTTCATTTGATGTGTCTTTGAGCAATTCTGCAGCCCCATAGCTTCACAATGGGGCTGCAGAAATGCCCACTAGAGACCAGGGATTTTTGTGTTTTAATGTTTATAATGAAGGGGAGCGACCCCTTCAGCAAGGGTCGCTCCCCTGGGAAAAATGTTTTAAGACCTTTTCTACCCCCCCAGGGGCAGATCATCCTATTGTAATTAGGCCGATCTGCCCCCATGGGGGCAGAATCCTCTAGATGCCAGAGACAATTTTTGTGTTTGTTTTTTATTGTTTATATGTGGGGAGCGACCCCTTAGGCAAGAGTCGCCTCCGTGGTAGGTCAAATTGTTTTTAGCCCATTTCTGCCACCCTTGGGGGCAGATCGGCCTATTTTTATTGGGCCGATCTGTCCCCAAGGGGGGCACAAACCACTAGACACCAGGGATTTGTTTTAATGTCAGTTACACGCAAGGGGAGCGACACCTTAGGCAAGGTTTGCTCCCTGGGGGGCAAATTTATTTTAGGCCGTTTCTGCCCACCTTGGGGGCAGATCGGCCTATTTTAATTAGGTTGATATGCCCCCAAGGTTGACAGAAACCACTAAGCACCAGGGATTTTGAATTTTGTTTTTGTTAACAGACAGATAGCGACCCTTTAGGTAAGGGTCCCTCCCCTGGGGGGACAAATGTATTTTAGGCCATTTTAGGCACCAGGGATTGGTGTGTGTGTGTTTGTTTGGGAGGACAGCCCCTTGGGCAAGGGTTGCTCCCTATGGTCACATGTTACTGTTGGCCATTTCTGCCCCCCTTGGGGGCAGATCTGACTATTTTTGTAAGGTCCAAGCCCACTAGACACCAGGTAAGATTTTTTTTTTATTTAAAAAGAGGGTAGGGGTATAGCCATACCCCCACCCCAAATAATGGGGGCAAAGTTGTTCTGCCCACTGGTGGGCAGATGAGGCAATTATCACCAATCCACTTCCTGGGAAGGCAGTAAGCCTCCTAGATGCTAGGGAATTTAAAAAAAACAAAAAATAGTGGGGTGGTGGTTACCAACCAGTATGGGCATGGTTATGTACCCAATCCAACTAAAGTGGGTAATAGACTTTGAGCTCTCCAACGCACACTAAAATATCTTATCCCACAGCAAGCAAGAGGATCTTTGATTATTTTGGGTTTTGGTTTTACATTTGGGCCATAAGAGCTTGTCTAACTCTCAAAATCATCCCACTTTTAACAGTGAGGGCTACACTTTTTGGACTTTAGGATACTGCCATGTAGAAAAATCTATGAGACCTAGACACAGCTGAAAAGTAAATATCTGTGTGAGTCCAGGGTGGTATGCTTCACATGCACCCCGCACCATTTTCCTACCCACAATGCCCTGCAAACCTCCAACTTTGTTTGAAATCACACATTTTCCCCACATTTTTGTGATGAACCTTCCGGAATCTGCAGGAATTCATAAAATTCCTATCACCCAGCATTGTCGCATCAGTACCGATAAAAGTTCTGCTCCACTTGCCAGCCTAAAAACATTTTTTTTTCAAACTACCCTCTTGGACTCCCTTTGGTTTCCCTCAATTTTGACATGTTTTTGGCTCTACCCTGTCACAGGCACTTGGCCCACTTACACAAGTGAGGTATCATTTTTATCAGGAGACTGAGGGGAAAGTTGGATGGTAGGAAATTTGTGCCTGTGAGGTGAGCCCACACAGAAATGTGGGAAAAAATTGTTTTTTTTTTAGCTAAATTTGAGGGTTGGCTGAGGATTCTGGGTAAGAAAACACTGGGGGATCCACGTAAGTCGCATCTCCCTGAACTCCCTTTGGTGTCTAGTTTTCTGAAATTTCTGGGTTTGGTAGGTTTCTCTAGATGGCTGTTGAGCCCAGGACCAAAAACGCAGTTGCCCCCTCCCGCAAAAACAGGTGGTTATGTATTTGATCATTTTGATTTTCCACGTAGTGGTTTGGGGCATTTCCTGCGCCGGGCACTAGGCCTACCCACAAAAGTGAGGTACCATTTTTATCGAGAGACCTGGGGGAATGCTGGGTGGAAGGACGTTTGTGTCTCCCTTCAGATTCCAGAACTTTCCAGCACTGAAATGTGAGGAGAAAGTGTTTTTTTTGCAAAATTTTGAGGTTTGCTAAGCATTCTGGGTAACAGAGAGCGCCACAAGTTACCCCATCCTAAATTCCCCTAGGTGTCTAGTTTTCAGAAATGTCCAGTTTAGCTAGGTTTTCATAGGTGCCGGATGAGCTAGAGGCCAAAATCCACAGTGAGGCACTTTGCAAAAAATAGGTCAGTTTTCTTTGGGAAAATGTGATGTAGGCATGTTCTGTTTTGGGGCATTTCCTGTGGAAAGGACTAGGTCTACCCACACAAGTGAGGTACCATTTTTATCAGGAGACTTGGAGGAACGATGGGTGGAAGGAAATTTGTGGCTTCTCCCAGATTCCAGAACTGTTTATCACCAACATGTGTGGAAATAGTGTTTTTTGCCACATTTTGAGGTTTGCAAAGGATTCTGGGTAACAGAACCTGGTGAGAGTGCCACAAGTTACCCCATCCTGGGTTCCTCTAGGTATCTGGTTTTTAGAAATGTCCGGGTTTGTTAGGGTTTCCTAGGTGACAGATGAGCTAGAGGCCAAAATCCACAGCTAGGCACTTTGCAAAAACAAGGTCAGTTTTCTTTGGGAAAATGATGTGTCCATGTTGTGTTTTGGGGCATTTCCTGTTGCGTGCACTAGACCTACCCACACAAGTGAGGTACAATTTTTATCCGCAGACTTGGAGGAATGCTGGGTGAAAGAAAATGTGTGGCTCCTCTCGGATTCCAGAACTTTCTGTCACCGAAATGTGAGGAAAAAGTGTATTTTTTGCCAAATCGTTTTGGTTTGCAAAGGATTCTGGGTAACAGAACTTGCGGAGAGCCCCACAAGTCATCCCATTCTGATTTCCCCTATGTGCCTAGGTTTCAGAAATGCACAGGTTTGATAGGTTTCCCCAGGTGCTGGCTGAGCCAGAGGCCAAAATACACAGCAAGGCACTTTTAAAAAAACACATCAAATTTCAATGTAAAAATTTTATGTGTCCAAGTTGTGTTTCCTGTTGCGGACACCAGGCCTGCCCACACTAGTGAGGTACCATTCATCAGGAGACTTGGGGGAACACAGAAGATCAGAACAAGTGTTAATGCCCTTTGACTTTCTCTACATCTTTTACAAATGTTAGACAGTGTGTAAAAAAAGACATCTATTTTAGAAATACCCTGTAATTCACATGCTAGTATGGGGACCCCGGAATTGAGAGATGTGCAAATAACCACTCCATCTAAACACCTTATCTTGTGTCCATTTGGAAATATAAAACTTTCCTTGGTACCTATTTTTCACTCTCTATATTTCACCAAATTAATTCCTGTATACCCGGTATGCAATGAAAACCCTTTGGAAGGTGCAGTTCCTTTATTGGCTTTGGGTACCTAGGGTTCTTGATGAACCTACAATCCCCATATGTTCACGCAACCAGAAGAGTCCAGCAGACGTAACAGTATATTGCTTTTGAAAATCTGACATCGGAGGAAAAAGTTAGAGAGTAACATGTGGAGAGAAATGGCTGTTTTTATTTTACCTCAATTTCAATATTTTGTTTAGTTCTGCTGTTACTTTCTGTAGGAAAACCTTGCAGAATCTACACAAGTGGCCCCCTGCTGAATTCAGAATTTTGTCTATGTTTTATAAATATTTAGCTCTCTGGTGTCCAGCATTGGTCTCACATCCATTTCTGTCACTAACTGGAAGGAGGCTAAAAGCACAAAAAATAGTAAAAAAATGGGGTATGTCCCAGTAAAATGTCAAAATTGTGTAGAAAAATGTGTTTTTTTGATTCATGTCTGCCTGTTCTTGAAATCTGGGAGGATGGTGATTTTAGCACCACAATCCCTTTGTTGATGCCATTTTAAGGGAAAAAAACACACGCCTACTTCTGCAGCTCTCTTTTACAATTTGTTTTTAAAAATGACATTTTTGCTGTATTTTGGCTAATTTCTTGGTCTCCTCCAGGGAAACCCACAAACTCGGGGTAGCTCTAGAATCCCTAGGGTGTTGGAAAAAAAGGATGCAAATTTGGTGTGGGTAGCTTATGTGGACAAAATGTTTTGAGGGCCTAAGCGCAAACTTCCCCAAATAGCCAATAAAAGGCCTTGCACATGATGGGGAAAAGGCCTGGCAGTGAAGGGGTTAATGGAGTGTAGATCCAGTGGTGTAACAAAACTTCTCCCCTCGACCCAGTAAAAGGCCTTCTGCCCATACACAGTGTACTGTGCTGAGGGGGCCCACCGAAGCTCAGCCTCCCCACTCCCATGCACTGCAGGGGCCTTTGTTATGCCACTGTGTAGATTTAATTGCACATTGCTTGCCCTGTTCAATTTAGTGCATCCAGGTATGAATGGTCAAACATGGTTTTTATTCAATATAGTGAACCTCGCTTTACAGAGTACGAGAACTAACAGGATATGCTGGCGTTGAGGGTGTGTATAATATAAGAGAATTTGATGAGGAGTGTTAATCACGGATAAGTGTGTAATCCTATTGTGATGGTCTAGGGGACAGAATAAACTGTGTTACCTTGAAAAGGAACTTGATAAATGTGATCAGTGTAATTAAACAACAATAAGTATGGGTTTATATAAAAAAGGAGAGAACATTTAAAAAGAGAAAGAGAGTAAAAAATCTTTAAAAAGTTATGAGGTATCTGAAATACACAAACTATGTAGTTTTTAACAAGTATATGATCAGCATGTATTGACATTTTGTATAACTACAAATATAAATATTCAAGTGCCGGCAACCATTCGGTAGTTATAGTTAAGACCTAGGGGGTTATTCTAACTTTGGAGGAGGTGTTAATCCGTCCCAAAAGTGACGGATTTACCACCAGCCGTATTACGAGTCCATTATATCCTATGGAACTCGTAATACGGCTGGTGGTATATCCGTCACTTTACCGTCACTTTTGGGACGGATTAACACTCCTCCAAAGTTAGAATAACCCCCCTAGTTTCTACATAAAAAGACTTTTTTGTTTTGTTAATAACGTTGGTGCTGTTTGATGAATCTTCAGATAATATTCCAAGAAAATACAATGCTCACTTCAGCATCTGTCTGGAAAGTTTGCGGGGGCTGAGAAAAAAAGAGGGATCCCAAACACTTTTTCCGTATTTATTTTTCTGTATGGCTTTTGAACAGCAATAGTGCCCAAACCACTGGACGGAATTGCAACAAATTTGGCAGAATGGTAGGTCCTGGTCCAGAAAGTGACCTTTTTGTGATTTGGTGTAAATGTGTTTAGTGGTTTTCTTGCAATTAGATGGAAACCAAATTTGTCCATTTAGGGACGTGGATCTGTGCGGCTCCTCGTGTGGGAAAGAGGAGTGTGATTGGCTGGTTTCAACCCGTCTGAAAGTTGCGAACACCATTTTATATCCAGGGCACCAGTCACAGGGGAGATAATTGAGGGACAAAATTATACAAGAAGTTAGGGTAGCGGTACTCTGACCCCATGGAGATTTTTAATGGGTGTGTGAATGCCCCCTTATTACTTTGAAAAGGTTAAAAAACGTTTTTTGTTACAACCAGGGAGTCACGACTCCATTGCTTCCCTCTGCACAGCCCCCGGTGTAAGGTCGTAATGGAGTCACGAACCCAGCCAATAAAAAATAAAAAATAAATATATTGAGACACTCACTCATAAACTAATACACACACTGTGAGACACTCATAGGCTCACTGACAGAGCCAACAGACACTTGTATACCACTCACAAACCCACTCACACACCCACTCATACACTCACATGCCCATTCACGGACCAACTTGGATGCTCAGATACCGAAGCATTGACCTAGTCACACACTCCTGCACCTACTCACAGACCCACTTACACTCATATACCCACTCACAGACCTACTTAGACCTTCATACACCCATTCACAGACCCACTCACTCTTAAACACGCACTCACAGACCAAGTGACACTCATACACCCACTCACAGACTCACTCAGACACTCACACACCCACTCACAGACCCACTCAGACCCTCATGCACCCACTCACAGACCTAGGCAGACCATGATGTACCCACTCACAGACCTGCTTAAACTCTCAAGCACCCACTCACAGGCCCAGTGACACTCATATATACCCACTCACAGACTCACTCAGGCACTCACTCACCCACTCACAGGCACAACTCAGACATTCACACACCCACTAGCAGACCCAATCACATGCTCATGTCCACCTCACAAACCCACTTAGACACTCACACACCTACTCGCAGGCCCAGACACTTGTACACAGAGTGAGAGACCCACTCAGAAACCCATACTCCAGTTCACAGAACTATTCAGAAACTTAGATATTCACTCACACTCTTTGACACCCACCCACAAACTCACTCAGACACTCATAGACCCATTTACAGACCACGACTTACAGTTCTACACCCACTGAGAGACCTACACAGTCACGGATGCGCCCACACCCACTCAACAACTCAGTGACATACTCATACACCCACTGAAATACCCACTCAGATAGTTACAGACCCATTCAGACACCCAGAGACACACTTAAGCATGCAATTATTGAGACAGAGATGCACAGACCGTGATTCACAGTTGGAAAGTGGATTATTGTTAAGGGCAGGTAGGTATGTACACTTAGCAATAGACCACAACTCCCCGCTAGGTCCAGTGAATGTCTTAGTAAATTAATCCTTGCTCAAACCTTGGTAGCTTGGCTCACGAGCAGTTAGGCTTAACTTAGGAGACAGGTGTGTAAACCATTTAATATCAACAAAACAGTAAATAAGTAAAACACAACACACAATATAAATCTCACACCAATTTATAACAATATGAAATATTTGTATTTTTAAAATGTAACCAAAAGAGCAAACATCCAGTTAGTGAACCAGCGATATGAATTTTTAAAGATTAAAAGTAAATCCTGCACTTAGAAGCAAATAGCGCTCAAAGGGCTAAAAGAGGTCACACTGGAGAGGGACAAAGTCCAGAGTTCATACCACCCATGATGTAACACTGTTACACTTACTTTCAGAAGTGTTTCTTGTTACAGGTAAGTTGTCCAGAGCACCAGCCAAGGGTTTAGAGGCTCTGGGATCTGGGACTACAACTCCTGCAAATCACCTCTTCATTTATGGAGCTGTTTACATCAGTTGCTCCAAACGTCTGCAAACTTCTAGATCTTTTTCCAGAGGTCCTTTTTGGGTCCTTGAAGTGTCCACAAACTTGATCCATGGTTCCAGCAGCTCTGAGTTGCTCCTTGGGAGCTGGGACTACAGTTCCTAGAATGCACCTGGTCAGATTCCTGAAATAGCCAGTGGACACAGGTCAGCTGGGCTATTCTTGTAGTACTTGATGTAGGAGACTCTAGTCAGCTCCTTTGTATCTATAGATTAGAGGGAGTCCAGTCCTAGAGTTACAGAAGCAAGGCAAAGTCATTAACTTGTTGAATCCCAATCTGTGCAGCTGGTGCACTCTTTGTGAGTGCAGTGTCCAGGTGCAGGGGTCCAGCACTTCTTCAGTACCTTCTTCCAGCAGGAATCCAAATTGCATGGCAGCTCTGACATATTTATCCTTGTTCCTTGGGGTACAACTCAGGAGATGCTCCTGTCCAATGGGTTGCAGGCCACCATCCTCTGGGGTGACCTCTTCCTGTGAAGTGTGGCAAAAATCCATCCAAAAGGCAACATTATTTAAAAAACCAACATGGAGGAAATCTCTCCATGAAGGTTATATCTGGTTGAGCCTACCCACCTGTGCGATCAAGTTTATCTACCACACCTCCTCCATGGCCTCTCTTAATCTAATCAATGGGGCTCCTAGATGTCAAGGGGAACAGAAAATGGGGTAGGTCCAGCTTCTGTCCCAAGTGGCTTTCTTTCCTTTTTAGACCCATTTGGCTACTCTTCCCCCATCCTGCTTGGCCATCTGCTGTAGCAGTTCTCTGCCCCCAGATGGTTCCTTTGTGTCAGTCCAGGCCACTTCACACCTCATTAAGCTAGCCTGGCTCAGGCTGTCAGAGGCTGAACAATCGGGGAAGGGCACTACAGGGCTGAACTTGGTAACTTTCAGAAATAATTCTAAATCTCTTTCCCTGTGTAGTTATATTAAATTCAACTTTGGCAAATTGTTGGTTTTATTATAACATTTCATTTTGTACCAAATGTTCTATCTTTAGCTCATCTCTATTGAAAATAAGACTTTATTATTTTAAAATAAAGTCTCCAATATTGGCCTATATGGCACATTGAATACAATGGGGAAAACACAGTTGTCTGTTTTTCCCTCACAAGGACTTATGAAACATCATTTTATAAAGTCACTGCTTATATTTACACTGTGCCCAAACCCATGGGCACTTAGGGCGGACCTTAGGGGTTACATATGTGTACAGATACAGTAGTTTAGGACTTTAGAAGTACTTTTAATTCCAAAGTTGAATTTGGGGTTAACTTTCACTTAAAAGCAGCCAGCAATGCAGTCCTGCCTTTACAATGATGCCAGGTCCCACAGCAGTGCACTCAGGGGTGCCCTGGGGTCACTAAACCTGCATGCCTTATCATATACTAGGACTTATAGGTAGGTAGTCAGAGAAAATTATAATTAGGGTAAACCGAGCAGGATCCCTGGGGCTGGTTAGCAGTGCCCAGAGCACAGTCAGAGTCAGAAAACACTAGTATCAGTTACAAATGGGGGCAAAAAGTGAAGGGGCTTCTGCAAATAGGCCCAATTTTCCCGCACTCACACTTATGCAGCTATTTACACACCCTCTCACACTCTCATACACGCACTCAAAGAACCACTTTCCTGCTGATGGATTCATTAACATACCCCGTTATACTTCCACTGAGGTGTACAGAAATGTCCTGCTACATGGAAAGTAAAAACAAAGAGATATGAAAAATGTATAGGGTGTTGAGCATTTAATTTGTGCTTTTGCGAATTTGTGAAAGAGTTGTGCCTACTTTTTGTTAAAACAAATCTGATTTGCTTTTAAATTGAAATAGTGTTTGGGATATAGGGTGGTTCTAAGGTGAGGCTTTGTGTTTGTTGTGTGTATATGATTAGAAGATATATGAGCGGAGGCAGCGTTTCAAGTTGCTCACAAAAACTGTTACCTTCATCTGTGAAGTGAACACCATCTCTTCTACATATCCATGTCAAAGTGGAGATTATTATTGTAGACTGAGCACATTTTGTGGTCTCTGAGGAATGTTGAAACTGTTTTTTAACATGCTTCCTGGACTTATCTATCTGTGGACAGATTTCAGCTGACTTTTTCCATTGCTGTCTCTGGCATATGTTAAAGAACACAAGGACAATTTGAAGGAAAAGTGCATTAATTGAACAAAGGTATCCTTCATTAGGATTTCCAGTCTTACCCCAGTCAGTGTGCCTAGGTCATTACCTCCAGAGAGCACAATCATGAGGTAAGGTGGTTTGCAATCTCTAATGCTTTCAACCAATGGAAGCAATTGCTGACACTTTAACCCTCTCTAGCCAACCCAAGTAATACCCACATTAGGCAAAAACATAGCTGTGACCTACAATCCACACTTTAAACATTTTGAGGGATGTGGCTGCAGCTGAATGAGGCATTCTGGAAAATGTGAGGTGGTTGAAATAAAGGGACCAATTGATTTAAAAAAAACACAATTTTGAATGGATATGGAATGGAAAAAAAGGATGTGGTGAAAAATATGAAGTGAAACAATCACTGAGTGGTTCTTGTCTTTTCATAAATAAGTAATCCCCTTTCGAATATGCTTACATTTTGTAATACTCAACCGCACCGGCTACAACACACATTGAAGCTAGTATGCTTCTGATAGAAAGTGAACTTTTGAACTACTGCTACAGTACAGTGTTCTAGATGAGGTTTCTATGGCAACTAAGGAGAAAGAGTGAGGGGGAACTCTTAAAGCACACATGCAAATATAAAAAAGAAACAGGTTTTGCTGTACAAATAAGTTGAGGAAAGTAAATGTTCCAACATATACGCCCTCATTACAACAGACCGCTGAGGCTGCGGGTGCCAGAATACCGGCAGTATTGGTGGTATTTCTGGCTCCCTATTTTGACTTTTCCGCTGGGCCAGCAGAAAAGTCCCATCTACATTGCTGCAGGCTCGTAATAGAGCCAGCACCAATGCTGATGTGCAGCGGGTGCAGTAGCACCTGTCACGCATTTCACTGCCTGAAATTCAGGCAGTGAAATACACAATGGGGCTATGCCTGGGGGCCCCTGCACTGCCCATGAAAGTGCATGGGCAGTGCAGGGGGCCCCAGGGGCACCCCACGTCCTCCTTACCGCCAGCCTTTCCATTGCAGTGTTTACCGCCGTGGCCAGGCTGGCGGTCGGGGACTCATAATCCCCAGGGCAGCAGTGTTTGCTCCGCTGCCCTGGGGATTATGATAGTGGAGGGGCCATCGGTATGGCCATGGCTATTGCGCCATGGTCATAATAGCTGATGGAAAACCGCCGGCCTGTTGGCGGTGTTACCGCCAGCTTAGCGCCGGCCGCCAGGGTCGTAATGAGGCCCATATTTATTAATGAACTTTAAAAGTACCAAGAAATGTTAAAAAAAATAATAGGAACTATATTTCCAAACCCTGACTGGAGTTGCAACTCGATTTCATGTTACACGGGGGTGCAGGGGATGCAACTCCAGCCACACACATTAGCAAATTGGGATACTTACCAAAAATACAGGAAAAGTTTAACAGATAGTAACCATACAGATGTGAGATAACATAGGTAAAAAATTAAACAGTGCTTGTGATTTGCTAAGTAGGACAGTATCAGTGAAAGCAAAGGTGAATAGGTTGCCATTACTGGTTCCTTGGTGTGAGAGTGGAGTACCATCCTTATTTAATGTTTATCCAACTAAAATAAGTGATATTTTGACAATAATGAAAGACCTTTGAAAATGTAAGGAGATTATACTCAATATTTATAATAAATAAATGTTTATTAATAGCCAGAGTGAATTTAGCATGGAAAAAACTGTAAATGAGAATAAAAAAATATATTGTCTCACTTAGAGTAGACATGTGTAGTAAGGTTTGTATGTGTTTATAAAATGATTTGTACTAGGGTTTTACAACCATGCATTGTGTATTTTGTAATAGGGTTTTACAACCATGCATTGTGTATGCTACAGTAGAATATAAAATACATGTAGAGTTTAGGCTTTTACCCACTTTGCATGAGTTTGAGTATCTTTTCTCCAAGATTTAAGTTATAGATATAGCACTGTAAATGTACTTTGTAGGGATCCTGGTATGTGTTTATGCTTATAGTGACAGATGAAGGCACACACACATATTTAAAGTGACAGAACCAGGTATGCATTTATACATAACTGAGGAAGCAAGTAAGACATATATGTATATAGTAACATAACCATAAACAAACTGATGCATATACTTACACGTCCAGGCATACAGTAATGCATACTGATATATATCCAGCAACATATTATCGGGTACTCTGAAACACCCATCAATGGACTGATGCATACTGTGAGACTGCTAGATAGTCACTGAAGTGTACGCTGACATACTGAATCATATGGTAAACCATATAGTAAGAGAGGGAGGTATACACGTATGTATACAATTAGACAGCTAGGTAGACATGGAGATGTATTCCTATACAACCAGAGTCACAATTATGTATTGTCTAATGTACTTAGAGAAATACTGATGCATCTGATAAGATATACACTGAGCCAAGCCTGCATTTATGGTTAATGTGAAACATTGAGTCCAACAGTTGTGTCTATGATAATAGAGAAACCTGTACTCTCCTTTCAACATTAAAAATAAACCATATGGAGTATGACATCATAGTGACGCAAATGCTTCTAGTATATGTGAATGCTCATGTTATATAATTGAATAGTATATAATAAAAATGTACACATTATAGTATTTTTTTATTTCAGAAATATATCACTACATACAACCAGGATATCTAAAATGCCCCAAAAAAATCACAAGCAAGAAAGAATTTGAGGAAACTATATTGTCCACTTGCAACACCGAAAAAAAGGAGGAATCTAAAGACAATGGCAGTAAAGAGAAAAATACTGCTTGTAAGAGTACCAAAACATGTAAAAAATCTATATTTCGAAAACTGAAGTGTTTAGAAAATGAAGAACACAAAAAGGGCACTTTTAAATCAGTCACAAAAACTAGAAAAACTTTTCAGATTTGAAGCAAGAAATCTGAAAGTTTAACCAGAAGACTTCAGCAGTTCAAAGAAATTGGAGTGAGAATGTTTTGTGCCAGGTTAATTCAGAATCGTATAAAAAATATGAAGCAATACAGAAAGAGAAGAGAAGTAGTGAAACAAAATAAATGTGTTGAGGGAGTAGTTGACAAGGCTTTTGCATTGAAAAGGAAGTTTTTTTTATTTTGATTATCAATATAATAAGGACATTGGATAAAACAGTGTTGGGTATGAAGAGATGCAGCCAAAGAAAAATACTTTTTAATAAAAAAAATTTTGCTAAATATTTAGTGCTGACTCAAAGCATACCTCCAGAACTGAATCTTTCTTTAATAAAGAAGGTTATTTGCAAGAGAACACATAAGTACATGCACTTGATTCAATTGGTCAATATTATGAAATGAAGGATGCGAGTCCTATTGAAGTTTGTTCCTTTTAATATGGAAGAGGTGACAGCTGAGGAGCTTCAGGGAAGGCGTAGACAGGGCCCTGTTTACAAATGGAGCTGTAGCAGTATTTGTAGTATTAGGCAACAGTTTATTGATTTATTACATTCCTAAGCGAGTTTCCATGCAGAAGTCTCAAACAAAAAATGACAATTTTGCAAGTATTAGATCTGTTTAAGGTAAGAAAGTTTACAAATTTATAAGGATATTCATTAGCATATTTATCGAAGAAAGTGTGCCAAAGCACCCTTCCTCACTTTAGACTGTTGGCATTTCACCATTTTAAAATATGAAATTTAGTTAGGAGACTTTACTAGGTGAAGACTGTAGCATTATGTTTGGGAGAGATGAATAGATTACTTTTGCATGGTACTGTACAACAGGTAGGATGAGGAATCTAGAGAGAATGAGTCATTTGTAGGTAAAAATATTGAGAAAGAAAGCACAGTTATTTCTACAGAGAACTTTGAACAAGAGATCACAAAGTTTACTACCACTTGATCTGAAAAACCAAACTTTATGTGCATTTCCTGTAAATGCACATAGTAACAATATGCTGCTTATTTATTTGTAGAGGAGCATTTTGACTTGTCCATTCAGCAAGTTAAATGTAAGTACTGCTATGATAAGTTGGCAGATCAGAAAAGATCAGCTAAAGCAGTGTATAACGGGTTAGAATTTGTGACTATTCCTGAACAACCATGAAACTTAAATGTTTATGAATCGTTCCTTATACAACCTGTACATCCATTTCAAATGATTATCCAATTGGAACCAAAAAAAGGCAAAACTCATCCAACAAAGTTATTGATAGTCCTTAAAGGAAGAGTAGTGTATTTGCCATTTGATTAGAAAAAATATTGAAACCGTACAAATAGATGAAAACAATAAAGAACCACTTATTATCCTGGTAAATGGTGTACCCACTAAGGATAAAACAATTTGGCAAGAGTTAATAGATGTGAATAAAGTTAAACAAGCAATATTATATCTGATACAAAATAATATTTATTATAAAATTGTTGATGTGGACGCTGATGTAGCAAATGTTGATGGTAACAGTTTGCAAGGAACTGGACAAATAGAAAAAGTTGATCCATCCCTATCAGAGCAAATTTATGAGCACTATAGCATACCTTTGTTACCTTCCAAAGAAGTCATTGGTTATGCGATTGACCTTTTCCAAATGAAGCAGCCTAAAGGAGCTATCATGAGCGTGTGGGGAATAAGTTTAGAGACTCGCTGTTTTTCCCACTTGTTTCCCACTAGAATAGGAGGTTGGTATGATGACTGGCCCATACAAATACCTGCAGCTGAATACTGATCGAGACGATTATATTTAGAGGATCCAAGATTCAGACAGTGTATCCTATACATATTTT
Organism: Pleurodeles waltl; assembly: GCF_031143425.1. Taxonomy (NCBI): domain Eukaryota; kingdom Metazoa; phylum Chordata; class Amphibia; order Caudata; family Salamandridae; genus Pleurodeles; species Pleurodeles waltl. The sequence goes on along the minus strand of NC_090445.1, from coordinate 927,140,206 downwards.
ACCTTTTTTTCGATAGTTACTTGTCTTGACTTTTGTATGCAGTAAATCACATTCTAAGAAAAGGATTTAATCTTCAAAAAATGTCAGACAGAGATTTTGTAACCAAAGTTCAAGAAAAAGATGAAAACTTAGAATACAAACTGATTCATTTAATGGCATACCAATGTGGCATCAACGAATATTGGTTCTGTCATCATGGACAACTAAAGTGTATGCTGAGAAACCTAGGACCACCAACATGGTTTTTTATATTGAGTTGTGCACAGTATGCATGGGATGACCTGATTCAATTTGTAAGAAAAGCAAACTCTAACGTAAAATATATAAATTTAAAGACAGCTGGAGAACTTTGCTCATTAGGTTCTGCAAATGTTTGCAGATATTTCAACCACGGGTTCTAAGCTATGCTTGCTGCTATCTGCAACAAAACCAACCCTCCTCTTGGAGCAGTAAGTGATTTCTTTTGGGGAAAAGAGTACCAGACAAAAGGTGCTCCTCACATTCACATGCTACTAAGGATAAAAGATGCACCCACATTTGGAGCACAAAGCACAAAGGGGGTCATTCTAAGTCTGGCGGGCGGCGGAGGCCGCCCGCCAGACTTCCCCCACCAAAATACCGCTCCGCGGTCGAAAGACCGCTGAGGGTATTTTGGGATTTGCCCTGGGCTGGCGGGCGACAGCCAAAAGGCCGCCCGCCAGCCCAGGGCAAATCAACCTTCCCACGAGGACGCCGGCTCAGAATTGAGCCGGCCGAGTGGGAAGGTGCGACGGGTGCAGTGGCACCCGTCGCGTATTTCAGTGTCTGCAAAGCAGACACTGAAATACAAAGTGGGGCCCTCTTACGGGGGCCCCGCGGCACCCCCTACCGCCATCCTCTTCCTGGCAGGAGACCCGCCAGGAACAGGATGGCGGTAGGGGGTGTCAGAATCCCCATGGCGCCGCCATGGAGGATTCTCAAGGGCAGCGGAAAACCGGCGGGAGACCGCCGGTTTTCCGAATCTGACCGCGGCCAAACCGCCGCGGTCAGAATGCCCTGCAGGGGTCAGAATCAGGGCCAAAGTGATGAGTTTGTATTGTCTTTTATTGAGCAGTATGTTACATTTAGCATACCAAATCATACTGGTGAAAAAGGTTTCAGACAATAGGTTTTGTGTTTTCAAACACATAGATGTGGGAAGTACTTTCATTGTACATACATGTACAAAGGGAATTTTTATACAAGATGTCAATTTGTTTTTTCACATCCAGTCAATTTTAAAAGGAAGAGTCAATACCTTGTTGTCTTCAGTCAAACATACTCTGACATGGAAATGTCTCAAAAATACATATAAATTAAAGAGAACCAAAGATTCCAAATATAATAATGACTACAATCCTGTGATTTCAAAAATTTAGAATGCTAACATGAACATACAATTTGTTGCAGACAACTCTAACACCGTGGCCCGGTATGTCATATCGTACATCACAAAGTCTGAAAAAACTGAGATGAAGGAGATGTGGGAGGAGATTTCTGCAAAAAAGACATTCAGCAAGAAATTGTATTCCTTCAGCTTGAAAATGCTTCCCCATGGGGAAATGGGGTCCTATGAAGTCTGTGACAGATTGAGCTCAGCACGTTTGCTCTCAAAATCAAAAGGAATTGTCTGGATAACTTTTGGTCTATTTACCACAAGGAACAGAGTATTGAAGTCTTTTCCTGAAATTCAGTACCTTGTAGCGTTTGAATCAGAAAGTACAGACATTGTTAAGTCAAATCTGTTGGATACATACTATGAAAGAAGAAGTCCACATCTAGAAGACAAGTGCCTTTATGAAATTCTTCAAAGGTATAGATACAGAAGTAATGTAAGTGAAAACATGGAAGAAGGGAAATATGCAGTACGTGGATGTGACAGAAGTTTAGTGAAACATGGAGAGGCAAACCTAACTAACTACCGAAAGCTGAGCTTCCAACCACCCAACAAAATATATTTTTTTTATTTAGCACTTCTTCAACTAGTCAAACCTTGGCATAGTGATTTGGAATTACTTGGGGATCATGACTGCTATGAAGATTGTTTAAATGCTGTCAAAGATAGTATTCAGTGTTCAAAAAATACTTACAAATGTTAAATGATGAGATACAACAGGAAGAAATGATATGGATAATTCTCTAAGCGGTCAAAGTTCTGCACCTTCATGTCAGGATCCTCATAGAAAACCTATTTTGAAAAATGAAGCTGCAATAGCTATGGATGGAGTGGGAACTGCCATGGAACAAGCTGGACAGGAATCTGAAGATCTGGAACAGTTAGTTGGACAACTCAACAACGAACAGAAAGAGATTTATATTGAAGTAAAAGAGATAATAGAGCATGGATTGTGAAATGAGAACAAGCTATGCAATTGCTGATCATCCAACCCAATACTGCCATATATTTGTGGTTATGCTGGTACCAGCAAAATATTTTTAATCAAGATTTATCTCTACTTTCATACAGAAAACACCAGGATCAAACCTATCCTTTGCAGTGACAGAACCTACTAGATTAACTGTGCAAAATATTAAAGGAATAACTTTGTATAAATTACTAATGCTGCCAGTCGAACATGACAATAAACTGGAATACCAAAATTTATCTTGTGAAAAAAATTAAGCTTTTAATTATTGATGAAGTGAGCATGGTCTCCAATCTTATGCTTGCCTTTGTTCACCTCAGAATATAACAGATACTCAAAATGGAATATGACATCTTGTTTGGAGGAAAGCATTTGAGGTCCCTTCTGTAGGAGGCTGGCCTGGGATGCAGTGGGTACCAAGGTGTACATACACTCTGTACCAGGTCCAGTTATCCTTTATTAGTATAGAAGAGGTGTTTCTAGCAGCTTAGGCTGATAGAAGGTAGCTATAGCAGAGCAGCTTAGGCTGAACTAGGAGACATGCAAAGTTCCTACTATACCACTGGTGCCATATGCACAATATCATAAGAAAACACAATACATAGATATACAAAAAATAAAGGTACTTTATTTTTATGACAATATGCCAAAAGTATCTCAGTGAGTACCCTCAGTATGAGGATGCCAAATATACACAAGATATATGTACACAATACCAAAAATATGCAGTAATAGCAAAAGGAAGTAATGCAAGCAGTGTAAAATTACAATGTATTGCAATAGGAGCACAGAGGTATAGGGGCAACACAAACCATATACTCCAAAAGCGGAATGCGAATAACGTATGGACCCCAAACCTATGTGAGCTCGTAGAGGGTCGCTGGGACTGTAAGAAAACAGTGAGGGTTAGAAAAATAGCCCACCCCAAGACTCTGAAAAGGAGGTGTAAAGTGCACCTATAATCCCCAGAGAGCACAGAAGTCGAGATAGGGGATTTCTGCAAGAAAGACCAACACCAGCAATGCAACCAAAGTGGATTTCTGGACGAGAGTCGAGATTGGGCAGATGCCCAGGAAATGCCAGCTGATGGTGCAAAGAAGCTGCCACCGGATGGTAGAAGCTGTGGATTCTGCAAGAACGAAGAGGGCTAGAAACTTCCCCTTTGGAGGATGGATGTCCCACGTCGTGAAGAAGCTTGCAGAGGTGCTCCCACACAGAAAGACCGCAAACAAGCCTTGCTAGCTGCAAGGGTCGCGGTTAGGGTTTTTGGATGCTGCTGTGGCCCAGGAGGGACCAGGATGTCGCCACTTGGATGAGGAGACAGAGGGGGCGCCCAGCAAGTCAGGGAGCCCTCACAGAAGCAGGCAGCACCCGCAGAAGTGCCGGAACAGGCACTACGAAGAGGAGTGAACTGGAGCTCACCCGAAGACACAAAAGGGAGTCCCACGACGCCGGAGGATAACTCAGGAGGTTGTGCACTGCAGGTTAGAGTGTCGGGGACCCAGGCTTGGCTGTGCACAAAGGAAATCCTGGAAGAGTGCACAGGAGCCGGAGCAGCTGCAAATCACGCTGTACCCAGTAATGCAGTCTAGCGTGGGGAGGCAAGGACTTACCTCCACCAAACTTGGACTGAAGAGTCACTGGACTGTGGGAGTCACTTGGACAGAGTTGCTGAGTTCCAGGGACCACGCTCATGCTGAGAGGGGACCCAGAGGACCGGTGATGCAGTCTTTTGTTGCCTGCAGTTGCAGGGGGAAGATTCTGTCGACCCACGGGAGATTTCTTCAGAGCTCCTGGTGCAAGAAGGAGGCAGGCTACCCCCAGAGCATGCACCACCAAGAAACAGTCGAGAAGGCGGCAGGATCAGCGATACAAGGTTGCAGTAGTCGTCTTTGCTACTTTGTTGCGGTTTTGCAGGCGTCCTGAGCAGTCAGCGGTCGATCCTTTGGCAGAAGGTGAAGAGAGAGATGCAGAGGAACTCTGATAAGCTCTTGCATTCGTTATCTAAAGAATTCCCCGAAGCAGAGACCTTAAATAGCCAGAAAAGGAGGTTTGGCTATCTAGGAAGTAGGAAAGGCTAGCAACACAGGTATGAGCCTATCAGGAAGAGTCTCTGACATCACCTGCTGGCACTGGCCACCCAGAGCAGTCCAGTGTGCCAGCAGCACCTCTGTTTCCAAGATGGCAGAGGTCTGGAGCACACTGGAAGAGCTCTGGGCACCTGGGAACTCTGGGCACCCTGGGAGGTGCAGGTCAGGGGAGTGGTCACTCCCCTTTCCTTTGTCCAGTTTTGCGCCAGAGCAGAGCTGGGGGATCCCTGAACCGGTGTAGACTGGCTTATGCAGAGATGGGCACCATCTGTGCCCATCAAAGCATTTCCATATGCTGGGGGAGGCTACTCCTCCCCAGCCATTACACCTATTTCCAAAGGGAGAGGGTGTCACAACCTCTCTCAGAGGAAATCCTTTGTTCTGCCTTCCTGGGCCAGGGATGCATGGACCCCAGGGGGGCAGAAACCTGTCTGAGGGGTTGGCAGCAGCAGCTGCAGTGGAGACCCCGGAAAGGCAGTTTGGCAGTACCCGGGTTCTGTGCTAGAGACCTGGGGGATCATGGAATTGTCTCCCCAATGCCAGAATGGCATTGGGGTGACAATTCCATGATCTTAGACATGTTACATGGCCATGTTCGTGACCTATGTATAGTGCACGCGTGAAATGGTGTCCCCGCACTCACAAAGTCTGGGGAATTTGCCCTGAATGATGTGGGGGCACCTTGGCTAGTGCCAGGGTGCCGCACACTAAGTAACTTTGCACCCAACCTTCACCAGGTGAAGGTTAGACATATAGGTGACTTATAAGTTACTTAAGTGCAGTGGTAAATGGCTGTGAAATAACGTGGACGTTATTTCACTCAGGCTGCACTGGCAGGCCTGTGTAAAATTTGTCATATCTCCCTATGGGTGGCAAAAGAAATGCTGCAGCACATAGGGATCTCCTGGAACCCCAATACCCTGGGTACCTCAGTACCATATACTAGGGAATTATAAGGGTGTTCCAGTATGCCAATGTGAATTGGTGAAATTGGTCACTAGCCTGTTAGTGACAATTTGGAAAGCAGAGAGAGCATAACCACTGAGGTACTGGTTAGCAGAGCCTCAGTGAGACAGTTAGGCATCACACAGGGAACACATACATATAGACCACAAACTTATGAGCACTGGGGTCTTGGCTAGCAGGGTCCCAGTGACACATAACAAACATACTGAAAACATAGGGTTTTCACTATGAGCACTGGGCCCTGGCTAGCAGGATCCCAGTGATACAGTGAAAACACCCTGACATATACTCACAAACAGGCCAAAAGTGGGGGCAACAAGGCTAGAAAGAGGCTACTTTCTCACACCTTCTACAACTTACTCTTGTAGAAGGACAGTCTGTTTTTAAAACTCTTTTACATGCACAGACCCAAACTCATTTGGAAGTATTGGCAATGTAAACATTTGACAACATTTTCAATGCAAGAAACATGCTAAAAATATGAGTCAGGCCTCTGACATGGAGTATGAAAACATTCTAAAGGATATTACAGTAGGAGTTCTGACAGAGGAGGAAAGACTGATGTTGGAAAGTCAACTTATGAAGAAACTGTTTTCCTCTAAGAAGACGTTAGCAGAGCTACTGTATAACTTTTGTAAAGAGGGGAAGCATACAGGGCCTTATTATGACCTTGACAGAGGGGTTTCCTCTACCATAAATGTGACAGATAGCCCGTCTGTGTATTATGATCCATTATATTCTATGAGGGTAGTAATATGACTGGTGGGGTATCCATCACATTTGTGATGTAGGAAACTCCTCCATCAAGGTCGTAATAAGGCCCATAGTGTCTGTAATGCATATATCTCAAGAGTGTACAGCATTTAATGAAGAATTACTAAAACTTAAGAATGAAAGCATTTTAGAGATTAATACTGTTGACAAAATGGAACACCAAGGAATAACTATACTGCTGAATGAAACATTACAAGATAAATTAAACTCTTTGGAAAAATCTGAATTTAGGACTGCTGGACTACAGAAGTGTTTACATGTCTGCAAGAACTGTAGAATAATTCTAAGACATAATTTAAATATAGAATAATGATTGGTAAATGGTGCCATGGGTAATGTTGTTGATGTCATTCATTTTCTTAACCGTGATGAGGTTGAATTTTTAGCTTTAAAGTTTGATCAGGTTAATGGCGTGAAGGAAATTGGACAACGTGTTTTACGTTTTTTGCTTGCAAAAGATTTGTACGTTTTCAGTTAGTCTTGAGAATGCCGTAACAATCCACAACTCTCAAGGCTTATGTGTTGATGCAGCATTTGGTAATACCTGCAGTACCATTGTTCAAGAAGGAATGTCATATGTAGCAATGTCATGCGTTCAAACATTATCTGGTTTGTTTCTGGTTGATTTTAATGAGAAGAAACAGTGCAGATGCAAATTGCATGAAAGAGTACGACAAATTAAGAATTAAATCTGCTTCTCATTTAGGACAGTAACCTGAAAAACAGACATTATGTACTATGCGGAAACTTACAAAACAGTCATAGAAAATTATAGAAAAGACCAAAAAGAAAGCTAAACCAAGGTGTCAAGAAAATAAAACTGGAAAAAGATGGAGAGATTGTAGGTTACCATTTGGACAACACTACTGGTGTAAACACCTATGCTCATGTTATTTTCAATGTTCTCTTCGTTTACCACATGTTGTAAATGCAATCCAAGGAAAACCAAGGAACACATTGTGCACAGCACTATGTAATTGCCTTCAACGCTTATCTTGTGACAGAACTGTAGTACATTCTGCTTCAGACATTCAACAACTAGTAGACAAATGTAGTGGATCTGCAGTAGTTACTCTAAATGCCCAACAAGATGCACTAGAATTTATTATGGTGTTCATTGTAGTTTTAGAAAACAGAGATGTAAATATTGATGACATATTACGACTGAGTTATACATGGAACCAAAAGTGTGAAGATTTCTCTTTCACATCTACAACTGAAACCCAATCTGAGCGATTTCTGTACTTAACTCTGCCAGATTCTGAAAGTGTGTCTTTTGATAAGTTAATAAAAAGGAGTGACCAAAATATGACCTGTCCAAGCTGTAAATCAAATGTATTCTCTACATTGCTTATACAGAGGAGTGGTAAATACATTATATAAATGTTTCAATAATACAGAGCAGATGGAACAAAATTGGACACTTAGATTACGAACTTTAAAGCTGAACAGAGATAAGTTTCTGGTAGAACATACTATACTTTGGCTATTATTTTCCATAAAGGCCTAAATATTACATGAGGACATTATACTGTAAATAAAAAGACTGAAACTGGATGGACGAAGTGTAATTACATCAGTTTGCAATATAAACATAAACTGCCTTTCAAACTTCCTAATTTTTACCTACTATTCCTTCAGCCAGTGTTCTAAGCATGTTCTTTTTTAGAAAAATATGAGATACAGTCTTGTGTGTTGACATATATACTGCTTAATATATTATTCAGTCTATTAGGAAACATGTCTTCAAAAAGATATCACAACATAAATTGTGCAGAAATTAGGTGAAATAATTTCTGTTATAAACCAAATGAAGATTGTATTTTTCTACATGGATTTTCAATGTTTGAGAAATTATTTCTCCTATCAGGGGTCATGTCAACAAAAGGATATCCAAACCATAGGTTTTCAATGATTTGTTTTTATAGGATTCCAGGAAGAAAATGACTATATGGTCTTCTCTCTACTTGGAATATCGCTATTTAAGACATCATTAGGCCTATAAAGGGTGATGTCAAGAAAAGGATATGGATAAATTTAGAGGCATATTTATAATCCCCTAGCGCCACCTTACGCCACATTAACGTCATTATTTTTTTAAGTTAATGTGTCCCAACTAGGCTGAAATCCTATGCCGTATTTACAGAGTGGTGCAATGCATGCAATGTACTACGCTGTTACCCTCTGTGCTGCATAATGCCTGCGCCAGGCATAATGAATGCAAAGGGGACATTCCCCCGTTAGGGGGGACTGAGAAATTGTCACAAGGAAATCTATGAGATATCCTTGCGCCATTTTTTATGGCACTTTTAACGCTTGCTCAGAGCATCCGTTCTGAAATGCAGAGATGCGCAATATTTACTAAAAGACCTGTGTTTCCCCCTGCACCAGTGCTAAATTAGCTGCGCAGTGCCAACGCAGTCACCCTTGCACCACGAACGGCAGTAGGCACCTTCAGACCAGTAGGCAGTTTCCGACAGACACATTATGAGGCTGAACACCACCAGGGTTTCCACCACGGTCGCACTGCAACCAATTCCCTGGTGGAAACCAACTCTTTAAAAGGAAACACCTACCTTTAGGAACACAGACATTCCCGGACCAGCCATGGAGTCAGAACTCAAAGTCTTCCCACTGCTCCTGCTCGCACAATGGCTCCGGAACCAACAGCAGTGATGCAGACAACATCCGTAAGTACACAAACCTAGCACACACTGGAGGGAAAGGAATTAGTGCACACCCACACACAACACACGCATCTGGGATGGCTTGCGACAGATAGACACACATGTATCCACACACCCATACAAATACACACACACCTATATACACACATGCACAACTATATACACACATGCACACATACCACATAGATGTACACCCAAATAACACATACCATGGCCAACACACGCATGCTGTACACACACCTACTGCACACACAATGCACCGCCACTGTCCAACATAATCAAACACAACTTCCCTGACTCACAAAACCACATCACAACTGCAACTACACGAATCCTCCACAAAGCACTAACACTGCACACCTCCACATGACCATACATACAACACCACAATACCAATGAACACAATCACACTGCCATTCAACTAACAATTCAACACACCACTCACAACGCATGGGACATAGCCAACACGACACACACAACAACCGCACAAGGATACACAACACCACCATCACACATGCCAGCAAATACTATACACATTTTGGATACACACATACATGTAACAAACACAAACATATCCAACATACAAAGCACAGCAATTACAGCAAGACCAATGACACGGCCACACACACACATTCAGACCAAGCACAACAGCTAGCACAACCAACACACACACGCTTCAGACATACACAAACCAAAGCCCACATACACTAAACAGCTATGTAGAAAGAAAGGTAGGACAAGCATGTTAACATCGAATCCAACAACATGTTGGCCCAGATATATTGAGAAGGCTAAAACGCTTTAAAAATGTCCAACTATTTAAAAAATAAGGCAGTTGGCCAGTCCAAAAACATGCCTTCAAAGGCACAAATGGTACTGCAATGTGCCCCTACTTGACTCCTGACTGCAAAATGACCTCCACAGCGTGTGGGTATCAAGGGGGCAGGCAGGCACCTCAGGATTGAAGGGGTTCGGGAGGGGTCTGAGCTTGAGAGGGGGGTCCTTGCACTTGGGCCTGGGCTTGGGAGAGTTGTCCTTGGGCTTGACTCTGGGCTTGGGAGGGGGGTCCTTGGCCTTGGGAGGGGCAGAATTATTTGCAGGGGGAGGGGCATGGGAAACACCAGGGTGGGCAGTGGAGGATTTGGAGGTGTAAGGGTTAGCTTGGGTAGGGACACTGAGCTCTTGGGGGTCTCACGGTGTGGGAGAGGGGTAGGGAACATGGAAAACTCAAAGAGAAAATGTTTCTTTGGCACACATGGTGGTCATGGCAAAAGGGTATGGGAGTGGAGTGAGAGGGAGTAGTTGTCAGATGTGTCTTGGTGGATGTATGGATGAAGGTGCGTGCATGGAGTGCTTGTGTGTGCTGAGTGTTTATTGGGTGGGTGAGTGCCGGCAATTAGGTGTTTTAGGAGGAGGTGGGGAGGAGGTGCTATGAGATGTCATGGTGGATGGGTGACTGTTGGGGTGGTGTCTGCAGGTATGGTACATATGTGCATGTGGGGGTGTCAATGGTTGTGGTGGGTGTGGATGTGGTGACTGGGGTGGATATCTGTGAGTCTGATAAAGTGCTGACTGTGGGTAAGATGGGACTTGTGGCTAGATCCATCAATGATGCTTGTGGCTGCTGGTGTGTCTGGTCTAGTATCTGTCAGGGAGGGGGCAGCAGGGGAGTCAGTACAGGGAGTGGATATTGTTGTGTCTGCAGATGGCTGTTGCTTGTGTGCATGCAGGATTGGGTTTTATGGTGCTCATATTTGTCTGTGGAAACCTTGTCTGTTGAGGTGGATGCATTCCTGTGTGAATGTGTGCTTTGGATGGGTATGGGAGAGGGGTTTGGGTTTGGGAAGAGGTAGTTGGAGGGGGGACAGCAGACAAAGGGACACTGGCTGCTGTCAGAGTGGAGGGCAGAGCCTGAAGGCCAGTCATGGCACTGTGAATGCCCTCCAGGAACTCATTGCTCTATTGTACCTGAGTTGCCAGTCCCTGAATATCATTCACCATGGTCGACTGACCCACAGAGATGGACCTCAAGAGGTCAATAGCCTCCTCACTGAGGGTAGCAGGGCTGACTAGGGCAGGGGCAGAGGTGCCTGTGGCGAAGGAGATGCCCATCCTCCTGGGTCAGCAGGCACAGGCAACTGGGTGGGGAGCAACAGGGAGGGTGGTGGTAGTAAGGGAGGTGGTTGAAAAAGTTGGTGCTGGGGAGGTCCCAGATGCACCCTCCACCGCCAGGGAGTGTCCACTTGAGGAGGATTCCGATGAAGATGTGGCTAATCCGGTCTCTCCTGTGGCACTCCCTTTGCCCTCCATCCCACTGGGTCCATCGGTGTTGCTGATGCCAGCTTCCTGGGTCCCGTGGGCTGCTGCTTCCCCACTCTATTGTGCCCCTTCTCCTTTGCCAGACGATGCTGATGCACACAAAGAGAGAGAGAGGGAGGGCGGTGAGAGGGAGAGGTAAGGAGCAAAATGGTTACCATATACCTCCCATTGACACAGCTAAACATGTATATCACAATGCATATCATGGCTAGGCAATCGTATTTGCCAATACACATAACCTGTATAACGTCATGACATATCATCACTAACCACATCTGTCTGTCAACCCTCACACCTACAGCAATACCTAAGTAGAACAGCACTAAAACACCCATTCCCAGGATACCAACCAATGCCCTTTGAAGCTGGCACAGCATGCCCTGGATGCAGTATCAATGCAATGCCTGAATACACACCTTACCTCTCCATACCCCTTTCACCCATTGGATGTGCAGCTCACACAACATAACACAGCAGGCCTCTACAGTGACAAAATCATTTAGTCCATGTCCTCTGTAACATGTACATTACAGTGAAGACAACTGCACTCACAAACCACACACCACCTACCTGTCTTTAGACATGGCTGTCCACTCAGTATCGAGATGCCATTATGAAGAACAACTCAGATTTAGCCAGAACCAGTCAGACACCCAAACACTTCATACCAGATATGTAATATGTGAATCTGTGGTATAAACATATGAGTAGTAAGACCCTATCACAGAGCTAGAGGTGCTGACACAAAACACATATCACTACTCAGCATACTGCCAAGTGCATCTATAATGGGTCATGTACCACATGTTCACCATCCTAACACATTCACTGAGTGCAGTGTCACACAGATGGACCTCTGGAACACACATAGCACATCCTGGACCACTTCCCATACCATCACACATGCAAGTACACCGGTTGGAATAGGCATGATGACAACTCCACCCTCAAACACACCATTCTACAAATGGCAAAGCCTGTCACTGAGCCCAAACAACACACATCACATGGGTAAATACTTCTATGCAGTGGGCACACATGGACAAACACCACTGCCAGTACACCTAAAACACATCTCACTAACACTTAAGTAGTCTGATGAGACAGAATACAAAATCACCTTCACTTCAACACACCATGGCCCTCATTACAACATTGGTGGTAAATGCCGCTTACCGCCGCACAGAAGACCGCCAACACACCGCAGCAGCAGCAGAATTCCGCTACAGCTATTATGACCCACAGCTCAGAAACCGCCAAAATCTAGACACCCACACAAGTCCGCCACACCAAAGGTCAGTGATAAACTGGCGATAACAAACCCTCCACTGTCACACCAACAGGAATACGCCCACACTATCACGACCCACGAATCCACGCGGCGGTCTGTCAACCGCGGTATTCCATTGGCGGTACACACCGCTGCGCTCAAAATACACACACATTTACAAAACACTAAAACATTGGACAAATCGAAACACACACACCTGATACACATACACACACCACTCCCACACACCCAATACAAAATAAAACATCCACCCACATTACCAACAAACCCTTACTACCCAAACATTTGAAGAAGGCAAAGCAAAGACAACACAAGCATACTGAGGCACACAACACCATCACACATCCACATCCACGCACAAAACACCACACAACCCTAAACATCACCCCACACATCACAACACACACCACCCCACACATCACCCACACAACCCCATGGCACCACAAAGACACCCCAGGTTTTCTGAGGAGGACCTCAGGGTCATGGTGGAGGAAATCATCCGGGTAGAGCCACAGTTATTCGGATCACAGGTGCACTACACCACCATAGCTAGGAAGATGGAGCTATGGTGCAGAATCGTGGACAGGGTCAACACAGTGGGACAGCACCCAAGAACACGGGATGACATCAGGAAGAGGTGGAACAACCTACGGGGGAAGGTGCGTTCAGTGGTCTCAAGACACCACATTGCGGTTCAGAGGACTGGCGGCGGACCCCCATCTGCTCCCCCACAACTAACAACATGGGAGGAGCAGGTCTTGGCTATACTGCATTGTGAGGGCCTCGCAGGAGTAGCTGGAGGAATGGACTCTGGTAAGTTAAATCTTTAACTACCTCATCCCCCACCCTACCTGCATGCTATCACATACCCCTACCCTCGCCCTCACCCCCATCACTGCAACTCCTCACATATGTCCCACTATCACAAACCACACATCCCAACACCAAGCCCTGCATGCAACAACAAAGCATGGACACCCATCACCAATGCATGTCCACTACACATACCCACACAGACCCCTAAACAATTATCACACAAGGTCCTACACAGGAATGGAAGCACTGGGGTACAGTGCCACCCACCCATTGCACACTGTGGCACACACAGATGCAATAATCATGCCTTTACACCCCTGCAGGACCCCTACCCAACATCACCAGACAGGAAGTTCCAGACATGTCCACTCCACCCACAGAAGAGGCCCACAGTGATGACAGCAGCTCTGTCCAACTGGATCTAGATGACGAGCCCGGCCCATCAGGGACCTCGGGACAGTCGGTTCCCCTCACACAGTCACAGGTAATCACAGAGCCTCCCCCCTAAGTAAACACCAGCACAGCACCCACCCAGCGGGCCCATCCCTCTGTCCCCAGAACACGTCAAGCAGCAGCGTGTCCACCACTACAGGGAACCCAGGCTAACCCACCACCCCAAGAACAGCAGGAACCTGGTGGCAGTGGTAGTGGGCACACGGTTCAGGGGACAGAGGCCCAGGAAAACCGAGGAAGTGGGAGGGCTGCTGTGCGACTGGGGGAGGACAGGCCCAGGGAACCCACTCTCCATGAGGCCCTCTCCGACATCATGGGAGCCTACCATGATTCCCAGGAGACGATGGCAACGGTACTGGCAAGTTTCAGGAGACCCAGCGGCTTCAGGAGGAACAGTATTTGGGGTTAAGGGAGGAACTCAAATCCATCAATACCACCCTGGGCACCATTGTAGGGGTGCTGAAGGACCTTGTGAACACCAGGACGGACACTGTGGCACAACAAGGGGCTTATGACACTAGTCTGGACGATGAACTGCCCACCACCTCCGCCGGTGCTAGTGGACAGGAGGCACCACCACAGGACCACGACACCAGCACCCCACCCCCTGCAGATGGAGAACCACCCCACAAGCGGTCCCTAAGATCCAGGACAAAGACAGAGAACAATTCCAAGACCCCCGCCAAGAAATGAGATCACTCTGATTGTCATCCTCTGTACCACTTTGTCACCCTGTCCATCCTTAAACTGCCCTAGCTCCACTTCCTATGCCCCTTTGGACAATGCACCTGTGAGACAAATAGACTGGACTCTGCCATGGACATTCCTCCACCATCACCCCTGACCATTTTACAACCCCCTCCACTAATTTGCACTTAAATAAACACCCTTGAATCACAAAACAATCTGGAGTCTGTCTGTTCTTTCACAAATGTGTATTTGCTATAACTAAGGAAAATACCAATGTCCATTGTATTGTCAACATACCTATGTCACACAACTCTAGTCCATGAGGTAACATAGCAGAGGACACACAGTGGGACCCACATCTGTGAAAAGGAGGTCCGGACGGTTATAGTTTTTCCTTTTCCCCTGTACTATTCCTGCAGGTCAGCGACCACCAGAAGAAGGATATTTGGCGTGCCATCGCCAAGGACGTCCGGGCCCTGGGGGTCCACCACAGACGGAGCACCCACTGCCCTAAAAGATAGGAGGACATTCGCCGCTGGAGCAAGTAGATGGCGGAGGCCCAGCTGGGGATGGCCTCCCAACGTGGGAGGGGTGCCCGTTGCACCATGACCCCCCTGATGTTCCGGATCCTGGCGGTGGCGTATCCGGAGTTGGATGGGTGCGTGAGGACATCACAGCAGCCACAAGGGGGTGAGTACCGTCGCATCCATCTGATTCAGCACGCATTGGAGATGTCTGGGTGGGGGAGGTGGGCTGTGGGTTCCCCTAGGCCAGGGCATGTTATGTAGGCAAGGTCCCTTCGTGAGGCAGGCTATGTGGCACCCCACCCCACCAGTGTTAAGAGCCATCTACCCCTAGTCAGGCTCTTGTGACTTCCATGTGTGCAGCAATCTGGCATAAGCCTTGTACCCCATGTCCCTGGGATTAATTAGGGAACTCTAAGTGCATGGCGTAGTGCAGAGGGCCGCAGTGTCTGTAGTGTCCGCCAACTGTAGCGGTATTGCATGCACTGAACGTGTCTTTCTACTTTCTTTCCCCCCCTTTTTGTGGTCTCCCTGTTCTTGTGTGCATTAGCATCATCAGACGGAGGAGCTGTGCCACCGGAGCAGGAGGGAACTGCATCCCACATGGCCCGGGAGGGCGAGACTATGCAGTCACACACCCATCCAATAGCCATCCACCTCACGACAGCCTCCAGCCCAAGCGCCTTCACCCAAAGTCAGCAAATGAACACCTCCTACAACTACTACCTCTTCCTCCACTCCCAAACCCCCTCCATCTCCCCTTCCCAGTGTTTCTAAAAAACTTTTCCTGTCAAACCTTGACCTCTTCCGTTCACCTCCCCCACCCCTTCTGTGCCCTAGGGCCCGCCTCTCCTGGTCCCAGCCCAGCACCTCAGCCACCACATCACCGGGAACAGTGTTGCCAGCAGTAACCGGCTTCTGCAGTGCGCCATGCAGCAGGGCAGCCAGTGTCCCAAGGAGCCAGGCCAAGGACATTCCCCCACCTCCAAAACAAAAGAAGTTGCCCACAGCCTGGAGGGAAAAGGCCAAAACACCTGCCACCAATGGCTCAGCCAGGACAACAGTTGGGAGTGGCAAGACAGCCTTGCCACCATCCAAGGTGGGGAAGGGGCAGAGAAAGAAAGGGAAGTCGCTGCCAACCTTCACGGCGGACAAGACTGCCACTGGCACCGCCACATGCACCGCCGCCACAGGCACGGCAGCCCAGGACAACACCGCAAGCAGAACGCTCAGTGAGCCACCCACTAGCACTTCCGCCCAGGACACCGCCGCCAGCAGCACGCTCAGTGAGCCCCCCACCAGCACCGCCACGCAGGACACTGACGCCAGCAGCACGCTCAGTGAGCCCCCGACTAGCACCGCCGTCCAGGACACCGCCGCCAGCAGCACGCTCAGTGAGCCCCCCATCAGCACCGCTGCCCAATGTGTGCCGCAAGCACCGCTGCTACTGAGGCTGCCGCCAGCACCGCCAGCGGCTACGCCACATCCTGTGCCAGTGGCACCACCGCAGACATGGCTGCCATCCCCAGTGGTCAGTTGTGCGAGGCTGGTGGTCAGTTCCAGGGGCCTGGACAGCTTCTATGTTGCCCCACCGTCAGTGGAGTGTCAGATCCACTACCTCTGTCCTTGGCAGGATGAATCACTCTGGGCACAAAGCCCCCTCCAGAACCAGTGGAGAAAGGCATCCACTACCTCTGTCCTTGGCAGGATGAAGCACTCTGGGCACAAAGCCCCCTCCAGAACCAGTGGAGTATCACATCCACTACCTCTGTCCTTGGCAGGATGAAGCACTCTGGGCACAAAGCCCCCTCCAGAACCAGTGGAGAAAGACATAAACTACACCTGTCCTTGGCAGGATGAAGCACTCTGGGCACCATGCCCCCTCCAGAACCAGTGGAGACTGGTATCCACTTGAGAGACTGTGGCATTGCACTCCCCAGGATAAAGCAGTGGGCAAACCACCCACTTGAAAGACTTGAGAGACTGTGGCTTTGCACTTCCCAGGATAAAGCAGTGGGCAAACCACCCACTTGAAAGACTTGAGAGACTGTGGCTTTGCACTCCCCAGGATACATCAATGGGCATGGAGCCCCCTCGTGGAGCTGGCGTTGTGCACTCATCCGGCTGAGGTGCCACCCTTCCCTTTCCGCTGAGGTGCCTGTTTTATTTTGATCTGATGCCCCTGCAGTGTTCTCTCTGTTTGGATCGGGTATTGAGTGTGAGCCTCGCCTATGCATTTTGGGCTCAGTGGTCCACGGACTATGTAGGTGCAGTACATGGACTTGAATTTTTGGTGTACATATTTGTTAATAGTATATATACATTTTTGATTAATGGATTTTTCCTGATTACAATCGTTCACCTCATTTCCTTTTGTATTTGCGTTCTTCCAGTGGGGTTAGGGGGTGTAATGTTTCAGCATGTATTGGTGTGTGTGTTGTTGTGTGTGAGGGTGGGGGTGGGGGTGTTGCGTGTTGCGTGTGTGTGTCACTCTCTTTTCCCTCCCCCTCCCCTGTGTCGTAGGTGCAGTACTCACCGTGGTCATCGCCGCCGTCAGTGGTACTCCTGGTAGAGGAGCAGGAAGACAATCGCAGGTAGAATTTGGAGTTTGGGCTCCATGTCGTCCTGGTACCTCGTGGGGTGTGTAGAGGTGAGAGTTTTCCCTTCCAAGTCCAGTTTCCGCCGTGTTTTTGTTCGCGTTGAATCCATCCCAGAAAAGGTGGCGGATTGGCCTCACATAATGGTGTGGGAGGTACATTGTCTTCCGCCTGTCTGTTGGCGGTGACCGCCATGCTGTTTGTTTATACCGCCGTGGCGGTCGGAGTGTTAAAGTGGCTGTCTATGTTGGCAGTTTCCGCCACGGTCATAATTCCATTTTTTTACCGCCGTCCTGTTGGTGGTCTTACTGCCGCTTTACCACCGACCGCCAGGGTTGTGATGAGGGCCCATGTGTCATGCAATACCCAAACCACTACTAATCTGCCACTACCTATTAGCCAAGACAAGTTGTAAGTCACAGGCCATCAGAAGTGCCCCCAGATATCCATGTCAACATGAAGGAGGCAGTGAGTCAACAATGCAGCATAGGACTAGCTAGAGCTTTGTCGTGAGACATAAGGGTCCTCCAAGAGCACTTAGGGGCATATTTATACTTTTTGGTGCAAAACTGCACTAATGCAGTTTTGCATAAAAACTTTTTGCACCAGCTTGCACCATTCTTGAGTGCCAGCCGGGCACCATATTTATGGAATGGTGAAAGCTGGCACAAAGGGTAGGCTAGCGTAAAAAAAATTATGTTAGCCAGGTGGGTGTGGCAGTATGGGAGAAGAGGGTTTTGCATCGAAAAAGTATGTTAGGCAGGTTAGAGTAAAAAAAAATGAATCTAACCAGCGTAGCATAATTTTCTGATGTAAACCCATCCCTACCACCTGACTCCTATCTTAGAAAAGACAGGAGTCATGCCCACCACCTCAATGGCCACCACAGGGGACCAAGGTCCCCTGGGCATGTCCATTGCACCCAGTGCCATGTAGGGGGGCCCATTTCAGGGCCCCAAATGGCACTTTAAAAAAGAAATACTTACCTGTACTTACCTATACTTACCTGAGATGGGGGCCCCATCGTCTGTTGTCCCTCTGGGATGGGTGGGGGTGTCGCTGGGGTCTGGGGAGGGCACCTGTGGCTTATTCCATGGTGTTCCACCATGGAAATAGGCCCACAGGTCCCCTAACGCCTGCCCTAATCCAGGCGTTAGATAATAGTGCAAAGCAAGCTTTGCACCATTATTTGACCCCTTCTCCCCTGTGTGTGATTTTAGCAAGGGGGATAAATATGGTGCTAAGGCCATAGAGTCATTTTTTGGATGGGAACACCTACCTTGCATCTCATTGACGTGAGGTAGGTTTCCACATCCAAAAAATGACTTTAACTCTATAACTTTGGCCTAGATGGGTCTAGCGCCAAAGTATAAATACGGAGTTAGTTTTGCATCGAATTTGTGTTAAAAAAAATGATGCAAATTTGGTGAAAAACAAGTATAAATATGCCCCTTACTAGCTCCAATACTAAACCATAGTTTGGATGGCCACATCCCCACAAGTATTGCTCCTAGTAATGCATATTCTGCACAATCAGACTTCATCATTTCAACATGTTTCAAAATCCCATGTTGCCTACCTACACATTCCCTACAGCTAGCAGATCACCTATATATGCCCAGTCAGCCATCAGGCCAATAACCCTGTCCAATGGGGGCCAGTTTTGTGGTGGAACTGTATGCCATTCATACAAAGAAAAAAATCTAATTTGTTTTAGTATTACTAGTACTCAAAAAACTCTTAAATCAGCATAAAGTCTGATAACAGTAACAGAAGGATGGGATTAGGTCATACACAATACTGGAGAAACTGAAAGCAAAGTATCATAAGTTCACCTCATCTCCCCTCATATATATAGTGTGTCAGATATGTAATGTTGTAGAGATTAGAACTTCAACTAATAGTGCAATTATAAGCAGTCATTGTAGGCAGTTGGTGTGGCCAATCAAATGAAGATCCTTAACACACCTAAATTAGGTTATTTCAAAGTTAGAGACCTGCGATCTATATGTCAGTGAAAACAGGTCTGTATGGCTACACAGGAGTGGATGTTACCAATGTCTGCCAGCACGTTTTAGTCACAGGACATGGCATGGTGACATTCAGTGCTCTACACACCCTTACACCACTTTTACCAGTTTTTACATTAGCACATACTAAGATAAAGCATTCACTATAGAGTGAATATGAGCTTTTCATATTGCACACTACTTGGATAGGCATAAGAAGGTTGAAGTGGTGTGATGTTCTGAAGTGCGCATATCATGTCTAATTGTCATCCTCCTGATGTAATTCCTATTCAATGTGGTGAGAGCAATTTGGGTCTTTGTACTTCTTTGAGCCTAACAATTGATATGAAAACCACTTTATTCATTCTGCTGTTCTCTTACCCAACTATAATGATGGGGGCATGGCCTTTATCTGCAGAGACCCTTAAGAAAGAAGCTCTGTACCTCAGAGTCAAATTAATACAGAATAAAATCATTATTTCTGTTTGCAAAAATAATCAAAGATTGAAGTGAATGAATGGCCTGGGTGCAGTTCAATGATGAGGTGGCCTTGAGTAGCAAGGAGTGGAGTGAGTTGAGCAAGCAACATAGGGGGTTATTCCAACTTTGGAGGTATTGGTAATCCGTCCCAAAAGTGACGCTAAAGTGACGGATATACCACCAGCCGTATTACAAGTCCATTATATCCTATGGAACTCGTAATACGGCTGGTGGTAAGTCCGTCACATTTGGGACGGATTACCACCTCCTCCAAAGTTGGAATAACCCCCATAGTAAGCCTTGAGAGGACCAGCAGTGACAGGGATCGCTGGTGACCATAAGGGCTCTCACATGACCCCACTACTGTGTTGATGGAGTGGCCTGTCTGAATCCTTTCTGTGACATGTTCCTAAAGAATTCTGGACCGATGGAGGAGGCAGGCAGCACATTAGGTAGGTCAGTGACTGGGCTGTGAGGGTATTCTGAAGGTTCTGTGTCATTTTGTGACAGCACAGTTTAAAGGAAAGGAAGTGACTCAATGTTGAGGCCGAGATGCTGATCGAGGCATGAGCCACAGAGAACAGATGCAGTTTTAGCCAGACCCCGTTCTCTCTAAAAAAGCATTCTCGTATTGGTGCATGGTGGAATGCTGTAGAAGCGGGACTGACCTTAATATTTGGGTTACATGCAAGATGTATTCAGAGTTAATAAGACTGCAAGTTTGTAAATGACTCATTATGTGAAAAACAGAACTAATAAAGCACATAAGTGTATTCCTGTCTGAAAAGAAAACAACTGAATCAACATTCAGGAAAGGCAAATGAAACAAATAGGAAGACTGAAATTACTCAAGTAAATATGTACTTTCATTTATCTGATGGTTGAACTGAACTGGTAAAACAAACACCACAATGTAAAAAGGGGACATCAGAAAAAGTAAATTATTCTTTGAACCCAGATTGCCTGACAAGCAAGTTTGTATATGACACATTATGTGAAAAACAGAACTAATAAAGCACATATGACCCCACTACTGTGTTGATGGAGTGGCCTGCCTGAATCCTCTCTGTCACATGTTCCTAAAGAATTCTGGACCAGTGGACTGGGCTGTGAGGGTATTCTGAAGGTTCTGTGTCATTTTGTGACAGCACAGTTTAAAGGAAAGGAAGTGAATAAATGTTGAGGCTGAGATGCTGATCGAGGCATGCGCCACAGAGAACAGATGCAGTTTTAGCCAGACCTGGTTCTCTCTAAAAAAGCATTCTAGTATTGGTGCATGGTGGAATGCTGTAGAAGCGGGAGTGACCTTAATACTTGGGTTACATGCAAGATGTATTCAGAGTTAATAAGACTGCAAGTTTGTAAATGACTCATTATGTGAAAAACAGAACTAATAAAGCACATAAGTGTATTCCTGTCTGAAAAGAAAACAACTGAATCAACATTCAGGAAAGGCAAATGAAACAAATAAGAAGACTGAAATTACTCAAGTAAATATGTACTTTCATTTCTCTGAGGGTTGAACTGAACTGGTAAAACAAACACCACAATGTAAAAAGGGGACATCGGAAAAAGTAAATTATTCTTTGAACCCAGATTGCCTGACAAGCAACTTTCAGAAAATCAAATGGATTAAGAACATTCTCCTTCTCAAACACAGGGCCCAGAAAAAGTTCAGACCGTTGCTTCTGGAAAAGAATAGCAGACTGGTGGCAATTGATGGCAAAATTAGCATGCTTTCTGTTAGACATGGTATCCTTGACGTGGTCTCCCCTGTCTTTTTGCCTCTACTTTCCTTGTTTCGACTGCATGCTTGACTTTGTTTTTTCTTGTTTTGGTACTCTTGGCACTTTACCGCTCCTGACTAGTGCTAAAGTGCAAGTGCACCCTGTATAAATTGCATGTGCAGTTGGCTTTTCCATGATTGGCATATTTGATTTACTAGTAAGTCCCTAGTAAAGTGCACTAGAGGTACCCAGGGCCTGTAAATCAAATGCTTCTAGTGGGCCTGTAGCACTGATTGTGCCACCCGCATGAGTAGCCCTGTAAACATGGACCCAAGAGGAACCTCGGCCAAGGAGAAGAGCTGAAGAGCTGCAGGAGGAGTAGTGCCCCTTTGCCTGTGACTTTGCTTTGATGGGTTGGCCTGCAGTTCCTGCTTCTGTCTGAAAAAGGACAAAGGCTGGACTGTGTGGTCTATTCCTGCTTGTGAAGTGTCTTCAAGGGCTTGGACTGATATGCCTCCTGCCTTGAAGTGCCATCAGCGACTTTCTCTACCAGCACCTGGACTAGCTGCTGGCACTTCTACCCTGCCAAGTGGTGCCCTATCCTGTCCCTGGGCCTTTGAAAGGTGAAGTTGCTGGAACCAAGGTGGAAATTAGATGCACCACCTGCATCGCAGCTGAGAAAAACGACAGTACGCCAACTTGCTGCTGCAGAAAACGACGCAACCCCCATGCAGTGATGTTCTCCATGACTGTGTGGCTGGATTTTGCACGTATCCTCACTGGGCATCAAAATCAATGTGAACCTGCCCTAATCTGAGGTGCCTATCCAGAAAGTGATGCATTGCTCTCTTGCAGGAGAGAAAAACAACACATCGCCTACCCGACAGGAGAAGAAAGACACCCGGCCTCACTTGTGACTAAGGAACCTGACTTTTTCGATGCATGCTCGCCTGTGCAGCTTTATTTTTGATCCAAACTAGGTACTTTGTGTAAAATCAATGCATCCATTGTTTTCTAAAGAAACCTCTTTTAAATTAAAAATTCATAACTTTACTTGTGTTTGTTGGATTTTTTTCATTTTGGTTGTGTTTGATTTAGATAAATATTGGCTATTTTTCTAAACTGGTGTGGTGTCTATTTTATAGTGTTTCCACTGAATTACTGTGTGCTTTGGTACAAATACTTTAAACATTGTCTTTGCGATAAGACTGACTGCTTGTGCCAAGCTGCCAAGGAGGCGTGCAGGGGTTATCTTAAGTGTGTATCTCCATTGCCCTCACTAGAGTGAGGGTCCCTGCTTGGACAGAGTGCAAACTGACTGCCAACCACTGACCCCATTTCTAACACTTTCATTCAGAATATATCACCTCAAACAATGAATATCAACCAATCAACTAGATTGGAAATGAGCAAGAGGCGACAGGATGATAGTGCAAATGCAGAAGCTTCTGGAAGTAAATCAAGTAATATATATTGTATACAAAGGGGAAAATAATTTTTATTTAAGCATCTTTAGAATGAATGGCAATACAATCTTCAAAGATTTTGCACAATTACTTTGTGCTTACGCCTTCACTTTTAAAAGGAACAGTTTGCCTTTGTAATATACATTTGAAACAATTGTTAAACTGTTATCTAATTCAGTACCATCGATTATTTATTTCTACTAAATGTATTACTAATTTTCAAGGAGTTGCATGAGTTATTTTTATTGTTGAATCAAATATAAAGATAGGAACGATTTAGTGCATTTAATTGCATTGGGACATATAACAAAAATCTTCTGTATTTCAACAGAAGAGTAACATTTTATTTTTCATGTGACCAGTTTTCATGCACGTGACCAGTTTTCACGCCAAAGAACTGTTATTCTTCTTATATTCCAGTTGTTTGCTATTCAATTAGTATTACTCCTGTGAAGAACATTTATAGTTTGTTTACAAATTTAGCATACTAATCAATTTTTATTAAAAACACAATTGTTTCACTTTTATGGTGGACGATTAAAACGTTTTATAATGAACTAATCTATTGATCTCACTCAAAACAAGTCCATTCTCATTTCAAAGTGCAAACTGAGTTTTTGAATAGCTTGCAAAAACAATTGCTTCATTCTAACATGAGTTGTTTATTACCGTTCCTTAGCTATACCGACTTGGACTACATTGAAAGATTCATTTTCTTGTTTAAAAGTTTCTTGAGATAGAAAGATAGATGGTTCTTTAATAGATCCCTCTTGCAGATTAAAAGGGGTTGTGGATATGTGTTTGTTAAAGTTTGTGCAAAGGATAGGATCTGGACAGACTATTGATAGAGGGGCTCACTTACACGCCCCTGTGTTTTGCCAGAACGGCACTTTTAGTGATGGTCCGGCAGCGCACACTGCAGGGCCATGTATACAAGGCCACATAAAGCCACCATGCTCAGCTTTTCATGGCTTTGTAGATATGGACCAAGGCAATGCAGCACAAGTCACTGCATTGCCTCACCCTGTAATAAGGCAATAGTGACCTCATATTCATTTTGCGGCTTCAACAACTTTCTATTTTCGTAATGATTCTCTAACAAGGCTAAGGGTGGACATTGCTGTTGTAGGAAAAATAGTTATGCATTTTCAGCTTTAATGGAAAATATGATTTCACTGAGATGGCTTCCTTATTGCACTCTGTCTAGCCCACAGTATTCCTTGAGAAGGCTTGACAATGTTCTAAAGTAATAAAGACACTTTTGTGGACAACTATGGCAATAGTATTATATGTCTAGCCACTCAAAATATCTGGCTTTATTTGAAACTGTGAGCAATGTTTTCTATCACCCTCATTGTATCCTAACAACATTAGCAAAATATACCTCCCTATTGCCCTCATTCTGAAGTTTGTCCATGTACAACCTGTACACACATAATGTAAAATGTTTTTTTTTTCTTTAGTTAGACATTCACACAACATTTTGTGTTCCTTTGAATCACTTGTATAGAAACAATTCCTTGCCTTACTTTTGTTTTTTAAGGTGTCCAAAGAGCAACTCACTAATGCTTTGCAGTCAAAAGCCTTCCTCCTGCTTCCAATTGAAAATATCAATCATGAATTCTTGCGCATCTTGTTGCACCCTCTAATTGTATTGCTGCTTATGACCAACTGCAGACACACTTGTCAAATCCATGTTGTACTCTACACTGTGCTTCTGTTACTTTCCACCTTTCATATTAACTTTAATAGTTCTCTAGTAAATGTTTTTTTCCGAAGACAAATAGTGGCTGTGTATTACAATGGTGCGCATTTCCAAAAAATTCCTTGCTAGTGTATAAATCCGAAACAGTCAGTGATATTGAAAACTGAGCATATACGTTATGAGGAGTGCCAGGGTAGTTCCACACCCAGCCACAGGGCGTGTAGGTTGTGATCCACGAGGTCCACAATGAACAAATGAAGTTGAAAGAACCACGGTACGTCCAATCATTCCAAATGTTTGTCCTTTAATCTTCTTTGGTTATTCATTGAATAAAACAACCGCTATAATGTTCCATGTACAAACAGCCGACACTTTTTCAAGGCTGTGAAATAATATTCAAATATCATAGTAAGCCAATAGTTGCAATGTCTAGTATAAGTTCTTTACTCTCACCCAAATGTGATATGAACAGTTAATATGGCCAAACCATTGCCTTAGACACTCACCAAAAGGTGTTTCATTATCTTTGTCACGATATAAGGTGAGTTAGCAAACAGCTATTTAGTGCTTTCTATAATATACTAGAAATAGATAGTAGGCATACTGAACAAATGTTACCCATGGATAGAGAATTCAAAAGTGAATTATTACCCCACAAAGTGCAAAAAATTGTAAAAAAGCATTCCAGTGACCCTAGTGACAATAGTACGGAGAACATCAAAAGTTGCACCAGAGAACGTACCTTATTGATATAATATATGTTATTAGAACTGTGTCAAGACAAATCCATATTGAGTCATTCAGATTCGAAATTCCTTGCAAAATATGATGGTATACCAATTTGTGTTCAGGGGTACACATAGAAATAAGTCAAAGGTCGTACCTGGACCATGATAAGTCCAAAATAAGAGGGAAAAGGAGCAAGAAATCAACTCAGTGCCAAGCGCTAGTAAAGTAATATGTGTATGTCGTGATATTGTATAAAATGGAGGTCTTGAATAAAGATAGCGCCCCACTTACTGGATAAGGGGATGTATATTCTCACCCTGCGAGGCACCGCGTACATATTAATATCCTACAACTACCTTATGCTATGGTTTTGTGCCCAAAATACCAATAAGATCAAAAAAATGTATTCTCAATACTCAAATATATCCACGTCCAATCACATTACCCCAAAACCCACAAGTAAGATAAATACTGGGGTGAGGTAATTCAAAGCACCAAAAGTGTGACCCACGTTTACCAAACCATTAGTGATCTATTTTGTTTACCAGCTCGTGAGTGTAAACCTATCATAGCAGAGATTGTTAATGGTCTAAAATTGAAATACACGTTGCTGGCATCTTCCAATGTGTAGCACCTATAAAGCACTTATGTTGTAAACAGTCATTTGGTGCCAGTATATAATAACTAAGGGGGTTATTCTAACTTTGGAGGAGTGTTAATCCGTCCCAAAAGTGACGGTAAAGTGACGGATATACCACCAGCCGTATTACGAGTTCCATAGGATATAATAGACTCCTAATACGGCTGGTGGTAAATCCGTCAATTTTCCGTCACTTTTGGGACGGATTAACACCTCCTCCAAAGTTAGAATAACTCCCTAATTCCGCTACAGTAACTCATAATTAACAGTGTCATGTTTTCCATACAGAGCTTATGTTCATATGGTAATATATTCAGACTCCCCATGTCCAGTCTTCAAAGCGAATGGATTGTACACATGTTAGATGTAAACTTGATGACATAAAAATTGTTTCACAATATTAATGTATTGTTATCCATTCAGAAAGACTATCCAGTACAGTAACAGAAAAACATGTAGATCTTTTTCCTTGTTTAACCCCTCCTCCACCACCCGAAGCTTAATTATCCATCTGCTTTCCAGTTGTCTAAGCAATAGTGTCTTGTTACCACCCCTAGGACAACCACCCAGAGTTGCAATACCATGTCTTTTGATGTTGCATAAGTCACGTAGGATGTGTCTGGAGTTGAAGTGTAGAGCAAATGGATAATCTTTATTGTTGTTTTTAATTGCTCGAAAATGTTCTTGCAACCTTTCTTTATAGGGTCTGATAGTACTACCTACATAGATGTAATTACACACACAAATGAGACAGTACACCACATATTTGGTATTACAATTCATGAAATGTCTTATGTGATACGTGACACCAGTATTATAGCCAACTGTTTTGATTTTATCTATGGTGTATTCACAGATATTGCACTGGCCACATTTGTAAAAACCATGAGGTGGTCGTGGGATCCAGTTATTTTTGGTAAGACTGGGTAGAAAACTGTGACATAGCTGGTCTCTTAGTGTGCGACCCCTGCTATATACGACACTAGGTCTGTCCCTGAGACAACTTTTCAAGGTGTTATCCGACAATAATACCGGCCAGTTCCTTCTTAGAATTTTGAAGACGTCTGAGCTGATGGTGCTATATGGGGTGATCAGACTCAGTTCCTTATTCTCCTTGGTGTTTTTTTTGGGTCTGGCATTGGTTAGAAGTGTTGTTCTATCAATTGTGTGAATTCTCTTATGTGTTTTGTCCCACAGTTGTCACGAGTAACCTCTCTTGAGAAATCGCTGTTTCAATATACTAAGTTGGTTAGTAAATTCATGTTCATCACAACAGTTACGTCTCACCCTTATTGCCTCACAAAATGGGATTGCTCTTATTTGAGAAGAGGGATGGGCACTGGATGCGTGTAAGATGGAGTTTGTCGCTGTAGGTTTTCTGTACAATTTGGTGTAGATATTACCATTCTGAATGTAAATGGTGAGATCTAGAAAATCTATACTCACTAAACTCGAATGACTGGTAAACTGTATATTAAAGTCATTAGTATTCAGATGACTAATAAACTGATCTAATGTTGCATGATCTCCGGACCAGAACAATAAGACGTCATCAATGTATCGTCCCCAGTCCATTATGTTTTGTGTGAGTACCGGTGCGCACTTGCGCCAAATGTGTTGTTGCTCATAGTAACCCATATAAAGGTTAGCAAATGAAGGTGAGAACTTGGCCCCCATTGCCACTCCTTGTTTCTGTTGATACCATACGCCTTCATGCAAGAAGGCGTTGTTGCTCATGACCAAGATCGAAGACATGTAGCATCCCTCTTATCCAAAAAGTGTCTTATAGCCATTAGGCCAGTCTTTTTGGGTATGCATGTGTACAGTGATGTAAAGTCCAAGGTGACTAAAAAATGTCCCTCTGTCCAGAAGATTTTGTACAATTGGTTGTAGGTACAGATCAATGTACTCCGAAAGTCTCTTGGTCAGAGAGTTGATCCCTGAGATGATTGGTCTCCCAGGGTGGAAATTAGCTGTTTTATGTATCTTAGGCAGTGTGTAGATGCAGGGGAAACTGGGTGTTGAACTAAATAAGTATTTATACTCTATATCTGTTAACAGGCCCATACCTCTCCATACAGTTAGTTTGGTTTCTATGGCCCTAACGATCCTGACCATGGGATTGTTGGTTAATCTACAATACGCCTCTTTGTTCTGTAGTTGTCTATCAATTTCTGATACATAATCCACCCGGTTCATAACAACAATGTTGCCCCCTTTATCTGCTTCTTTTATTATGATGTCTTTGTCTTGTATTAGAGTACTGCATGCCACACGTTCCCTAGTAGTGATGTTCTGTGGAATAGTTCTAAATTTGTTCTTGTGTTGTGATTCCAACTCGTATAGATCCTTGGTTACCCGATTCTAAAAAAGATCAATGGTACTATCTGTTGGTAACACTGGAACAAAACGTGATGCAGGTTTGAGTCTACTAAAGCAGGTATCTGTACTTCCCCAACCTAGATCTGATAGAATCTCATCATGTGTAGGTACATCATTGGTATCCTCCAAGGATAGTAATGTATGTATGTCCTTTATGTCTTCAATAAGTAGTGGACAAGGTGTTGTATCACTAAGAGTGACACCAGTCTTGTTTTGTTTGTCGCTGAAGAATTTGAAAAGTTTACATTTGCGCACAAACTTGAAAAGATTAATGTATAACTCTGTATAATCAGGTAAAGATGTGGGTACAAACCCCAGTCCCTTATTCAAAATGCTTAGTTGGTACACGTCTAAGAGTTTATACGATAAGTCTATCACACAAAAATCATTAGAATCAGAAGTTACCTCATGAGCATTATGATCTAGTTCTTGATGTTGCGTGTGGTCGACCTTGTGGATACTCCTGCTTTTGTTTTGTTTGGTTCCCCTGTTTTGTCTTTTACCTCTCCTAGTTCTTTTTGGTACATACCTGGCCCTGTTCTGGTGGCTTTTTGTCCTTTGCGGAACCTCTCTAATTCTAATAAAAAAAGGTGACTTGGTGTTGCCAGTGTCGGTATTACTACGTAGGGAACTGCTGGAGTCTTCACTATTAATACTAGAACAGCTGGACAAATCTGTGTTGCTAGCTCTAATACTAGAGACAACGGGAGACCGTGTCTTAGTGCTAATATTACCAAATCTTTCTAAGTTGATGTTATCAAATTTGTGTGAATAGGTGAAGACTCTCCCTGTCGCATAATCAGTCGCATCCCTCTTAAGTTTGCGCATCTTCTCCTCTCTCACGTACTCCTGGTGTCCCTGTAGGACTTCTCTTAAGATACCATCGTTTTTAGTGATGGCTTCCAACAGGTTTGTGACTTGGATCTCTTTCTCTAATTCAATGATTTCTATGAGTAATTTCTCCCTTTTCTCATCTGCATCTCTAATGAGAATATCCATGATACCATAGGAGGATGTGATCAGTAATTGTTCCCATTCCTGTAGGAGTGTGGATTTAGATCACCAAAGGAGGGAAAAAGCACTACCCTCAATCCTCTCGGTATTTGTTTGTTTTGCAGATATTTTTGTAAGATAGTGGAATCCCACCATCTAGATAGCTCCTGCTTTTTTAGTCTTTCTAGTTTATTACATTTTGTTCTCAGGCCTTCCTTTTTGACATTTGTATTAGAGATGGTACTGATAGAGGTACCTGCAATCGTATCAGTGCTAAAGAGCTCCTTCAATAGAGCTTCCCTATTATCATCAAAACTAGACATATTGGAACATGAAAATGAAACCAAGAAAGTCAATGGTGAAACTGATACAATACAAAAAACTGTGAATATTGCAACAGAGGAGTGCGTCCCCTTACACAAATTATAACTCCGAAGACAAATATTGGCTGTGTATTACAATGGTGCGCACTTCCCAAAAATTCCTTGCTAGTGTATAATATCAGTGATATTGAAAACTGAGCATATACGTTATGAGGAGTGCCAGGGTAGTTCCACACCCAGCCACAGGGTGTGTAGCTTGTGATTTTTTGTGTTTTTTTGTTATCATTCTTTCAGGTGTTCACAAATTAGTACTAGGCCAAACAGTATTTTCACTATTAACCACCAGAATGAATGCTAACCTTCTTTTCCAGTGTTTTCTTGCTCTTATAGATGGTTACATAGGATTGTCTTTCCTTGATTTTTTTATCTACGATCTCTTTGTTTCCCTAAAATCCTATGTGTTACATTAGCTTATTAATTAGTTGAATGTCATGCTGTTGTAGATGAGCACCCACAGATTTAGTTATCTGCTTTACTCTCTCAGACAGTTGGCGTCTGGATTCTTGTTGAATTCTTTAAATCTAGCAGAATCAATCCTAATGATGTTTATATTCTTGACAATGACACATGAGCCATGCCTTCTTTGAAATATTTGTCTCCTCCAGTGTCCATTATGGCTTGATCAAGACTGAGGTCTTACATATGATCACAGCATACATTAGGCTTTGTCAAAATTGCTGTCAGTGCACATATATCGTTAAACAGCAAGAACCAAGCAATACTCTCTGTGGTTCCTGTTGGAAAGAGGACCACTGGTAAGGGCTGGTAAGTACCTACACCTAGCAATAGGCCACTAACCCCTACTTAGGTCCAGAGAGGTCTCAAAATATTAAACCCAGCTCAAACCTTGTTAGCTTAGCAACGAGCATCAAGGCTTAACTTAGAAGACAATTGTGTAAAGCATTTAAAAATCACAAAACAGTAAATAAGTAAGTCACAAAACACAATAAAAATTGAATACCAATTTCTGAAATGTTGGACTTTTTCCCTTATTCATGGTCATCCCCAATATTTTTGCCTCCTGCCTCCTATTTTTTCTGACCTGTTGTTGTTGGCTTTTGAACTATGAGCACTTTACCACTGCTAACCAGTGCTAAAGTGCATATGCTCTCTGTGTAAATTGTTGTTTGGTTTATCCATGATTAGCATATTTGATTTACTAGTAATTCCCTAGTAAAGTGCACTAGAGGTGCCCAGGGCCTGTAAATCAAATGCTACTAGTGGGCCTGCAGCACTGGTTGTGCCACCCACCATAGTAGCTCTGTAAACATGGCTCAGACCTGCCACTGCAGTGTCTGTGTGTGAAGTTTTAAACTGCCAATTCGACTTGCCATGTGTACCCACTTGCCAGGCCTAAACCTTCTCTTTTCTTACATGTAAGGTACCCCTAAGGTAAGCCCTAGGTAGCCCCATGGGCAGGGTGCAGTGTATGTTTAAGGTAGGACATACACTACTGTGTTTTATATGTCCTCACAGTGAAATGCTGCCAAATTCGGGTTTCACAGTTGCAAGGCCTATCCCTCTCATAGGTTAACATGGGGGCTGCCTTTAAATATTATCAAAGTGTAGATTCCCTTTGGGAGCGGATAGACATGTGGAGTTTGGGGTCTTTGAGCTCACAATTTAAAAATACATCTTTTAATAAAGTTGATTTTAAGACGGTCTGTTTGAAAATGCCACTTTTAGAAAGTGAGCATTTTCTTGCCTAAACCATTCTGTGAATCTGCCTGTTTGTGGATTCCCTGCCTGGGTCAGTTTGACAGTTGGGCGGTTTGCACCTCTCTCTAGACAGTGACACAAAGGGAGCTGGGGTGTAGCCTGCATATCCTGATGAGCCATCACTGCTAGGAGAGAGGGGAGGAGTGGTCATTCACACCTGAAAGGGCTTTGCCTGCCCTCACACAATGCGGTCTCCAAACCCCTGGTGCATGTCTGGGGCTTGGCCTGGGCAAGGCTGCATTTCACAAACAAGAGAGACTTTCCTTTGAACTAAGCCTATTTCAAAGGCCAAAATGGGTATAGGAAGGGCACCCAAAACCACAGACTTTAAATCACTTCTGGACATCAAGAGGAACCTCTGCCTGGAGAAGAGCTGAAGAGCTGAGGAGAAGTGTTGCCCTGCCTGAGACTGTGCTTTGTGGAGCTATCCTGCAGTTGCTTCTTCTGCCTAGTGAAAGGGGACAAAGACTGGACTTTGTTCTGCATTCCTGCTTGTGAAGAAATCTCCAAGGGCTTGTCCTGAGCTTGCCTCCTGTTGTTGAAGTCTCAGCGCCATCAAAGACTTCCTCTGCCAGCACATGGACTCTCTGCTGAGACTCATGCCCTGTCAAGCGGTGCCCTATCCAGTTCCTGGGGCCTTGACAGGTGAAGCTGGCAGACCAATTTGAAAATCCACTCACAGACCGCTGTGTGGGTAAATTTCCACCAAAACCTCTGAGACGCAGCTGAAGAAACTACGTGCCACCGGCTCCACAGCTGAAATTTACACATCGCTTGCAGCGTGGCTAGGAGATGAATGCTCGTGGCTGGAGAAATGACGCGCTGCATCGCTAATGGAGGCTGGTAACATCACAACCCACACAGCGCAGTTTTGCTATCACCGTGTGGCAGGATTTTTTATGCAAACCTTGCTGAGCACAGAAAAATGACACAACGCCTGCCCGGACCCAAGTGCTGCCAGGATCGATGCATCGCTCCCCTCCGGGGAGGAAAAACGAAGCACGCCGGCCCGACCGGAGAAGGAGAAATGACGCATGATGTCACTTGCGGGTGAGAAATCGATGCACTGCTTACCTTTTTCGACGCACACTCGACCGTGCATGTTATTTTGACATTACCCAGGGACTTTTCAATGCTAACAGTGTTTTACCTGTTTACAAAAGGATTGAGGACTCTTTTTGCTTTTCAAGTTAATGTTTTGACTTGTGTAGGTGGGAATTTTGTTGTTTTGTTCTTGTTTTTTTTTTTTTAGATAAATATTTTCTATTTTTCTAAACCTGTGTTGTGTCATTTTGTAGTGTTTTCATTAAGTTACTATGGCCCTCATAACAACCCTGGAGGTCGGTGATAAAGCGGTGGTAATACCGCCAACAGGCCGGTGGAAAAAAAATGGCATCACGACCATGGCGAAAACCGCCAACACAGACAGCCACTTTAACACTCCGACCACCAGGGCGGTGGAAACAAACACCGTGGCGGTAACCGCAAACAGCCAGGCAGAAGACAATGTACCGCCCACAGTATTACAAGGCACTAATCCGCCAGGTTTTCCGGGGCAGTACCAACGCCAACAAAAGCACGGAGGAACCAGTACTTGGAACGGAAACCACTCACCTCTCAACACCCAACGAGGAACCAGGACGCCATGGAGCCCGAGTTACAGGTGTTACCATTGTTGATTTACCTCCTCTTCTACCAGGAACATCAAAGGCGGCAGCGACGACCACAGTGAGTACTGCACCTAGCACACAGGGGAGCAGGGAGGAAAAAGAAAGTGACACACTCATGCAACATGCAATACCCCCACCCACAACAACACACACATAAACACATGCAGCAACATTACTTTTACTCCCCGTAACCCCCTGGAAGAACGCAAGGACCAAATGAAATGATTGTAACGAGTGTAATCATTGAAAATCCAGATAGGCCAACATAACTGTAAAAGATCAGTATATACAAATATGTACAGCAACTACACAAGTCCGAATACTGTTCCATTCAATGTCCGTGGACCAGTGGTCCCAAAATGCATGGGCGAAGCCCACACATGTCACCTGCTTTAAAACGGAGAGAACACTGCTGGGTCATCAGGTATAAAAAAAAAACAGGCACCTCAGGGGGAAGGGGAGGGGGGAACCTCAGCTGAATGATGGGACGATGCCAGTACAACACGAGGGGGCTCCATGCCCACTGCTTGGTCCTGGCGAGTGCAAAGCCACAGTCTCACAAGTCTCTCAAGTTGGTGGTTTGCCCACTGATTGGTTCTCGGGAGGGCAAAGCCACAATCTCACAAGTCTCTCAAGTGGGAGGTTTGCCCACTGATTGGTCCTGGGGAGTACAAAGCCACAGTCTCTTAAGTCTCTCAAGTGGGTGGTTTTCCCACTGATTGGTCCTGGGGAGTGCCATGCCACAGTCTCTCAAGTCTCTCAAGTGGGTGGTTTGCCCACTGCTTAGTCCTGGGGAGTGCAAAGCCACAGTCTCACAAGTCTCTCAAGTGGGTGGTTTGCCCACTGATTGGTCCTGGGGAGTGCAAAGCCACAGTCTCTCTAGTAGATGCTTTTTTCCCCTGATTCTGGAGGGGGCTTTGTGCCCAGAGTGCTTCATCCTGCCAAGGACTGGGGTAGTGGATACTGTTCTTCACTGGTTCTGGAGGGAGCTTTGTGCCCAGAGTGCTTCATCCTGCCAAGGACTGGGGTAGTGGATGCTGTTCTCCACTGGTTCTGTAGGGGGCTTTGTGCCCATAGTGCTGCACATGGGGTGTGGCAGTTCCCATTCCCTCACCTGGGTGTCTGAACCACAAGATTTTCTGGGAACAGTTAGCATGATACTCGATGGAGGCAGAGACACACTCCACCCTGCGGTGACTTTGCCTGCCAACTGCTGTTTCTGTCAGTGTTGGTTGTGGTGCCTCATGTAGTGTGAGCAGGGTCCAGGATGTCTCCTACAGCCTAGAATGACTGACCATTGGGTTGATGTTGATGTCGGCTGTGGTGGCACTGGCTGGGCACGTCGCAGGGCAGGTGGCGGTGGCTGCGGCAGTGTCTGCGGCGGAGATGCTGCTGGTGGTGCAGGTGTCAGCACCTGTGGAGGGAGACAGCAAGACATCTCCTGCAGCCTTGGACATCTGCCAAATGGAGATGATGCTGGGGACTGTAGCAGAGGCAGCAGATGTGCAGGTGGCGGTGCAGGTGGCAGTGGTTGCGGCGGTGGCCATCGACATACAGGTTGCTGTTCTGTCTTGCAGAAGGGGTGACACCAGTCCCTCACCCGGAGGCT
The DNA here is from genome assembly GCF_031143425.1 of Pleurodeles waltl. Classification (NCBI taxonomy): domain Eukaryota; kingdom Metazoa; phylum Chordata; class Amphibia; order Caudata; family Salamandridae; genus Pleurodeles; species Pleurodeles waltl. Next base: position 927,105,103 of record NC_090445.1, on the reverse strand, counting down.
CTATGCCCTGAGCTGACTTCCATTTGGCCTTGTGTCCCTTCCCCACTTTGGAAGTCGCTGATTGGGCCCTTGGCACTGTCCTCTTTTGTCTTGGAGGAGGCCTTGCTGGGTGGTTGGTGCGGCTTTTCCCCATGGCATGTGGCCCCCTTCTTCACCTTGGCAGGTGGCGGAATAGGGTGATCCTTGGCCTCACTAGGTGGCACACTGGCAGCCCTGAGGGGTGCTGCCAGCGATGTTACTGGACTTGCAGGGACCACAGTGCTCGAGGATTTTGTGGCTGAGGTGCTGGGCTGGGATCTGGACATCCTGGCCCTAAGGGAAGGATGGGGGAGAGGTATAGGGAAGAGGTCAATGTTTGTAGGAAAAATTTTTTAGACACACTGGTACGGGAAGATGGAGGGGCTTTGGGAGTGGAGGCAGAGATAGTGGTTGTAGGAGGTGTACGTCTGCTGAGTTTGGGTAAGGGTGCATTATCTGGAGGCTGTTGTGAGGTGGATGGCTGTTGAGTGGGTGTGCGCCTGTGTTTGTGTACTTTGGGAGGAGGGCTCACAGAAACACTGGGAGAGGACTCAGGGGACGAGTGAATGATAGTGGGGGTGGTGATTGCACGTGAGCGGTGTGTGATGATGGGTGTGCTGGTGATGGAGGTAGTGACTTAAGATGTAGATCATGCAGGTGTGAGTGGAGACGAGACTGGGAGGGAGGAATGAGGACGTGGAGGAGGGGGAAACAGTGGAGGCAGTGGATGTTGGTGTGTCTGCATGGGTATGGTGCTTGTGTGAGTGCCTGTGGGATGTGTGGTGCTTATGTTTGCCAGAGCCACTTTTGTGTGTTGATGTGTGTGCATGCTGGTCTGATGGTGTGCTTGGGATAGGCTGAGGTAGAGGGGATTGTGTCTGGGTAGTGGAAGTTGGAGGGGGGAGGCTGGACACAGGGACAATGGCTGCCATCAATGCTGGGGCCAGAGCCTGAAATGCTTTCTGTTGGGCTGCCACGCCAGAATGAATGCCCTCCAGGTATGCATTTGTTTGCTGCAAATGCCTCTCGACACCCTGGATGGCATTCAAAATGGCTGATTGCCGAACAGTGAGGGATCTCAGGAGGTCAATAGCCTCCTCACTCAGGGCAGCAGGCCTGACTGGGGCAGGGCCTGAGGTGCCTGGGGCGAAGGAGATGCCCACCGTCCTGGGTGAGTGGGCACGGGAAACACACTGAGGGGCTGCTGGGAGGGTGGTGCTGGTAGGGAGGGTGGCAGCTGTACCTGTTTTTGCAGTGGGCACAGAGGTGCCCGCCACTGCAAGGGAGCTCCCATCAGAGGAGGCGTCGCTGTTGCTGGTGTCTCCTCCTGTCCCCGTCGTGGAGCTCCCCTCGTCCTCCGTCCCACTGGTGCCTTCAGACTCCGTACATTCACCCTCCCGGGCCATGTGGGTTGCAGCTCCCTCCTGCTCCGGTGCCAATGCTCCTCCACCAGATAATGCTAATGCACACAAGGACAGGGTGCCAAAACAAAAACGGGGGAAGACAGAGGAGACACATGGTCAATGCCAGCAACAACACCACAGTTGGCGGACACAGCACACAGGGAGCAGCCCGATGCACCAGGCCATGCACTAACAGTTCATGGGAAAATCACCTGTCCATGGGGGACTGTGCCTAAGCCCATTTGATGCACAACTGGAACCCACAGGATCCTGACTAGGTGTAGATGGCCACTACCACTTTTGGGTTTGGAGTGTCACAGAGCCTGCCTAACAATGGACCTACCCTGGCACGTTTGCCCTGGCCTAGGGGAACCCACAGCCCACTTCCCCCACCCAGACTCCTCATACAGCGTGCAGAGTCAACTGAATGAGACTGTACTCACCCCCTTGTGGCTGCTGTGATGCCCTCAAGCACCCATCCAACTCAGGATATGCCACCGCCAGGATCTGGTACATCAGGGGGGTCATGGTGCGATGGGCACCCCTTTCACGTTGGGAGGCCATCCCCAGCTGGGCCTCCGCTGTCTTCTTGCTCGAGCGGCGCATGTCCTCCCATCTTTTGCGGCAGTGGGTGCTCCATCTATGGTAGACCCCCAGAGTCTGCACTTCCTTGGCGATGGCACAACAAATACCCTTCTTCTGGTGACCTAGAGGCAACGTAAAGTAAAAATGGATTTTAGTCCCCCATTCGGTTCTTCTTACTCATTGGCCACAACTTCCCACCCTGGCCCAGAAACGCATACACTGACCATACTCACATGCTGGCCTCAGCCCACCCCCCCCCTGTATCCTCCATCCACCCCACTCCATACATTCATGTCCCATCCATCATGCTCACAGTGTACTCACCTGTTTGTCTGGAGGACCGTAGAGTAGTGTGTACTGGGAGAGGACCCCAGCCACCAGGTTGTCCAACTCCTACACAGTGAAGCCAGGGGCCCTTTCCCCAGACTCTGTAGCCATTGTCGCTTCCAGACCCAGGTCACAGCAGCACTTGCAGTGTAGGTCCTCTCCTGTTGAAGGTTAGGTATCAAGTGAGTGAAGAGATAGAAAATGGCGGTTACGTCCACGGCGGTGCGTACCGTCACCGCCGGCGTACATCGTCATTGGCTCCTGGAACCCAGAGGCCCAAAGATAACCAATGCTGAATTGCGCCGCGGTCTTCATCTGCCTACCGCGATGCTGCACAATGCCAGCGCAGTTACCTCATTTCCCCTTGTCCCTACTTACAGGTCAGGCAGCCGCCATTTCAGGGGGCCACATAGCAGGGCAACTAACTGCGTCACAGCACTTTTGGGCAGGAATACGGACAGAGAGCGCCACACACCAATTACATCACAATTGTTCAAAACACCCTTGTGCAAGCTATGTGGTGTATGACCCTCTGCTCATCCTTCTCCTCCATAGGGCACGTCCGCTGGGGCAGATGATGAAATGTCGTCATCCTCTGGGATACGGACCCCTGGTGGACCTGTTGACAATGGAAGACAGACACATCATTATCACCTACAGACTTGATCGTGCCACAATCCATGAACTTTGTGCTCAGTTGGAGCCGGACCTGATGTCAGCTATCCGCCATCCCACAGGAATCCCCCCTCTAGTGCAGGTCCTGTCAGTACTCCATTTCTCGGCCAGTGGGTCCTTTCAAACAACAATGGCCATGGCATCAGGGATGTCACAGCCAATGTTCTCTAATGTGTTGTCCAGAGTGTTATCTGCCCTGCTGAAACACATGCGCAGCTACATCGTTTTTCTCTCAGGTGGAGGATTTGCCCACAATGAAAGGTGACTTCTATGCCCTGGGACATATCCCCAACATCATTGGTGCCATTGATGGTACACATGTGGCATTTGTCCCACCCCACAGGAATGAACAGGTGTACAGAAACCGCAAAAGCTACCATTCCATGAATGTGCTGATGGTGTGTTTGGCCGACCAGTACATCTCCCATGTGAACGCCAAGTATCCTGGCTCAGTGCATGACGCTTACATTTTGAGCAGCATCTCTTATGTGATGGGGCAACTCCAGAGGCACCGTGTGTGGCTAATAGGTAAGGCCAATGTCCCCACACAGTTTAAATAGGTGTCTGGGTATGGGAGAATCCCTAAGGGTTGGTGCGTGTCTAACAGTTGTCCCTCGATATTTGCAGGTGACTCTGGTTACCCCAACCTGTCATGGCTACTGACCCCAGTGAAGAATCCCAAGACAAGGGCAGAGGAACGCTACAATGAGGCACATGGGTGAACTAGGAGGATAATAGAGCGGCCTTTCACCCTTCTGAACGCCAGGTTTCGGTGCCTCCATCTGACAGGTGGCTCACTATACTACTCACTGAAGAAGGTGTGCCAGATCATCGTGGCATGCTGTATGTTGCACAACCTGGCTTTGTGACGCCAGGTGCCATTTCTGCATGAGGATGGGCCTGATGTTGGTCTTGTGGCAGCTGTGGAGCCTGTGGACAGTGAGGAAGAGGAAGCAGAAGAAGAAGATATAAACAACTGAAACAACATCATCATGCAATACTTCCAGTGAGACACAGGTAAGAGACTGGCACTGCTCTTCTCATATCAGCCTACAGTAGGACATTGCATGATTCTGCCTTTGTACCTCTGTGTATGGACCATGACAGTTCACTTTGGCTTTCCATTTCACAGATCTGGGTACCACTTCCTGCCTTCTGCTATGTTTACTGCTGCACAACAACTGTCGAACATTGGTATGTGAAAATGAACATTGACATTGCTATTTTTCAGAGAGCTTGTAATAACACAATTGTGAAAGTACAGACTGACTCCAGATCGTTTTGTGATTCAGGGTGTTTATTTAAGTGCTATTCAGTGGAGGGGTATGTGCAATGGGCTGGGGTGATAGTGGCGGAATGTCCATGCTGGAGTCCAGTCTATTGGTATCACAGGTGCATTGTCCAAGGGGGCATAGGAGGTGGAGTAATGGCAGTTCAAGGTTGTCAGGGTGACATAGTGGGACAGAAGGGTGACAATCAGGAGTCTTATTTCCTGTGGGGGGTCTTGGCAATGTTCTCTGTCTTGTTCCTGGATCTCAGGGACCGTTTGCGGGGTGGTTCTCCTTCTGCAGGGGGTGGGGTGCTGGTGGCCTGTTTGTCCTGTGGCAGGACCTCCTGTCCACTAGCGCCAGCGGAGGTGGAGGGCTGTTCATCGTTCAGGCTAGTGTCAGGGGCCCGTTGGTGTGCCACTGTGTCCCTCATGGTGTTGGCCATCTTTGCCAGCACCCTGCAATGGTGACCAGGGTGTTGTTAATGGACTTCAAGTCCTCCTTGATCCCTAGGTATTGTTCCTCCTGCAGCCGCTGGGTCTCCTGAAACTTGGCCAGTACCGTGCCCATGCTCCCCTGGTAATGGTGGAATGCTCCCATGATGTTGGAGAGTGCCTCGTGGAGAGTGGGTTCCCTGGGCCTGTCCTCCCCCTGTCACACAGCAGTCCTCCCAGCTTCCCTGTTATCCTTTGCCTTTGTCCCCTGAACCATGTGCCCACAGCCACTGACCCCAGGTCCCTGATTGTCTTGGGTTACTGAGGTTGCCTGGGGTCCCTGTAGTGGTGGACACACTCCTGATTGACGTGTCCTGGTGACAGTGGGATGGGCCTGCTGGGTGGGTGCTGTGGTGGTGTTTCCTGATGGGGGAGGTTCAGTGGTGGTTTGTGACTGTGGCAGGGGAACCAACTGTCCAGAGATCCCTGATGGGCCGGGCTGGTCATCTTGATCCAGGCGTGCACAGTCGCTGTCGTCACTTTGGGCCTCTTCTGTGGGGGGGCTGGATATGTCTGGCACCTCCTGTCCGGTGACGTTGGGTAGGGGTCCTGTTGGGGTGTAAATGCATAGTTATTGTATCTGTTTGTGACATCTTGTGCAATGGGTGAGTTACCCTCTACTCCTGTGCTTGCCTTATTGTCTTGGCCCTTGTGTGATTGGTGATTTTGGGGCCTGGGTGAGTATCTCTACTGGACATGCTTTGGTGATTGTTGTCCATGCATTGGTGTTACATGCAGGGCTTGGTTTTGGGATGTGTGGATTGTGATAGTGGGGTATCTGTGGGGGGTGGGGTGATGGGTGTGAGGGTTGGGGTAGGAGTTTGTGATAGCCTGCAGGTAGGGTGGGGGATATATTATTAAAGATTTGACTTACCAGAGTCCAGTCTTCCTGCTACTCCAGCGAGACCCTCAGGATGCATTATCGCCAAGACTTGTTCCTCCCATGTTGTTAGAGGTGGGGGAGGAGGCGGGGGTCCACCCCCGCCCCTCTGTACGGCTACCTGGTGTCTGGATACCACGGAACGCACCTTCCCCCGTAGGTCGTTCCACCTCTTCCTGATGTCATCCCGTCTTCTTGGATGCTGTCCCACTGCGCTGACCCTGTCAACAATTCTCTGCCATAGCTCCATCTTCCTAACAATGGAGGCCAGCTGCACCTGTGATCCAAATAGCTGTGGCTCTACCCGGATGATTTCCTCCACCATGACCCTGAGCCCCTCCTCAGAAAACCTGGGGTGTCTTTGAGATGCCATAATGTGGTGTGGGTGATGGGTGAGGGGAGGTTTGTTTTGCTGGGTGATGTGTTGTGTTGGTGTGTGTTCTTTGAGGTGCGTGGATGTTGTATGAGTGATGATGTTGTGTGCCTGTGGATGCTGGTGTTCTGTTTCCTATTCTCTCTCTCTCTGCTTCTTCCCAAAAAAAAGTTTGAAGGGGTTGTGGGTAATGTGGGTGTGTGTTTGATAGTGGTGTGAGTGTGTGGGTGTGGTGTGTGTATCAGGTGTGTGTATTTTGAATTGTCCAACGTGGTTGTGTTTTGTAATTATGTGTGTATTTTAAGCGCAGTGGTGTGTACCACCAATGGATTACCACGGTTGAATGACCGCTGCGTTGATTGGGTGATGTGTGAGGGGAGGTTTGTTGTGCTGTGTGATATATTGTGTTGGTGTGTGTTCTTTGAGGTGCGTGGATGTTGTATGAGTGATGATGTTGTGTGCCTGTGGATGCTGGTGTTCTGTTTCCTATTCTCTCTCTCTATGCTTCTTCCAAAAAAATTGTTTGAAGGGGTTGTGGGGTATGTGGGTGTGTGTTTTATAGTGGTGTGAGTGTGTGGGTGTGGTGTGTGTATGTGTATCAGGTGTGTGTATTTTGAATTGTCCAATGTGGTTGTTTTGTAAATATGTGTGTATTTTAAGCGCAGCGGTGAGTACCGCCAATGGATTACCGCAGTTGAATGACCGCTGCGTTGATTCGTAGGACGTGATAGTGTGGGCATATTTCTGTTGGCGTGACAGTGTGGGTTTTGCTATCGCCAGTTTATCACTGACCTTTGGTGAGGCGGACTTGTGTGGGTGTCTGTATTGTGGCGGATTCTGAGATGTGGGTCGTAATACCTGTAGCGGATTTCCGCCATGGCCACGGTATCTTGACAGCCGTCAGCACGGCGGTAAGTGGGATTTACCACCAGGGTTGTAATGAGGGTCTATGTGTGTTGGTACAAATACTTTACACCTAGCACTCTGAAGTTGCCTGCCTGCCCGTGCCAAGCTACCAAGAGGGTGAGCGGGGGTTAGCTGAGGGTGCTTCTCCTTTACCCTGACTAGAGTGAGGGTCCTTGCTTGGACGGGGGTAACCTGACTGCCAACCAAAGACCCCATTTCTAACATTGGTGATCAGTGGTTGGGATTTGATTTGTGTTTGTACTTGACATACAGTGATTAAATGTACTCTACTGTTTTTAGTACAGACCATTACGTGACCACATACAGTTTTATTTTTGCTCTCTGATGTCCTCCTGGATATATTGTTGATATTTTGGGACTCTGGTTTTTGGTTGTGAAGCCTTTGCAGAATGGAAACCAACTTCTGGCACTTGGAGATCTATTCAAAGAGGGAGCTACAAGCTTTCTGCAAGGAAAAGGGGCTGGCTGTAAAGGGAAGGGCTCAAAGGTGAGTTCTTGAGACAGCCCTGTTTCAGTATGAGATGAAAGGCTGGGAAGCAATGATAACAGTTGAGTCTGAGGAGGAGAGCTACTCTGAGGAGGAGGACTACTCTGAGGAGCAGGGCAGTGGCCCTAAGAGGAGAACAGAAAGGGATGAATGGCTCCTAGCTCAAGAGCAGTGGCAGAGAGAGCTAGATGAAGATCTTGAGAGGGCTGAGGCAGAGACAGCCTTAGCCCTGGGAAACGAAATGTTTGCAGCTCAAGAGCTAAGCCGTGAAGAGCTAAAGCTGGAAGCCATGAGGGCTGAGTCCAGATCAGATGGTGGCAGCAAAAATCTTGTATCCAGTGCATCTCCAGTGATGCACTGGGTCTCTGAGGTGGACTGGGGAACTAGCATGGGGAGTCATTTTCCTATTGGTGGGAGGGACATTCTACTGACTCTAGGTTAGAGTGACAGGGAGAGGGTTATCCACCTAGGTAGAAGTCCTGTTTATGGAGTGTGGAGACATCCCAGAAGAGTGTGAGTTGAGTGTCAGGGGCAGTCATGCACTGCCTCATCAGTCTCAGGAGGGTGATGTGGGGTGCTTTTTCAAGGCAGAGCCACTGGATGGTTGGGTGAAGGGTAGTTTGGTTAATTTATGTGAGGGGCTAAGTGATGTAATTGCTGGGGAGCATATGTCTAGTCCTTATTTTCCAGAGCTACGCCAACACCAGGTGGAGTGTGAATTCTCTGAACCCAGGGCACTTGCACTGGAGGCAGACCTCTGGGTGAGTACCAGAGAGTCTGAAGAGGCATTTGGGGGTGCTCCTGAGGGGAGTGGTCTAGGTATTTCCTAATTAGGTGAGGTAGGGAAGGATTGCAGTGTCCCAGGTAGGTCCCAGTCTAGTGGGATGGGTAAGGGACCCCATGTCCAGTCTCAGAGGAGAGGGAATGGGGTTGGGCTGCAGCCCAGGGTACCCAAGATCCAGTCCCAGGTCCTGGAGGGTTCCATGACGGAACACCAGGAGGGGAGCCTAGCCTGTACCGTAGGGCCATCTGCTGAGGGAGACCCCACAGTGTCAGGAGAACTTAGAGGGGCGGCTGTAGCCAGCATCCCACCAGTTCTGGTGTTTGGCAGTACCACTCCTAGTAAGGGGGTGAAGAAGCCCATACAGAGGGTTGAGAGGGGGTTGCGGACCCCAGTGGAGAACCTGGAGGGTCAGCTCTGAGAGCAGAGCCACCAAGTAATGACCTTGGAGAGACCATTTCTTGATCCTTGGGTTAGTGCCAGACAGGCACAGGTCAGGGGACCTGCGCCACCCAGACTTTTGTGTGGCCCTTGGGGAAGGTGTTTCCCTTGTGGGGGGTAGGTGTGCCCCTCAGGAAGTCCTGGTGTGCCAGGCATTGGTTCAACCGCAGGGTGGTGACTCTGGGTTGGATGGTCAGGTTCAGGGGTTAAACTCTGACCTGGTGAGGGATAGGTGTGCCCCCCCAGAAAGTCCTGGGTTGCCAGGCAGTGGTCCTGCCGGAGGGTACAGACCCTGAAGGACTGAAGGATCAGGTGCAGGGCATAGACCCTGACCTGATGGGGGGGGGGTTGCACAATCACCCCCCTGGTGTGATTTCTAGGGGTACTCTACCTGATGGGGAGTGCAGAACCCTGGGAGGAGGAGCAGGGGAGGGAGAGACTCACCCCAACCCCAGTTCAAACTAAGAGTACAGACCCTGGATTGGAAGGCCAGGTTCAGGGTGTCCCTCCTGACCTGGAGGGAGGGGCTACTGCTAACAGTGCCACTACCGTGTTGTCTTCTGGGGGGCCACTCCTAATAGAGGGGTGGCCACTCCTAGTTGGGGGGTGCAGGACCCCAGAAGGGAGGGCAGGCGAGGGAATCCTCACCCCTGGCCCTGGTCCAACCTGAAGGTACAGACCCCAGGTTGGAAGACCAGTTGCAGGTTAACATCCCTGCACTAGTAGGAGAATTGTGCAGGACTGCTTCTACAAGCACCCTGACAATTTTGGACTCTGGGGGTGCCGCTCCTGGATGGAGGGTACAGAGACCCAGAGGGAATGACCACAGTCAGACTGTCATCCCTGACCTGATGGAAGGGAGGGTGGTCAAAGGGTGCCAGACACCTGCGGCTACCACCCCCCACTCTCCACAGTCACAGTGGTTGGAGAGCCTTGAGAGGCCTGGAGCCTGGCTCTCATCCCTGACAGCTGTCAGTGGCCACTGTGGGTTGCTGTCCTGGTGGACGGAGTTACCCCTGGTGGGGTTCAAGAGTCACACCCCAGGGGTGGAGTGAGCAACACCACTGTGTTTGCCCTGGTGGTACTATCTGCCCCCTGGGATACATCTGTGAGCAAAGTAAGTTTAGGTGCTGCAGAGATGGCATCTGCAGATGAGGAGAAGGGTTACCCATGGGTTAGCTTAGTGGGCCCTGAGAGTATGGACAAAGGGATCCAACTGGAGTCAGGAAGGCTGGACTGGAACATGCCCCTGCTTTTGTGGGTCTGGGTCCCTGATCTGTCACCCTAATCAGGGAAGTCTGTGAAGGTATTGATTGGTCTCCTGTGGCTTTAGGCTGATAGGGGGGGTCATGCTGGACTTTTTCCCTTATGCAGGGCCATCCACAATCTTTTTGCCTCCTGTAAAAATAAGGTAGTTTAAGACTTTGGAAGTACTTTTGATTCCGAAGTCGAATTTGCATGTAACTTTAATTTAAAAGCAGCCAGCATGGCAGGCCTGCCTTTAAAATGACCCTGGACACCTCAGCCGTGCACCTATTGGTGTGCTACCTGTGCTGGGATCCCTAAAACTACATGCCCTACCGTATACTCTGGACTTATAGGTAGGTTGATAATGCCAATTATAATTAGCCTAATTTGCATACTCATTTTACACAGAGCACAGGCCCTGGGACTGGTTAGCACTACCCAGGGCACCATCTGAGTCAAGAAAACACCAGCAAAAAGTGAAAAATGCTGGCAAAAAGTTAAGTGGCCTCTGCATTCAGCCCAGTTTTCTCACAGTTCCTCAATGTGTGCAAGATATTTTAGGATCAACTCATTTTCAGCCCCATTGGGGTATGTAATTGATTTTATTACATATCCCATTGCTCCATGTACGAAACATGATTTTACATTCAGTGTCTCGTGTTAAAGAAATGTAGCATTTAATACTCATCTGAAGGACTTTGTATAGTCCTGCTGGGTTTTGGACACTTTTTTTCCAGTTCATCCACTCTCTGTGCTGCCTTATGACATAGTTCATTGCCCCAAGGAGACCCTAAATTGAAGGAGGTTGAAACCCATCTGTATTTTAAACTAGGGATTTGATCAAAAGAGTCTAGTTAAGAGGCAATTCTTGAAGAACTTGAGTCTCTCTCTTACAATGAGGCCTTGATAAAACCCCCTGGGAGTATGGACACTAGCACAAATTGAATATATCATTACTTAGATGTTTTGCAGTGTATTCAACTGGACCACAATCTCACAGCTATCTCACAATGGCCCATGTGGTGTATCTTGCACTGATTCGTGTTCACACTTATTTAGCAGGTAAGATGTTTCTCAAAAATATGAAGACTGTGGGGTAAACACGTAAATTGTTACTGGTTTGATTATGCCCCAGGGATAAATGATGCATGTAAAGTTTTCTTACATTAAACTAATGAATGTGATGCTAAGTTAGGGGTGAAAAACCAGTTTGATCACGTTGATTAATTTTATGATCATGTGGTAAATAATTTGTTGAAAACTGTTTCATACTAAGTTCTCTTTTTGTGGTTATTTTTAGAAAGTTGGCATGTTCTTATCCCAACCATTGGTGCCAGCAGCCTGTATCCTTGGTCACATGGCCGGATATAGCTGGAAGATGGTCTTTGTGTATTATCCCAGACAGGGAGACATAGAGGGAATGGGTGTTGGCAGGATGGGCCAACTCTGACTTGATTAGGAGTTGGAGGTATCACCCACCACACTTGCACTTCACAAAGACTCTGTCTTAGCATACTCGCAAGAGGTTTCTCACTAAACTTTTGTCCCCCCAAGACAAGCTAAGGCCATGGCAGGGAGGCAAGAAATTCCAGACACCCCTGTAGGAGGAGGACTGTAGAAAGTTCTCACACTTCAAGTAGGCACCAGGTTTAAGTAGTGGATCCTCAGACAAAACTCTTCGGTACATGTCCGAAACTGTGGAAGACTATGAAGAAGGACTGCTTTGCTGCTCTGCTGCAAGAAGGACTGCGCTTCTTTCCTGCTGCCCGGATGCCTGAGTGAGAAGGACTGGACCTGCATCTTGAACCCTGAACCAACAGAGTGTTAAGGGCTAGTAGTTTGGCCTCCTGATGAGAGCCTCAGGGAAGAAAGGGATCTGACAATTTTGAACCCTGCACCTGGACTCTGCCTGCTGTGAGTCCTTGCACCCCAAGGGTTGCCCCTCCAGTCCTGGACCATTGGACGTGGGGCTAAAAGTGCTATCCTAGCCTATCTGTGGTGTCATCAGACCAACATGGTATGACGCAAACCCAATGCAGATCATCAAAGTACCTCTTTGGAGCTGACAGTGTGATGCAGCCTCAAAACAAGGCCATATCACAACCTGCACAACTCATCAGAACCACTGAGGCTCAATATATTTTTGACAAGGGTCTCACATTGGTTCTCAGGATCACTGCTGCATGGCATATCCTTCACAATGCTCCACTATGCGAGGGCACTAGGATTTAATTAATAGACATTTCTCAGTGGCACTAACTTGTTTCCTGTGTCCGGACGATTCTCCATGGCAGTCAGCATGAATGTGAGACTTTGTCCAAGTCCAGCATGACCAAACAATCACAGTTGGTGTTTTGTGCTTTTAAGCACTATTTTTAACAAAACCTTTAAAATAGCCTTTCACAGGTTCCACTAATTTGATTGTTGAAGTTTTGGTGTCAAATTATTTGTTACAATTTACTCTATATTTTTCTAACTTCACGTGGTATTTTTTGTGTGTTTTGTTTTCACTTTTTTGCTGTTACTGTGCTGCATAAATATATTTACACATGGCCTCTAAGTTCCAAGCTACCAGAGAGCTAAGCACAGGTTAATTCGTGACTTTATTGGTTCACCCTAATGCAAATTGTATCTGTTGCTATAGAAGGGCTCACAACGACCTCAACCAACAACCACATTTTTCACACCAGATAACTCATAATTGGATATACTTCCTAATATGTGCAAAGATCGGTGTCATATGAAACATCATGTGTACTTCATCAATGATCAACATCGTAATTTCTGCAAGACTTCAGATGACACTTTATAAAAGTTTATCTTATTTTTATGCAAGGATCAACATCAAGTAAAGATACATTTTTACACTTTAACATTGAAGGCAGCCAGTCCTGTGAGTGCATTCACAATACTCAGCTGTTTGGAAACTGTTTTCTGGCAGCCATATGCTGGTATTACTTGCATGATACAGCATTGCCTGTCCCTGTATGTCTACAGACAAACTAAAGGAATACATTTTGAGCATTTGCTATTTTTACACTTATGTAAAATTTCATGATCCACTGTATTAAACACTTCTTCATATACATCTCCTTGTTCTTCTCTACCATGTCATCCAAGTCAGATAGCTCTTTGTCACCTTGATTTCTTGGCTATTTCAACATTATTGATGGCTTATTGTTCCTGATTTTGAGAGATTGTGTCTCACTCTAGGTATCCTAAGTCTAGGTTGGGGTCTTTTTCTACCTTTCTTTCTGTCCTTTGCAAGTTTTTTCAGAAATCTTTGCTTCTGTTCAATTTCTGATTTCTATATCTTCAGATATGTCAGGAAGCACAATTTTGGGTGTGACTTTTCTCTGATTTAAATGCTCACTTATGAATCACATCTCTCCTCGGCTTGAAACACTGCAGCAAAGACATGTAGTAAAAATGTTTCATTCATGAAGTCTGTCAGAAAAGGAAGCATTTACTGATTAGTCTTAGTTTGCTATTGTTCATCAAGCAGCCTTCTCATCCAGTTACAGCAAAGTGCACAGGTTCTTTATTTGATGCCAATTACCTCTGGTACATACAGTACTGAGCTACTTTGTGCAAGCAAAAATATTATAATACAGGTCTCTACTTGCATACTACACATCCAGCATCTTTGTTTTAGAAAGTATTGTATGTTCATGGTCCAACACAGGTATGGCTTCTGTCTCAACATACAACTTTAGCATTCTTTTGCAAGAACAGGCTCTTCACAAACTAAGTGAAACAGTGCTTTGGGACTCTCTCAAAGTGGAGTTCTACTGCTATTAGAACATTCCACCCACTGAGGGTAGATTGTTATAAGTTAAAAAGGCAGAAACATAAAGACAAACAAAGATATTTTGGAGCTGAAGAGATCTCAAATAATTGATGATATCTCAAATGACATCTTTCGTGACATCACTAATGACATCATCCAGCAAGTGTAAGTGGTTGTATGGATGTGTTAGTGGGCGTGTGAGTGGCTGTATGGGTGAGTGAGTGGTGGAGTATTTTCTATATGGGAGAGTAAGTGGATCAGTAAGTAGCTGTATTGGCGAGCGAGTGGGTTTGTGAGTGGCTGCATTAGTTGTTTGAGAGGGTGTGCGAATGACTGTACAGGTGAGTGTGTGGGTATGTGCATGTTTGTATGGGTGAGTGACTGGATATATAAATGACTATTGGTGGGTCAATAAGTGTATAGGTGAGTGAGTGGGTGTATGAGTGTCTGTATACATAAGTGAGTAGCTGCGTCAGTGATGTATGGGTGAGTGAGTGGATGTGTGAGTAGCAGTATTGTTGAATAAGTGGGTATGTGGGTGGTTGTATGGGTGAGTGAGTGGTTGGGTCAGTTTCTCCGTAGGAGAGTAAATGGATGTGTAAGTAGCTGTATCAGTGATCAAGTGGGTTTGTGAGTGGCTGCATTGGTTGTGTGAGTGTCTGTACAGGTGAGTGAATGGGTGTGTGAGTGCTTGTATGGATGAGTGACTGGGTGTGTAAGTGAATGTATCAGTGAGTGAGTGAATGAGTCTGTGAGTGTATGGGTGAGTGGGTGCATGAGTGGCTGTATGCATAAGTGAGTCGCTGTGGTGACTGTATGGGATAGTGAGTGGGTGTGTGCGTAGCTGTATCAGTGAATGAGCAGGAATGTGAGTGGCTGCATGGGCGAGTGGGTATGTGAGTAGCTGTATGGGTGAGTGTACAGGTCTGTGTTTATATGGGTGAGTGACTGGGTGTATTACTGACTGCATCAGTGAGTGAGTGGGTGAGTCACTTACAGTATAGGTGAGTGAGTGGGTGTGTGAGTGGTTGTATGGTTCTTTCAAATAGATGAGTGAGTGCTGTATGAGTGAGCAGTTGTGTCAGTGGCTGTGTGGGTATGTGAATAAGTATGTGAGTATTTGTGTGTGAGTGGATGTATGTGACCTTGTATAGGGGTGGGTGAGTAGTTGTATGGATGATGTCATCAGTGATGTCATTCGAGATGTTATCAATGATGTCACTGACCATGCAAGTTAAAGTTAACTCAGGTAACGATAGCTGCTGAATTTCTCTGGTTTTGTATGAGTGAAATGTGAGCCTAACTTTAACGTTCCTTTAACCTTTGCTTTTTTTTGTGAATTAGTAAGGTTTTTTCAATTCTATTTCCTAACTATAATGCCTGATAACCTTTAACTTTTTCAGTGTATTTCGAAATTTGTTAAATTCTATTCCCTAAGTATAACATCTCTGTAACCTTTAGTTCTTTTCAATTAATATCTATGGTATTTTAAATTCTATTTTATAACTATAACGTCCCTGTAACTCTTGATGTTTTGAGTATATTTAAATTGCATTTTGTAACTATAATTTGCATGGTTTTAAAATGGGTGTGTGATTGCTTGTATAAGTTGGTACATGGATGTATGAGTAGGTGGATGGGTCTGTCAATGAGTGTGTGAGATGTTTGTTTTGTGGGTCTGTTAATGGGTGCATATGTCTTTGAGTAGATCTGTTTGTGAGTTCCTGAGTCTGTCAGTGGGTCTGTGAGTGGGTGCACAAGCCTGACTTGCTGTGTGTGTGGGTACTTGGGTATCTTAGTGGGTCTTTGAGGGGTGCATCAGTATCTCAGTTGCTATGTGAGTGGGTGCATCAGTGTTTGAGTGAGTCAGTGAGTAGGTGTGTTAATGTCTGAGTACTTTTGTGAATGGGTACATGAGTGTACAAGTGGGCCTGTAAGTGTTTGTGTGTTTGTCTGAGTGGGTGTGTGAGTGGACATGAGTCCCTGAGTAGGTCCATGAGTGAGTGCATGTGGGTCTGAGTGGGTCTGTGAGTGGGTGCATGAGTATCTGGGGTGGTCTATGAGTCGATGCATGAGTCTCTTAGTGGGTGTCTGAATGAGTGTTTTACTACCTGAGTAAGTGAGTCTGTGATTGCGTATATGTGTGTGAGAGTGGATGTTGTAGCATTTAAATATAATGACCATTTTCGCAACAATGCAGTTGTTCGCAACAATGACGAGCATTGAAATACGTAGTTTCCGGTGATACAGTTAATCAGTACTATAGCATGTTTTTTAAAGTCAGGAAACACATATATAAACATCATTTAATTAATACTTGACATTAGTAGTTTATTAATATAATAATGTGGAAACTCATCTTTCTGTAACAAATTTTATGTTTCTTCCTTCTTGAAGATTTTGCCTGCTGTTAGGATCATTCTTTGAGCTCTCCTGTACTTTAAAGTGCAGAACTGTGTTGGATTCTTTTTTTCATTTTTTAATAAAATAAAATGGCATCAGGAAGAAGTGGAGAGGAGTAGGACCTCTGTCATGAGGCTGTGGAGCAGGAGTTACCAACCGGAGCAGGAGACTCTCTGGATACAGAACAACCAGATAAAAAACTGCAGATTGGTCTTTTTAATCATAACCTTCAGGTGATTGAAAAACAGTGGTAAAATGTGTGAAGTGCACATTGTCCAATAAAACACTATTGAGGGAAAGTGCCAAGAAATATTCTTGTAGCACAACTTCTATGCTCTACCACTTGAAAACATATCATATAAGTCATTTTAAAAGGGCATAGAAAGAGAGAGATGGATGGCAACTGTCCACCTCCCGGGCTGCACCACCTGTGGCTGAGGAGAGAGGGCCATGGAAAGTTGAGAAGCTGAGGCATGTAATGTCACTGAACTTAAGGAGAGTTGATACTTATTGCCTTGACTATAACATTACCTTCAGAGATGGTGAGCAGTGTGTAGATGTTATTTTGGATGCAGCGAGGCTACGCACCTGTTAATTTTTGCTATAATTCCATCCAGCTTGAAATGGATGAATACATTGTATAAGTAGAGATTCATAAACATTCAAATCTTGAAGTTCTTGTGGAACTGAAACTAGTTCTAACTTGTTATGCATTTATCTAGCTGCCATTTTATTGTCATCTAACAGATTATAACAGTACTTACGTATAATTTGTTGTGTGGAACAATCAAATCATTTCTCTACAATAAATAAGCTGCAAATTATCACCACTTATCTCTTTTGTCTTGTCCGTAAACACAGTCGAGTTTCTCTGAAGAGACTGTGTTTAACGTTCTAATCTCTTCATGAAAGTCATCAACAGTAAAACCTATCTTCTGTTTCACTACACATGCAGATACCAAGTCATCATTTTCCTTACACTCTTCTTAAGGTCCAAAGAAACAAAACTGGACATAATCACAAACCTTTTCTACACCTGCCACTGTACTATGCAAAAGAGCTCTATTTATTTTTCCTAAACACAACACAGGAGTCTTCAAGTCGTAAAACCTCCTAACTAAAGTTTGCATTTGTAAGTGGTGTACAGCAACATTCTAAAATTATGAAAGGTGCTTTGGCACACTTTCATTGGTAGACATGCTAATGAATGTCTCTGTAGGTTTCTGCATATTTCCTTACTTTGCCTGAATCTAATCCCTGCAAAATTGAACTTTTTGGCTTAAGATTTTTCCATGTAAAGATACGTAGAAAAGTTCTCAATGTGTCAACTGACTGCTGCCGAAAACAACAAATACTGCTAAACGTCCACTTATGTAGAGGGGTTTGTCTACGCCTTCCTTGTACCTCTTCAGCTATGACTTCCTCTACATTTCTAGGTTCTACTACCATGTTTTCAGAAGGATAACCATCTTTCATCTCATACCATTATCCATATTTATCAACTGAATGCACTAATGTGTTCTCGTGCAAGTAGCTCTCTTAATCAAAGAGAGGCTCAGTATTCGAAGTATGTTTCCATTCACCACTAAAAGCTTTGCAAAAGGTAGTTCTATTGACTAGTCTTTTCTTTTGGCTTTTTCACCTCATACTCAACACTATTTTATCTAGTGTTTTCATTCTGTTTACAATCAGAATAAAGTGTTTACTTTTCAGAGTAAAGGCCTTACCAACCACACCCTAAACACTCTCCTTTTCTGCAACAGTTTATCTCCTCCTTTTATTCTTCGTCTTCATTCACTCGTTAGATTCTGAACTACTCTGCTATGAAACATTCTAACTCTGGTTTTCTTGGACTGGCTCTGCCTTCTGGTTAAACTCTGTCTTTGATTGTAGACTTTTTTTTTACTTCTTATGTCACATTCATTCACTCCTTTTTTAGTTCATCTTACACATTGTTTGTTATTTGTATAATTTTGCTTTCTTTCAAGTTAACCACATAAATATTTTAAGAACTGTCTTTGTTCTCTTTCCAGCAGCTCTTTTCTGCTTTAGTACTTTTTTCACATTTTGTCCCCTTTGTTTCTGAGTTGTTAGGAGATAGTATTGTTGCTGGGTTTCTTTCTTCGCTAGCTTTTTAACAGCATTGTAACTCTCTATAGATAAGTATACCGTTATTTCTGAAAATGAACAAAAAATGTAGATTTATGTTTTAATTATATTGTTTCACCTTAAATAATGTAATTAGTTAACTAGCAATAGAAACAGTTGTCACCATTATTTCTACTTAAATGTGGGTTTAAGACTTGACAAAGGGCCTTTCGATACCAACTTCACTGGGCAATGAGAATACGCACCCAGGCTCTTCAGTAGTAGACCTCACCCATGATTAAAGCAGTATGATTCTTCATACATGACAAGAATATATCAGTACTTGCTTATATTTCTTGCTGAATTTAGAAGTCCATTGTAGGAGGCTGTGCTGGTTGTAGTGGGTACCTTGGGTACTTACACCTTATACCAGGCCCAGTTATACCTTATTAGTGAAGTAGTAGTGTTCTAGCAGCTTAGGCTGATAGAGGTAGCTATAGCAGAGCAGGTTAGGCTGAACGAGGAGACATGCAAAACAAATGCAATACCACTTATAGTTACACAGTACTTACACAAGTAAAGACAATACCCAGTGTTACCAAAATAAAGGTATTTATTTGGGTGACACAGTATCAAAAATATCTTAGAGACAATACTCCTGGAGGTAAGTATTATACACAATATATACCCTTGACACCACAATTAGACAAGTAATTAGTCATAGGATAGTGCAAACAATAGGAAATGCTATAGAATGCAATGGGAGAAAAAAGGTCTGGGGCAACACAAACCATATACTAAGAAAGTGGAATGCGAATCACAAATTTCCCCCTAGACAAGTGTAGTGTGTGCAGAATCACTGGGAGAGTAAGAATACAGTAAAGGTAAGTAAATTACCTCACCCCAGAGCCCAGAAAAGCAGGAGTAAAGTACTGCAAGTTTCCTTAGGACACACTACACCTTCTGATATGGATTATTGCAGTAACCAACCAAGTCTGCACACAACAATTGCTCGAGTCCTGGACCTAAAGATATGCAAAAGAAGGGGACCAAGTCTAGAAGTCGAAAGAAGTTCCAGGAAGGACAGGAGCCCCTGCCAACCCAGAAGAAGGTACAAAAAAAGAGTCCCCGGTTGGACAAAGACTACAGAAATGCACCCTAGGAAGATACCAGCGGGTTTCTGCATGATGCAAAGGATGTCCACGACGTGAAGATGGATGCAGATGTGATTTCGTGTTGGAAGTCACCAACAAGCCTTGGTTATGACAAATATGCGTTTTTTTATAAAAATGGCACTGGCTGGACGCAGGAGGGATCTGGGGGCCTCAACTCTATGTGGGGAGGAAGTGGGGGCTCTCAGCACTTCAGAGATCCCTCACGATGCCAGACAGCACCCACAGGAGTCCCAGGACACGGGGACAAAGGAGGTGCAAAATGTACTTGGTGCAGCACTACAAGAAGGGTCCCAAGCCACCGGAGGTCAACTCAGCAAGTTGAGCATCACAGGATAGAGTACTGGGGACCTTGGCCAGGCTGTGCTCAAATGAATTTTGCAAATAGTGCACAGAGGCTTCAGGAGGTGAAGAAGACATGGTGCACAGGGGTACTGTCACTCTAAGGGAAGGCAAGGTCTTACCTCCTCCAAATTGCATCAGCAGGACCTCAGGAAAGTCTGTGTCAATGGGGTCCACCCTCTGTGTTCCAAGGAGCACGCTCGTCGCTGTGAGAGGAGTCCAAGAGAAATGGTCGTCGACTTAGAAGGTGACTACGTGAGCAGGGGAGTGACTCCGTCACCCCACAGGAGATTTCTTTTGGTCCTTCTGGTGCAGGGTGAAGACAGGGAGTCTTCGGAGCATGCACACCATGGAAACTGTTGCAGTTGCTGGCTGGAGCTGAAGTTGCAGAAGAAAAGTATTCCTGGTGGATACTTTGTTGCTGTTACAGCGAGTTCCTGGAGCATGGGGCGGTTGATCCGAGGCCAGAGGATGAAGTAGTAGTTGCAGAGGATTTTTGCTGGAAATTTGCAAGTAGAATCTGAAGAGAACCCACAGGAGAGACCCTAAATAGCCCTGGGAGGGGGATTGGCTACCTTATTAGGTATGGACCTATCAGGAGGGGTCTCTGATGTTACCTGCTGGCACTGGCCACTCAGAGCCCTCCAGAGTACCCCCACACCTTGCAAAGCAAGATGGCTGAAGTCTGGGACACACTGGAGGACCTCTGGGCACCACCCCTAGGGTGTTGATGGACAGTGGAGTGGTCACTCCCCTTTCCTTTGTCCAGTTTTGTGCTAGAGTAGGGGACAAAGGGTCCCTGAACTGGTGTAGACTGGCTTTTGCAAGGAGGGCACCATCTGTGCCCTTCAAAGCATCTTCAGAGGCTGGGGGAGGCTACCCCTCCCCAGCCTGTAACACCTATTTCCAAAGGAAGAGGGTGTAACATCCTGCTCTCAGAGGAAGTGCTTTGCTCTGCCTTCCTGGGACTGAGCTGTTCAGACCCCAGGAGGGCAGAACCCTGTCTGTGAGGTGACAGCAGCTGTAGCTGCAGTGCAAGCCTCAGAGAGCTGGTTTGGCAGTACTGGGGGTCCATAGTGGAGCCCGAGGATGCATGAAATCGGCTCCCAAATACCATATGTGGAATCGGGGGACAATTCCATGATCTTAGACACCTTACATGGCCATATTCAGAGTTACCATTGTGAAGCTACATATAGGTATTGACCTATATGTAGTGCACACGTGTAATGGTGTCCCTGCACTCATAAAGTCCTGGGAAATGGCCATGAACTATGTGGGGGCACCTTTGCTAGTGCCCTCACACTTAGTAACTTTGTACCTAACCTTCAGCAAGTGAAGGTTAGATATACACGTGACTTATAAGTTACTTCAGTGCAGAGAAAATGGCTGTGAAATAGTGCTTGCACTATTTCACGCAGGCTGCAATGGCAGTCCTGTGGAAGGGTTGAGCTCCTTATGGGTGCCAAAAGAAATGCTGCAGCCCATAAGGATCTCCTGCAACCCAAATGCCCTGGGTACCTAGGTACCATACACTAGGGACTTATAAGGGGGGTCCAGTGTGCCAATTGAAATTGGTAAATGAAGTCACTAGCCTACAGTGACAAAGCACTGAGGTTCTGATTAGCAGAGCCTCAGTGACACAGTCAAGCACTGTACAGACACACACATTAGGCCATAAACTAAGAGCACTGGGGTCCTGACCAGCAGGATCCCAGTGAGACAGGCAAAAACATACCAACATACAGATAAAAATGGAGGTAACATGCCAAGAAAGATGGTACTTTCCTACATCCACCTAGAGAAATGTAGTGGGATTTTTTAGTAAATGTGTCAGTATGTGAATCTCTTGTTTTAGTACCCCTATGGCTTTCTAAGTGGGTAAGTTAGTAGCAGAACAAATACTTAACTGCCTGTGTTAGAGAATAGAGGGGTCTGTTACTGTCTCTTTAATTGCATTTGATACTGCTGCATATAGAAGTACTTTCTGAGTATTAGAGTGAATGTGGCAGTGTCAGTGCATCAGTGTCTCAGCAGGTCTGTGAGTGGGTGTGTGAGGGTCTTAGTGGGTCTGTGATTGGGTGTATGAGGTTCTGACTGGGTCTGTGAGTGGGCGTGTGAGGGTCTCAGTGGGTCTGTGAGGGGGTGCATGAGGGTCTGAGTGGGTCTGTGACTGGGTGAGTTAGGTTCTCTGTGGGTCTGTGAGTAGGTGCGTGAAGGTATGACTGGGTCTGTTAGTGGGTGTGTCAGTGTCAGAATTGGTCTATGAGTGAGTGTTGGGGGCCTAAGTAGGTCTGTGAGTGGGTGTGTGAGTGCCTTAGTGAGTTTTTGAGTGGGTGCATGAGGGTCTGAGTAGGTCTGTGAGTGGGTGCATGACAGTGAGTGTGTCTGTGAGTGGGTGCATGAGGGTCTGAGTAGGTCTGTGAGTGGGTGCATGACAGTGAGTGTGTCTGTGAGTGGGTTCATGAGTGTCTGAGTGGGT
The DNA here is from genome assembly GCF_031143425.1 of Pleurodeles waltl. NCBI lineage: Eukaryota > Metazoa > Chordata > Amphibia > Caudata > Salamandridae > Pleurodeles > Pleurodeles waltl. Next base: position 927,082,919 of record NC_090445.1, on the reverse strand, counting down.
CTGACAGTTGGTATGTCAATGTCTAAGTGGGTCTGTGAGTGAGTGCTTCAGTACCTGGGTGGGTCTGTGAGTGAGTGCATGAGCATCTGAGTGGGTCTGTGAGTGGATGCATGTGAGTCTGAGTGGATTTGTGAGTAGATGCATGAGTGTCTGAGTGGGAGTGTTAGTGGGCACATGCGTCTCTGAGTGCATCTATGAGTTAATGAATTAGTGTATGATTGAGTCTGTGATTTTTTTTTTATTCTTTTCAGAATGTATTCACATATTTGTTGCAGCATTACACAGGGGGCCATGCAGAGCATTGCAGCATATTCGCTAATATCACAGGTCATGAAGAAGAATCATTATAAGGTCATAATTTCACCTTTAAGGACCTATATATTGCAGCCCTGGGGAAAGGGAACCTAGGGTCAAGGTACCTCAACCTTGACTCCTTATACCACATTTCCTTTTACTTTTCAGCCCCAGAGACCATGCTCCATTGCCTAAAATGGTGGCTGCAACTTTCTGGTCATGTTGCGGCCAGCCAATCACAGAATTTCTGTTTGCGAGCACATTCATGAATATGGCATGATCGCCACAAAATATGGTGCCAGGACCATGGCCCTAGATGTACAAAGGTATCTGTTCCTTAATTTCTCAAAACTACTGAATGGGTTTACACAAAATATTAAAAAAAGTGTAATCTGCGTACCAAAGCCTACCATTCTGCCAGATTTGATGTTGTTCTGTCCAGCGATTTGGTCTGTAGCATTGTTCAAAACCTCTGTGGGAATTAACGTGGAAAATGTACCTTTTTTGACCCCTCCCCCCTTTTCCTCGTTCCCCACTTGACGGATCACCCTGAAACTTACTGCGCACAACAAGAATCACTATTTGTTGAAAAATGTCGTGAAGATTTGTCAAATGGTGCCAAAGATATAGGCCAGTCAAAAAACACTTCTCATTGTCCTAACTATAACTACCTATATAAGTGTGAGTGTGTGTGTGTGTTAGTGTGTGTGAGCGCACGCCCATGTGTGTGTGTGTGAGTGTGTAGATATACACTTAAAGAAAACAAATGTTACAGGTACATTAAAGTTAGGTTCTGAATTTACTCACACAAAACCACATAAATTCACCTGATATAGTTAGAGTTATATAAAGTAACTATAACGTGCACCCTAAGGTAAGTATAACTTGTGCCCTCTCCATGCACAGTTTTTTCTTAAAATCTAATATTTCATTGATGCTTTTATTAAAGTTATAAAAGTCGTCATGAGTGTTATAATATTTGGGGTAATTAGCAGTGCATGACAGTGGTGCAATTAATACTAATGTGACCTTTTTTGTTACTTTCCCATCCTGCTAATTGAGTTGATCTGTGGTTTGGCTTGGTGTAAGGTAGCTTTGGAGTAGTTATTTGTACCCATTGGTGAGGGTGGCTTGGGGACTCAAGTTTGAAACCTATCATCTGGGTGTGCAGTTCTAATTAGTTGTGGTAAAGCTGAACCTGACAGGGAACTCTGAGACTGACATGCCCATATCAAGGTTTATTTTGTAATGGGGGCATGCTGGTAGCACATCGTAACTTAGCAGAATTATGGGGGGTCACGTGTGCAGCCACCGTTTGTTCCTGTGGAGATGGCATGTTCTTCTGGAGAAAATAGCAATCATGATAGGGAGATTTTTAGATAGTACTAGAGTGCTATAAACCTCTCACACTCTACTGCTTCACTCGCCACAACAATTTTGGAGCACAAATCTGAACAAATGCATTGCAGTAGATAAATGCACCCAGACTGAGTGATCATGCCTTGCCTTGTTTAGCTGTGTGGTTGATATTGCAAATTGTACAGTATGTCTCAAAGCAGCGGTAACTCATGCTTGCTAAATATGTATATTTGGTGAAGAGGCAACCTTCTCCAGAAGAACACGCCATCACCACAGGAACACACAAGGACTGCATAGGCGATCCCCACAATTCTGTTATTTTGCGATGGGACACCACTGTGCCCACATGGCTAGCTCTTTTAATGATAATAATCACTTTAGAATAGTGCTAGCCCTCCAGCAAGTAGTTCCTTTCCCGAGAAAGGAACTAGTAGTACAGCACAGCAGCAGATTGTGCTGCATAAATTTATATTTTGTTTCAGTGATCTAGAATATGATTATTTATACTTGGTGTAACATTGATATTTGCCAGTATTTTCCTACAAACCCTTTGGGAGTTTTGATTGAAAAGGTACAGTAGAACCTACTTCTGTAGTTTTATGTGCTTCTTGTGGAGTCAGAGAGAAATATTTTGATCTGAAGTGTAGCGTGGCAGGTTGTATTTTGCAAAAAGCTTCAAAGGGCCCTTTAAGTGATAATGAACTTGTTATAAAATGTTGTATGATCTATATAAAGTCAATCGGCATATAGAAGGGAGTTATAAGAATTAAAGATTGAGAGTATTTTATTGCAGCTTCTGTGCCAAAGGAAGTTACTGCTTTTTTGGAAATTTGGAAATTGTATCTCAGGATGTTCTAATATAATTAATTCAAAGACAAATAGCCACCCTGCATGCAGAACATGGATTGAACACTTTAAAAAATGTTTTGGTTGAGTTGCAGCAAAATTGATATTCGCAGTGAGATTACCCATAAACATCACATCTATGTGCCATTTTTAAAGTAATTAGAGAAAGGATATACAGATGATTCTGCATATTAAGAGGCACAATTTTGACTATGGTGCTGAATGGGGCAGATGTATCCATAATATCACAGTTTGGGTCTAAATTCATAATTGATCCCCATATCTTTGATTCACATTGAAAGTGACGGGTACAGACTAGGTTCCGTGACTGAGCACAATCAAAGAGGATTTCAAAAGTTTCACAATATGGTTTCAACTGTCCTAGACACAGGGAGCAATGTCTGAAACTTGATTTATTTATTTGTGAATTTGCATCCTAGGATCACTTGAGCAATGTCTTAACCTTTATTTAATAATCAGTACATTTTCATATGTTAAGATTGGTCTTCCCCATCTTGCCTTTATGGATTTAATCTGTGTTTTTGAACAAATCAATTGATTTAAACTGTAGGTAATAGTACAGGATATGGGGTGGAAATAGCAATCATAGATTGTTTAAAAAAACACATCACAGGATTAACCTTCAGGGTGAGGCATGAGGTAAGGACAGTATGATAATGATAAAGTTTTACATAAAGGGTTTCATAAAGAACATGTCCTCGGTCCTCCTGTTGTACTGAGATATTCTACACAAATATTTTAGAAACTGCTGCTAGCTTTGTTTAATGAGACTAAAGCTTTTCTCCTTTTAGTGATTCAATGAAACTAAGCAATTTAGTGATAGTTATGTCTTCCTTATAGGGGATTTTGATTTAATGTCAATGTTTTTTAAAACCTACATTTTAGCAACTGGATGGACAAAATGTAAATAACAAATACATAAATTAAACAGAGTTCTGGAGAGAGTCCCTTGTTTTCCAGGGAGTTCCTCCTGAGAACCCAAAATGCTCAACAGGCAGTAATTAAGTTTACTTCCTCTCTGGGTAACAAACCACTTAAAAGCATTTCTATGACCAAATAAAGTTATTGTGATGCTGTTTCTCTTAAAATGGAAGAAAATAGTTTCTGTGGGCATCTTTTGGGCTTGTGACACAGTACTGTAGGCTTCATGTGTTCAAAGAGTTGGGAATAGAATATTTAAAAGCTAGAATATGTTTAACTCCCTTATGATTATGGTCTTCAATTTGGTTGGTCTAACCATAAGGCCAGTCTGAAGAGAGAGGTTATGTAGGAGTGTTCAAAGTTGGAGCAAGTTAGTAAAACTCCCATGGTGGGAGTTTATTAGAAAAATTCCCATTTAGCTTGTATTCTAATCACCATAAATTCCACCATAATGATATGTCATGGTTGAGCAAATGGTTTCCAGCCCAGCATTCGCTATCAAGAAAGATCAAATAAGTTAAAAAGTCTTTCATCAGACCATTCGTTTTAAGAATAGATATAGTATGGTGAACCATTGTTAAAACATGGACACTTTGTTAGTGTTTGAGTGGCCTTTTTGTTTTAAAATTGTAGTTAATTATGATCTGCTTTGCAGTTGGATTTGTTTAGCACTGTATAAACTTACGATCTGCATTAAATTAGAGTTTACCCTTTGTATTAGATTAAAGTTTTATTTTAATTCCACTAGTATGGCAATATTAAATGAACTACAAAGATTATAATTATAATTATAAAGATTAAATTGAATGGATTATTGATTGAATGAGTGACTGAGTGCTATTGTTTAAAAAAATGAAGATGTGTGACATGGTTCTGGCTGCTTATCACCCTACATCATGCATCAGCATCAGAAATAACCAGATACTGTAGTACATATATAAATCATGATTAAGAAGTTGTTTGGCCTATTGAAGACTAAAATTCAGTTTTACTCCATCTATAGCCGTCTATTGTAATTAATTCGCAAAATGATTTGCAAAATGGAAGTCACATGCTGCATGTTGCACAAGATGGCAATCAAGCAATGCATGCAAATGAAAGATAAGTGCACCAAAACTAATCATATAGAAAATACAATTAATCTGCTTTTGCACCATGATGATGGTAGTGGAATATGCATTTGGAACAAAATGGGATCAGTACTACTCTACTTACAGCAGGAATCACAAACAAGTAGAACAAAAAATACCACCCCATTGTTCCCCAAATGAGATAATTTTATTCCAATAACCCAAACCCACTCTGTGTTTTTCCATCTCCTTCTTTCTTTGTATTGCTGCTGTCACATTGTTTGGAACTAGTATTCCAGAAAATCCTACAGGTCCACAAACGGAGATATATACCTCATAGTTTCTGAAAAGACAGTACACATTCAATGGTGACTGAACTTCCTGGATGGCATTTGCCCTCCATTCACTTTGCATACAAGCTACTGAACCTCCACTACAGCTACCTCATGCCCTAGCGCTGAGTCATATTTCCCAAACTCTCATATATATTATCTCCCAAGTCTCCTGGCTGGATAGTGTAAACAGTCTGCAAGGATTGCAACTTTCAGTTTACCGTAATACTTCTGATACCATCCCAGAGCATTGTACAATATAACACATTCTTCCTAGAAATTAGAATGATTTCCATAGCCCACCCCTGTCTTGTTCGTCTGACTCCCATACATTGATTTTACATGTACTGTCATGTATCTTCTATATGATAAAATCTCAAACAGCAAAAATAAGGACAATGACCATGGACTGTTTGCCAAGTGTGGAAATGTTAACATATTATGAAGGAACATAAAGTACAAAATTAAAAATGTGTTTCATATAGATGTACATTTCAGGCATTGACTGTGAAAATCTTAGTTTTAATTCTGACCATTGCCTAATATCTCTTAAATAACTATGCTCAGACAAATACTCTGAATTACTTTTGTTTTTGTAGCCAAAAAGCGAGAAATAAATTATTCATATAATTCAGGGCCACGCATTAGCACATAGATTCCAAAATTTCAAAGAGTTCTGAGAGTAATTCCTCTTATATTTGCACAACACATCTTATCATTTTAAGCAAATGAACAAAATGAATGTCTACGACAATGATGGCTACACCAAGAATGGAGCATATAATTAACATTCTGTAGGCATTCATAGTAAGATGTTCTTCTGGGAACAATGTACAAATTGTGCTGGACTATGAGAATCCCATGATAATTTGTAGGGTCACACCACGCTGACTGTATCAAGCTACTTGCAGTCTAAATTATTTTTTCATAGGTGGTATTATAATTGCACAGAACGTGAGTCAGGGTACCCTACTAAAAGCCAAGGCTGAGGTGTACATCATCTGCTAGCTGGTGGGTGAAGGTTTTTCTAACAGGAAAATCCTTTCTCCTATCCATCCTGTGGTAGTTCTTTTAGGTGGGACTCTTTTGTAATGTTATATAGGCTATAAGGAGGACAGACCCAGCCCCACAACCTGCTTTTCCCTCTTTGTTTTTGTACAATTATACTGTATATAGCCTGCATGATAATATTAAAAGAGGGATAGAGGTTCAGTAGGAGGTGATTTTGAGTTGCCTCTGCTACTCCCTCTATACCAATAAGCCCAAGCTAAGCTTCAGATTCCTCTGATGAAAGCTTTGAAAGAGCATACATTTCTAAACAACTATTGAAGTCATCTTTGCCAGTATCTGGAGCATTTCTTTCATTGGATGTAATGGCTATTATCTGGACGGACTGCTTCCTGGCATCAATCGTGTGAATCTTCTATCTGTCAACTAGTCTGGCAAAATTGGTTTTAATTTGGATTTTAATTTTACATATTTGCTGGTAGGCATAGGTGATATTTCTTTTAATAAGAAATATACACTTTGAGTACTTCTGTGTTAGAAAATTCCGTGTACAGCTTAAATTACTCTCCTCTTTCTGATGGTTCTATTTAATTTAATCTTCATTTTGTAAGGCACCAGCTATACCCTCTGATCTAAATAAACCTTTGGATGGATAGTAAATTAACACTGATTGATAGTCACATAAGATGCTAGTTCCAAGTCTACTGGGGAATATTGCTAATGAAGGTAAGAAAAAAGACGTTCACTTTCTGCTGCATGCATGATTCTCCAGGTATCAAGTAATCCAAGCACGACCATAGTTTATTTAATTCTTGCCCTAAACTTCACAGTATGAGCAGAGTTAGTTGTTCCCATAGTCATAACTAACGTAAAATTAAAATCCTTAGAAAATCATGCATCATCTATGTTACTGGCTTATAAATAGCATAATTCTTCAAATTTGAATCTGCATAACTGCCTAACTAGCTTCTAAATCTAAATTTTATTTTGCTATCCTCAAACATTTATTGAATATCTCAAGAGTTACTTCCCAGATGTCAGCACAACCACATGAGCAGATTTATTGAAAAAATCTCATTACATTTTTGTTTCCTCAATTTCAACCAAATGTGTCACTTAGAGTTAAAGGTTGTTTAGGAACATTCTCCTATCATTTACTGTCATTTGAACCCTTCTATCGAGGTTATCACATATTAATTTAAATTTCATTCCACGATTGATCTTAATTAATAATAAGTATATCTGATTTAGTTAAGCAATCTGTTTACAAATAGTTTGTGCTGGTTCAACTTATTCCATCTTTTTTAACTCTGTATCCTAGTCTAACATCCCTGTGACTCTCCACATTTTCATTGCAATTCTTCCTCTACCCTCTTATTCCTCTCTCCTTCTTGTCCGTCCTCTCTATGGAGCTCTTGTTTATTAGAAGGCAAATTGCCCCTTTTACTAATGAATCTGGACTCCATCCTTTTCAAGTGTGAAGAATGTTTTTGTCACCCCTCTGGAATTCACATCAAACTAATCCTACATTCATGCTAATATACCTAGCTTTGCAGTAGTAATTTAGGGCTGGTTCTCCACTAAATGACATAAGTCATAGTACTCAGCCCCACAAACATTATTAGCCACAATAAGCTATTATTTTACCTAATCCAATTAATTTCCCATTGATTTTATTTTATTGGATAGACCAGCATTTAGAGTGTTGTGTCTCGGTCTTCATGTCCTAAATGTGGCTTAGATCCACAGTTATCTTTTTAAGAAACTATAGATTAAAACATCTGCCAGCCCATTATTGAGCTTCCATGTTCAGTCTTTGGCCTATCTTTTTCTAGGTTTGCCAGCCCAGCTTGAGCCACCTCATTAGTGAAGCAAAAGGTTTCTTTCAATCAAGCTGGCTCTTGTAGTACTGCACTCATGTAAATCTTTAAACTTGTTGATCATACCTCTAACATACCATCATTTCTCTATTGTAGCCCATCAAAATCTGATCTAAAAAGAACATTATATTATCTACACCTGTTGAATTGTGTTTACCCTGAAGGTTTAGGAGCAATATCTAGTTGCGTCTTGGGTAGTGGTGGAAAGTGATGAGCTCTCTGAATATCTTTTGAATGATTGCAGTCTTCAGCTCTGCACAAACTTTGGTTAGCCATCCTGCCATATAGCCTTGAGGGTCTACTTTCTCACTGCCTTTCTTCAGACAAAAACTCTAAGATTATTTCTCATTTCATGGTTTTTGAGATATTTGCGTTTAATCTCAAATGTTTATATTTGAATTGAAAGTGCTCTGTGTCTCTAGGTGCCTGAGGGACAATGTTCTCTGTGTTATTTAGTCAATCTTTAATTTTAGTGACAATTAGTGACATTTGTACCTTTTGTTCTCATATAAAGCCCTCATGTGGTAAAAACAGTCTGAAATTCAATGTTTGCAGGAAAATATTTTTCAAAGTTTTCACAGTAAAACGACTTTCAAAGTTTTCAAACTGCCACTGTATCAGCACTAAATTGCTTTTAATAGATATTCCACATTTGTCATACTATGCCTCTGCTTTAGTTTGGTTCTGTTGCCAATGATTGGTCATGCTGTCTACTGCTGGATCCCATACCAAAGATGTTGGTATCTTATATGTATTGGTTAAGTTCCCAAACTACTTTCTCTTGGCCATTTTCCAGTGAGCCTTCTGTTCCTGACATTCAATAAAATGCATCCTCTAACATTGACGTCCTTCACATTGGTTGTTGTTGCAGTTCACTGTAAGAGTAAAACTATGTCACAGAAGAATCACAAAGGTTCAGCGTGTTCCCCTTTACAAAGGCCTGGTGGTTTTATCAGATTACCCTTACTGAGTGGACTTGCCAGATATATTGTGAAGGATTAGTTGCATCCCAGGTAGTTAAGAGTCTGAGTTTGGGTTCTAAATACTAGGGAAACTGATTAGGCCCTAATGATGGATGAATAGACTCTTCAGACTAAGTTGGTTGTAAACTAGTTACTCTAACAGAGGCAGGTCAATTTTCTCACATACTTTGGCTGTCATTTCCATGTGCTTATTTCACACAAAGTTTGTGATGTCTTGTGAAATCCGAGACACTTGCAATTTGCTTCTTAGCCAGTCCTGTACCTTCTTATGTACGTATGGATTTGTTAACTGGCAAACTATGAGTGTAGGAGGAATACGTATAATTGAATTGTTCTGAATATCCTGGCAAACTGAGGTCTGTACTGTAGTGGAACAGTCTTCTATCCTTACTGTTCTCTCCATGAGCTGGCATACAACTACTCCCCTCTAAGCCAATATTCTGTTCACCATAATAAGATTCAATTAGAGTGCTTACCCCATTGTTTTGCCCAATACTTGCAGTTCCACTTTACTCCATTTACCATGGGCTGGATCTCTTGGTAAGTCACCACTAGATTCTCTGGAGCAACAATGACTTCAAAGGATACAGGGGTCATTTTGTGTCTTGAAGTAACCATATTTGGTGTCCTGTTTGCTTTTACTAAAACATTGAATTCCTACAGCATCACATCATACATCGTCACATAATTTGGTGCCCAGGTGGGCAAAGGGATACTTGCTCTCTGTGGACTCAGATTTGACTGAGGTTCTACCTTTGGCTTTCTTTCATAGTTTCTCTTTCCCATGGCGTTTGAGAAGTACTGTTGCAACTAATAGTTCTTTTAATATTTTCTTCCATAGACTATGTTTTGGGCAGTAACAAAACTATAGATTCTGTCAACTATGTTATCATATTTATAGCGGTCATGGACATTGTTTAGTTAAAAACTACTGCTGTATTTATTTGGTATGATCTCATTTCTTTTTCTTCTGGTCATCTTTCTCTCCAAGAGCCTGCTTATTTTGAGACAAGGGGCAACATTTTACTAGCCTAATGTGAAATTTCCTACAGCATGAAGGAGAGTAGATCAGCAGTACTAGCAGCCAGCCAGTGAATTAGAAGATGAATCTTTTCACAGGCCATCACTAAGGGCCTGATTTAGAACTTGGCGGACCAGTTATTCCTTCACAACAGTGAGGGATGTCCCATTCGCTGAAATCTAAATCCCAGTATCTCCAATGGGACTTAGATTTTGGTGGATGGGAATTCTGCTACTGTTGTGACAGAGGATTCTGCCCACCAAGTTCTAAATCAGACCCTAATTATTCTTGAGCTTTTAATGAGTCTGCAAATGTGCAATCAAGGGGACAGCTGCCAGATCAATATACTTTTAGAATCGTCTCATCACATCCTCAATTCCTGCTGTCTGCAGCAGAGTGGGACATCTTTCTCTGATCTCCTATCTACACTGTATCAACGGTTTATAGCAATTCATCAGACGATATTAGACACCAGTGTCTTCACCTTTAGAGAGACTCAAGACAAAAAAGCACAAGCAAGTTTCAGCTCTTCAGTGCCTGTCTTGACACACACTACTATATCTGTTGGAGATGGTTACTGTTCCAAGTTACTGATCGCAATTTCACTCATTGCTTTCTGTTATCTGACATGTTTCAGGTATGTCAGTATCGAATACTTAAAAAAACCTAGGCCTAGACAACATTTTAATTATGCATTCAGAAATGTCAGTAATTGTGTGTTACTGTTTTGACACAAAATTATCATAAATTACTCAATTATGTCCTTATGCGTAATGAGTAATGTGGCAGGAGCACAAGAATAACAAACTTAGCAAGCATGGGTAGCCGCTGCTGTTTGTGTACTGTTGCATTTAGCTCTATTTAGGAGCATAAAATGCAGCCTTGGATCAATTTTGGACACAAAGATGCTACAGCTCTAAGAGAACAGAGTTAAATCCTGGGTTACACTCCTCAAACTAATTCCACATAATCTCACGTAATTTTGCTATCATTTTGTGTAATTACACTACAACAAATCAAGCAAGTTACACCCACCCCGAAAAAAATAACCATTGAAGTGCCTCAAGACACCAAATTCTTCAGTGCATTAATCAATTAGGAATACATCTGATGGTGGTGTTTTTCAGCATGCTAGAGACATCAAGCGCCATCTTGGTTGCCCCACCCCCTCTCATATTTTGCATTTGATTTGTCCATCACTTAATGTTCCTGACACCCTTGACAGTATCTCTTTTCCCAGCTTCTTGACAATTGGGGAGATGTAAGGTTTTACATAATGAACAATTACATCCGAAGCTATATTTAGAAAGAGTGGGTGGAGTTCATGGAAATCTACTCATGGAACTCCACAGAGTTATATAAAATTTCCATGAAATTCTGGGGAGTTCCGCATGTGGCAGAAAGACACCCTGTCCTTCTTTGCCTTCCTTGACAAACTTGCTACGGATGGCCAAGCACACCCCCTATCTTGCAGCAGCCATGCACTTGCTTCTTTTTCACTTGCACACAAGCGCAGACCTCTCTTTCTTTAGGGCCCCGCACTAGCAGCAACCAGCAAACCAGCTCAACGCCAGCAGCCTGCCATTTTCACAAAGTGCCTAGCCTTGCTTCTCACTGGGCTCTATGGCACTCTCTCAGGCCACACACATCTCTATCTGGCAGTGCCTGGAGGATTACCAATCAGCAGGTGATGCTCTCCTGGTCTCCAGCTCTCTCTGCTGGCCTCAGCACTGCACCCCAGAACACCAATTCCTTTCTCAGGGAGTCTGGGGAAACAGGTTCTTTTCTGTGGAGCTCTGACTGCACACATCCCCCTCATATGCAAAGAATCTCCAGGCCCAGTCCCCTGCTCCCCATAACCATAGAGGAGAAACCCAAGATGAGATTCTAAATGCTGTCTGGGTCCAAGCTCCCTGTTGCTAGCAGCCAGGCTCTCTGCCTCCCTCTGCCCCCTGCTCCTGGGCTGCTGACTACAGTGGAAGGAGGGAGGTCTGGAAACAGAACTTGCACTGATACAGCCTCTCAGCAGCAGCAGCTCAACGCCAGCTTCAGATAGCAAAGCCTTAGGTAGGAGTCCCCTTGGCTGTCGTAGGGCAAATAGTGTCTCAATTTTGGGCTGAGTGTAAAGTGAAGCCCAGTTTTCAGTTTTCCTTTGGCAAATTATGTGCCACATATATTCTGATGTTATTGCTATTGTTTTAATGAACTTTGTCAGAAAGGAAAAACTAGTGGAGGAAATGAAAAAAGAATAGTTAAATTAGTAAAGAAGCTATGTAATTGAGCTATGGATGAGTATCACCTATGTTCAGTGAGATAACTCCACCTCATATGCCCTTTTGGCTCTCCCCCGCCTTGTTTTCAGGCTGTGGGTGGGGAAGGTCACTCCACCAGGTGCCAGTTCTACCATTTCTTTGTGTAAATCAAGTATGTTGTAGGTCAAATGTGCAGCACATTGTCTCTTTAAGAGCACCTTGGACAACTGATTCTCATGCTATACCTATCTATTCAGTGTATATGTAAAAGCAATTTGCATTTGTTCCTGCGGTGCCGTTCTGTATCAGTTCTATGGAAGCATGAAAAAAGGAAATGCCATAATGGCAGCAATGTCAAGCATGGTTCTGATAAATGAAAATCCAACTTAAACTCACAGAGACCGTTTCTCATCTTAGAGAGTGCCAAGCCCTGAGACTGCCTGCATGCTGCAGAAAGTAATAAACTCCGCCACGGAGAGGATGTTGGAGTTTTTGCTTAACTCCATTCTCCAAACATCTTGCGGAGAGGACAAAACTGCACAATCTATGCTGGCAGAGTGGAGATCATCACCCACCCTTAATATTTAGATGCCTTTACTGTTTTCTATCCAAATCAATCCTATTCTCCCAAATCGTCCCCTCTAACACATTCCAGTGCTATTACTGTCAACAGCACACAGTTCAGACGATCTGTTCCAGGCCATGCTCACCCAGTCCCGTTCTTTTCACTTTGACATCTTGTAGCCAATACTATGAGTTGCCCATAATCTATAAGGCAAGAGACCTGTGACAATAGTGGCTATTTCTCCATTACAGAATTAACATTATTTGAGTACTGTTTCTTCTGGGGAAGTCAAATAATGGGAGTTATGAATTTTGAGGGAATAATGTCTGTGAAATCAGACTGTGTGCTATTATTTCATAGTTACACACCTGGAGCTGCAAAACCTATATTTACAACAAGCTGATAAGTGTAGTTCTTATTGGGGTACTATGGACATGGTGTGCAACAAATCAATGGGATAAATTAACTTCATATGTTAAGATTTACACAATATCAGTCTGCTCAATTCAAAGAAAGATTCAAAATAGAGAATTGTAAAATGTACTTACATTAGTGACCTTCTCAAGATATTGAACTTACTGCACATTACTTACTTCACATAGTGCTTGGACAAAATATTGTGTGGACAAAATATCATGTAAAAAATATTGAGGACAAGAATATCGTGAAGGTAAGTTTCTATGGGAAAATAAAGTTTGACTATGATTAACTCCACATATTTCTACCTTGATTATATATACACAGATGTGGAGTTATGAATAATAAATCTATACTTACCTATTTGCACTTGCGTTCTCAATATTTTGATCCTCAATATTTTTGACACAATATTCTGTAAAGATAATATTTCTGTCCTCGATATTCTGTCTGTGATCCAAACCGTCACACAAACATGGTGTGCATTGTTTTATGCAAGCATGTGACAGGCCTCTTTGGCTCCTCATACAGTGAGCAGATTATATTGGTTGCAGGGCACTTGGGAGTCCTACACAGTGGGGGAGTAATCTTTGGACATTTCTCAGTGTGCAGTGGATTACAGTTGTTTAACACAAATTGAGCAGCACATGTACACCACAGTTTCACCACTTATGGTTTTTATGTTCTCTATCAAGAGTATAAGTGTGGATGTACTGGTATATGACAGCCAATTAAAATCAGTCTTGGTTTCATTGACAACATTATACACCACAAAGGAGCATTTTTACTATAGGCACTACGTTCCAGTGAGTGGTTTACCATTGTAACCCACAATAAGCAGATTGCGTATGCTGTTCAGCTACAAATGCTCACCATGCACTACATAGTGTGTACCACAGTTTAAGAGGAAGGCCATCTTTACTTGACACACACTTTGAGACCTACATATTCTGCACCTTGGCAGTGCAGGGGGATTTGTAGGGCCCGGTTGTCTCTTGTTTGTGATATCTTCTTTAACACTCATCATTTTGGACAAGGTAAACGTGCAGGTCATAGCTCAACTCAAGCCATCAAGTATGGATTCTGATGGACTGTACAACCTTTCCCTGAGATCATCAAAGCATTCCAAAATGTGATAGGCTTACCAGTCACTGTTTTGTATATGAATGACAGTCATGTCTGACAGGACACACCTGTTCACTAAATGCTGGGGTTCATACATACTAACTATCTACCTACATCTGTCACAACTGTTCAATTTGGTACTCAGGTCACACATGGTAAATTATTTTCTTTCCTTGATGGTGGATGAGTGAAAGCTAGATGAGTCATAGGTCATGGTCTGTGAGGCCCTCTGTTAAGCTATTGGACAGTGACCCTTTATGCTGTTAAAACCTATTTCGGAAACCAATAATGCCAACTCTCAGTTATTAGTTTAAATTCAAATGTACACTTTAAATGCTATCTAACAAATATAAGCCAGCCATTCTGGAAAAACCCATTTGTAATTTCCCTATGAGAGTCCAATTGTGACATGCCTAGTCGCCAATAATAACGAACATGACAAATCTACAAATCTACTCAACTGTGATAAATGTACAAAGTTGTTGCAGGTGCGGTGAGACATCAGAAAGCCTGCAGCCAGCAGCCAAGGTGAAAGGCAAGTACTAAAACAGAATTACAGCTCTAGTTTAAACCACAAACACAGGAAGAAGCAGTTAATTTTTATTAACTAGGTGGCTTATTTGCAAGCCCTGTGCGATGCGGGTGCGTCACTTTTTGTGACATACCGGCAGCGCATCGTGCATTCACATTTATGCTAAGCTATGTAAAGCCTTCTTGTTGCGGTGGGTTTTCTCAAGCCACTCTCATGGGTTTCAATGCATTCCCAGATTTACAAGAATCTGTAAACCTGGGAATGTGTCAAAATCGCATGCTCCCCAGGGGAGGCGCAACAAGAAGGAATATATTTATTTCTCCTTGTTTTTCCCTCTTTCTGTGTGTGCTATATCCTGCAGCACACACAGAACGAGGAAAAAGTCTCCATGGATTGCTTTAGTGGAGAAAGGTGTCACTTCCTGCCCAGAAACAATATTGGCTGTGAAGCAAGCATCCTTGTACCAAGGTGTAAGGGTGCCTGAATTGGAGCTAAGCAGCCCATTGTGTGCAAGCGCAATGGAAGAGGGCAGAAATGCTCTGTATCTTGTAGATATGGTGCATTTCTGCCCTTTCCCTGTGGCGCAGGGCAGTGCAGCAAGGTTACTTGCTGTGTTTCCCAGTGCCACGTGGCTTCTAAATAAGTCACTAAGGGCCTGATTTATACTTTTTTAGCACTGCATTTGCGTCATTTTGTGATGCTAAAATGACACAAACTTACAAAATTCAAGGATATTTTGTTAGTTTGTGTGGCTTTTGCATAAAAAAATGACGCAAATGCTGTGCTAAAAAAAGTATAAATCAGGCCCTAAGTTTCAGCAATGATCTGCAGAAAGATGTTCATAGCAACATTTTCGGCAACATATTTAGTTTTAGTGAATTTCAGAAATGATAGAATCTTCCTTCCTGCTTCCACCCATTCTGAGCTACAACATTTTATGTTACACTGATGTTCATATTTTTTACAGCAAATTACTACATGGTTTGGTGTTTTTTTAATTTGACACTGCAGATTCTGCTTTTATTCTTTATGTCTGCAATCATCAACAAAAGGTACAACTATCTCTCTCTTGTAAAAGTGCAAGGTGCCAAGGGTTCAAGCAGTTTGTGGGAAGGGTGATGGTAGTACCATGTATTATGAGGAATACAATACTCTCTATCTTACATTATTATATTATAGCAAGTCAGCTCAGAGTTCCATGACTTTATGAAGCATCTGGGCCTTCAGCCTCATTCCTCTGAATGGTCTCTGACTCAATGATTTGGAAAATCCATATAATGTACATCATGGGGTACATTACACCGTGTGATATAAAACCTTTTCATCTGGGCGGCATTATCATTTTACAAGTTACAGAACAGGTTAACAGTAGTGCATGTACAACCAAGAGGGTTTGTTGACAGAAAACATATTTGAAAAGTTACTCCTCATTTTATTGAACTTTGTAGTCTGAAAGATAATGTGGGCTTGGCATGATACAACCTTGAGTCTACCGGGTCTGATCAACATCCCTGCAGTTGATGCATTAGTCCATTTAGCCATCTGACAGGGAACTTCACAGTAGGGGTGTCATTCTATTAATATATTAATGTACAATAGTACTTCTACATGTTTAATGAGATGATACTAGCAGCTCTCACCAGGATTGCCATTATAATATAGGAAGACTGGGGAAATGTGCCAATGTTCCATAGATGATTAGAGACTAAGTAATGAAATCTGTTATAGCACTAGGAGCATAGTATAGATGAGATGTTAGCAACCTTAAAATGTTTTAATTTAACATATGAACAAAGACACAAATTATTATAATCACACTTGATTATATGACAACAGCATAAATGCTGTAAATTCACAGTTAATATGCTGTTTGTGAAATATCAATCAATCAATTAATCAAAAAATGTATTAAGCGCACTACTCACCCGTTAGGGTCTCAAGGCGCTGAGGGGGGGGGGGTTGCCGTTTACTGCTCAAAAAGCCATGTCTTGTGGTGCTTTCTGAAAGTTAGGAGGTCCTGGGTCTTGCGTAGGTTAGTGGGGAGGGAGTTCCAGGTCTTGGCGGAGAGGTGGGAGAAGGATCTGCCACCGGAGGTGGTGCGTTGGGTGCGGGGGACTGTGGCAAGGGCGAGGTCAGCGGAGCGGAGAAGTCGAGTAGGTGTGTGGAAGTTTACTCATTCGTTAAGGTAGGTTGGTCCAGTGTCGTGGAGGGATTTGTGAGCGTGGATAAGGACTTTGAAGATGATCCTTTCGCTGATGGGCAGCCAGTGTAGGGATCTGAGGTGACTGGAGATGTGTTTGTGGCGTGGGAGGTTGAGGATGAGATGTGCGGCTGTGTTCTGGATTCGATGGAGTTTTTTCTGAAGCTTGGCTGTGGTACCAGCATAAAGGGCGTTGCCGTATTCCAGTCTGCTGCTGATGAGGGCATGGGTGACCGTTTTTCTTGTTTCTAAGGGAATCCATTTGAAAGTCTTCCGTAGCATGCAGAGGGTGTTGAAGCAGGAGGACGATATGGTGTTGATTTGCTGGGTCATGGAGAGAGATGAGTCTAGAACGATGCCAAGGGTACATGCATGGGTGGTGGGTTTTGAGGTGGTCCGAGGGCGGTGGGCCACCAGGAGTCATCCCATGCTGTCTTGTTGGGGCAGAAGATGATGATTTCTGTTTTGTTGGAGTTAAGTTTTAGGTGGCTTGCTGACATCCATTTGGCGATGTCGAGGAGTCCGGCGTGCAGGTTTATCTTGGCGGTGGAAGGGTTCCTGGTGAGGGAGATGATGAGCTGGGTGTCGTCTGCGTAGGAGATGATGGTGATTCCGTGGGGGAGAAGGATGTTGATGAGGGGGGCCATGTGTATGTTGAAGAGGGTGGGGCTGAGGGAGGATCCTTGGGGGACCCTGCAGATGATCTTGGTGGCTGGAGACCGGAAGGGAGGGAGGTGAACTCTTTGGATTCTTTCAGCGAGGAAGGAGGTGAGCCAGTCTAGGGCCTTGTGTTGGATTCCTGCGTCAAAAAGGTGTGCGCGGAGGGTTTGGTGGCATACAGTGTCGAACGCTGCAGAGAGGTCCAAAAGGATGAGAGCGATGGTCTCGCCCTTGTCCACTCTGGTTCTGATGTCGTCTGTGCAGGCTATGAGGGAGGTTTCAGTGCTGTGGTTCTTGCGGAATCCAGACTGGGAGGCGTTGAGTGTGTTATTTTCCTCTAGGAAGTGAGCCAGTTGGGTGTTCACTATCTTCTCAGCGACCTTGGCGGGGAAGGGGAGAAGGGAGATAGGAGGGTAGTTCGTGAGGTCTTCCGGGTTTGCTTTGGGTTTTTTGATGAGCGCGTTGACTTCGGCGTGCTTCCAGATGTCTGGGAAGGTTGCGGCGTCGAAAGAGCTGTTGATTACGGAGCGGAGCTGGGGAGTGGTGATTTGGCTGGCCTTGTTGAATATGTGGTGGGGGCAGGGGTCTGTGGGGGAGCCTGAGTGGATGGAGTTCATGATTTCTTCGGTTTCTTCGTTGTTGGTTGTGGTCCAGGTGTGTAGTTGGTTGGTGTGGGGGGGCGTTGTGCTGTAGGTCGTGTCAGTGGTGGTGACAGTGGGTGCTGATGCTGTGAACCTGTTGTGTATGTCTATGATTTTGAGGTGAAAGTAGTTGGAGAGGGAGTTGCAAAGGTTTTGGGTGTGAGGGGGGTCAATGGTGCTGGATTTGGTTTGGTGAGCTCTTTGACGATGGCAAAGAGTTCCTTGCTGTTGTGTGAGTTATTGGCTATGTGTTCTTTTTAGAATTACTGTTTGGTGGTCCGGATGAGTTGGTGGTGTTTACGTATAGTTGTTTTGAGTGTGGAGAAAATGCTCATTGAGGGTTCTTGGCGTCATGCTTTCTCAATTTTGCGGCATTCACGTTTAGAGGCTTGGAGTTCTGTGGTGAACCACGGGGCGGTCTTGATGGTGCGGGTGTTGTTCTTTCTTTTCAATGGGGTGAGGGAGTCTGCGCAAGTTGCTAACCATTGTGTGAGGTTGTGGGTGGCAATGTTGGGGTCGTTGGTGATGGGGGGTGGAGTTTGTGTGAGTTTGGCGCTCAGGTGTTCTTTGGAGACCTTGTCCCACTTTCGATAGGGTGGGGTGTGTTGTCGGTGGTGGGTTTCATGAAGGAGAAGTGGACGCAGTGGTGGTCAGTCCAGTGGAGTTTGGTTGTGTGGGTAAAGGTGACGTGGTTGCTGGAGGTGAAAATTGTGTCGAGTGTGTGTCCTGCTGACTGAGTGGGTGAGGTGACCAGTTGCTTGAGTCCGGGGTTCGTGAGGTTGTCTAGCAGGGTTGTGGAGTTGCGGTTGTGGGTCTTTTCCAGGTGAAAGTTGAGGACACCAAGGAGTATGTAGTCTGTGGAGGTGAGGGCGTGGGAGCTGATAGTATCAGCGATGGTGTCGCAAAATGGGGGTCGGGGTCCTGGTGGTCTGTAAATGAGGGTTCCTTTAAGGGTAGTGTTGGCGTTGATGTGAATTAAAAAGTGTAGGTGTTCTGCGCTGTCTACGGTGTCATTGGTGTTGATGGAGATTTTGATGGTGTTTTTGTGTATTGTTTATGCAGTCTCTACAGGAGATTTTGTAGCCTTCGGAGATGGCTATGGCTATGTCGCGTCCTGATGAGGATATCAGAATAGCCAGGCCACCACCTGCTTCCACCGCACAACCTACATAAATACTAGTGGTCAAAAGTACTGGCTTTAGTCAAAACATCAATTCTCATTTGAGGCTAATTGTGAGTAATAGACCCTGAATTGTATGAGTTGCCGTAGATTTGGGCAGCTAGACAAACTATTTGACATGCTATCTATGCCCTGAAGCATATAATGATCATCTAGCAGCCCAGACATATGTGATTTAAAATGCAATTATAGCATCATTATTGGTTGCACAGTAATATAAAAAAGGATTCTACTTACTTTTTGTTCAGATGCACGTGCCAAGCCTTAGAAGAAATTGTATCTGCATTAGCTGGCAATGTAACTGGTACTTGTTTGGGGGGGGCTGAAGCAGCTAGAGCATATGCATGAATACTGCAGTGGTATGTATGAATCCCCAAAAATCAATATATCACATGAGTGAGATTTGAAGATTTACTTCCAAGTTAAGAATTTAATATGGTAATGGTAATTTATTCTGAATCCTTTACAGTGGAATCTTTGAGATCGGTCACTAGTAGAGGTTGTTACCCGAGTGTGAGACAGGGAGCCAGCGATGAGGGTTAAGGCACAAGGCTAGAGTGGAGTTTATTTCAAGGTAATACATTGTCTTATTTTCATATAATGGCCCTTGAAGAATTTGTGGAGGCATTTGTTGTCCATGTAAATCATGGACGGGCTAGTAGATCAATTCTAATCTTAGTAAGGCTAAATCACATCATAGTTTATAGCTCCCAGGCATCCTCTTCTAAATTCCCTCTCATGTAAAATGGTCATCCTCCTCTAAGATGTAAGACCACTCTCAAATAATCTTAAATCTACAGATTCTTCTGTATCCTCATGAATATCAACGTCTACCCTTCCACATTGGCTCCATTCAATAACTAATGATTGGTGAATGCATATATTTGGGTTATGCTGATGAGAAGTGGCCTTGTGCAGATTACCACCTGGTAAATCAGTAACCCTACTGATTATAAACACATGGCTAGTAATGGTCAATTTGTATTTTATAATCATAGGACAAAAAGTCAGTTAGGGACAGATGTAGGAACAAAAATATTTGCAAGTCGGAAATAGTGACTCCGTGCGAATCGCTATTTCCGACTCGCAAAACGAGATGCACGTAAAAATCGCTATACCAAATAGCGATTCGGTACAGAGTCGCACCGCAATTTGCGACCTTGCAATTTGCGAAATCACTATTTGCGAGTTCACAATTTGCGATGTCGCAAATTTCACATGGGTGTGGTCCGGAGTCGCAAACTGCGACTGACTCACCAATTGCACGCAGGTGCAAATAAAATAGTGAAAAACCCACTTCCTGGTTCTTAGTGATGACATCAGAACCAGGAAGTACCCCCATGGAACAGCGAGGAGCCTACCCAGCCTAAACAGCAGAGTCACACCCAGCTGAGAGGAACTACATCAACAATGGCATCTCAGGACAAGGAGACACCCAGTGCTGGCAGGAAAAGAAAACTGAAGTTTTCAGAGAAGGAGCTGGATGTGCTAACAGAGGAGTGCTGCCTGCACCAATATGTATTGTTTGGAAAGGCCGCAATTAGTGTCCCTGACACCCAAAAGAAAAAA